>NC_134354.1:366777427-367077427 GCF_048569485.1 Anomaloglossus baeobatrachus | reverse complement strand
TTCTGGCTGGTCGACTGGTCCACGCAGCTAGTTTTGAATCCCCTACTAAATCGATGGCTGGACCATATATGATCTTTTCCCCTCCCATTTACCTTTTTTGCCTCCCCTCTTTCCTCATAGACTGTAAGCTTACGAGCAGGGCCCTCACTCCTCTTGGTATCTTAATTTTGCTATTTTGTATTGTCTCACTGTCTGTACGTGTCCCCTCAGAATTATAAAGCGCTGCAGAATATGTTGACGCTATATAAATAAAAATTATTATTAATTCACTTTATATTTGATTGCAGCAATAATAAATATTTTGTTTTTTATATATAATATTAATAAAATATATATATATATATATATATATATATATATATATTTATATATAATTTTATTTTTATTTTTTTTAAATTATTTTATTATTAACAGAGCAAAAGATGGTGATTTAAACTTTTTTTTTTTTTTCTCCAGATTTATACAATGTCCCTCCCCCCTTTTTCTTCTATTTACTAATCAGTTTAGGGGACTTGACGCTGCAATCGTCCAATTATTTGTGCTATACAGAGCAGTCCATCAGCCCTGCTACCGTGTTTCCCCGAAAATAAGACCTCTCCCAAAAATAAGTCCTAGCAGGAGTTTTCAGGGAGGCATAAGACATAAGACATCCCCCGAAAATAAGACCTAGCCGCGGTTCACTAATGAAGTGTCCATGCAGCTAAAAATGTTGGACACTTCATTATAGACAGCGGGCACCCCCAAATGAGAGAAGATTCCGCGATCCTACTCGCCAGACATCAGCCGGGAGCGGGGGAGCGCATCAAAGTCCTGCGCTGTAACACACACATCAGATCACATATACACACACATCAGATCACATACAGTGCCTACAAGTAGTATTCAACCCCCTGCAGATTTAGCAGGTTTGATAAGATGCAAATAAGTTAGAGCCTGCAAACTTCAAACAAGAGCAGGATTTATTAACAGATGCATAAATCTTACAAACCAACAAGTTATGTTGCTCAGTTAAATTTTAATAAATTCTCAACATAAAAGTGTGGGTCAATTATTATTCAACCCCCTAGGTTTAATATTTTGTGGAATAACCCTTGTTTGCAATTACAGCTAATAATCGTCTTTTATAAGACCTGATCAGGCCGGCACAGGTCTCTGGAGTTATCTTGAGCTCCTTCCACAAGTTGAGCTTCCTTCCTTTAATCTTGAGCTCCTTCCACAAGTTTTCAATTGGGTTAAGGTCAGGAGACTGACTAGGCCACTGCAACACTTTGATTTTTTCCCTCTTGAACCAGGCCTTGGTTTTCTTGGCTGTGTGCTTTGGGTCGTTGTCTTGTTGGAAGATGAAATGACGACCAATCTTAAGATCCTTGATGGACCAGCGGAGGTTCTTGGCCAAAATCTCCAGGTAGGCCGTGCTATCCATCTTCCCATGGATGCAGCCCAGATGGCCAGGCCCCTTGGCTGAGAAACAGCCCCACAGCATGATGCTGCCACCACCATGCTTGACTATAGGGATGGTATTCTTGGGGTCGTATGCAGTGCCATCCAGTCTCCAAACGTCACGTGTGTGGTTGGCACCAAAGATCTCGATCTTGGTCTCATCAGACCAGAGAACCTTGAACCAGTCTGTCTCAGAGTCCTCCAAGTGATCATGAGCAAACTGTAGACGAGCCTTGACATGACGCTTTGAAAGTAAAGGTACCTTACGGGCTCGTCTGGAACGGAGACCATTGCGGTGGAGTACGTTACTTATGGTATTGACTGAAACAAATGTCCCCACTGCCATGAGATCTTCCCGGAGCTCCTTCCTTGTTGTCCTTGGGTTAGCCTTGACTCTTCAGACAAGCCTGGCCTCGGCACGGGTGGAAACTTTCAAAGGCTGTCCAGGCCGTGGAAGGCTAACAGTAGTTCCATAAGCCTTCCACTTCCGGATGATGCTCCCAACAGTGGAGACAGGCAGGCCCAACTCCTTGGAAAGGGTTTTGTACCCCTTGCCAGCCTTGTGACCCTTCATGATCTTGTCTCTGATGGCCTTGGAATGCTCCTTTTGTCTTTCCCATGTTGACCAAGTATGAGTGCTGTTCACAAGTTTGGGGAGGGTCTTAATTAGTCAGAAAAGGCTGGAAAAAGAGATAATTAATCCAAACAGGTGAAGCTCATTGTTCTTTGTGCCTGAAATACTTCTTAATACTTTAGGGGAACCAAACATAATTCTTGTGGTTTGAGGGGTTGAATAATAAATGACCCTCTGAATAAACTTTTCACAATTTAAAAAAAAGAAATAACATTCTTTTTTGCTGCAGTGCATTTCACACTTCCAGGCTGATCTACAGTCCAAATGTCACAATGCCAAGTTAATTCCGAATGTGTAAACCTGCTAAATTTGCAGGGGGTTGAATACTACTTGTAGGCACTGTATGTATATGTGTGTATATATGTATATAATTAAAATATATATATATAATATTACACACATCAGATCACATATATACACACACACATCAGATCACATATATATATATACACATCAGATCACATATATATACACACACACACACACACACACACACACACACCAGATCACATATTTACACACATCAGATTATATGTATATATATATGTGTGTGTGTATATGTATATACATACATACATACACACACACACTACAGATCGCATGCATATACATACACACACACACACTACAGATCGCATACACACACTGACCACATCCAACGATGTTGATTGCTTCTCGGAAGTGTGCACTTGCGATCCTGTGCACTGAGCAGTGGAGCTTACAGGACCTTGCATCATGTGATGCTGAGCTCTGAGCAGTGGAGCTTACAGGACCTGCAGGACTAATGCATCACATGTCCAGAAGCAAGTGGTATCACTGGATTTGGTGAGTGTGTGCGCGCGCTCAATTGTCTATGCGATATTTTGTGAGGGTAGGCTGTCTGATATGTTGTGAATGTCATCCGAGTTGGTGCTGGTGTGGAGCTCCCTCTGGTGGCCAGGAATGGTAATGAAGCTGAGTCTGAATCTGTGACCCAGACAGGTGTTGAAGTTTATTGGGAATCCAGGAAATCCTATTGCAAATCAGCCTAGTGTATTTAGGGGAGCATTTTCTGCCTGGCGACTGCCGGTGATGTATTTTCCTGCTTGCTTCTGAAGATGTCTGGGAGTTATCCCTTTTTAGTTTCTCCCATTTCTTCTGTGCCTGAATCTACTCCAGATAAGTTTACTAGTTTCTGTGATTTAATTACTGAAATTGCACTTAAGGTTGTTTCTGCATATTCTATTTGGTGCAGTGTTTGGTTTCTTGTATGTGATCTGTCGTTCTGCTTTTGTGAGCAGGGCAGTTCCTCCAGCAAGAAAGGCAGGTTTGCTCCCTGTTCATGTTTGGATTATTTGCACTTTAGAATATTATTTGTTCTGTGATTTGCTCCTTCCCATTATATCTGCAGTAATGTTTAAAGTGTCTAGCAAAAGAGCACCTCATATAGTGGGGGAGAGACCGTGTGGTCTTAGGACTTTTTTTTCTATCATGAGTTTGGTGGTTTTTTTTTTTTTTTTTTGTTTTTTTTTTTTTTTTTTTTTTTGCTGGCTGCAATCAGTTATCTGTCCTGCCCTATTGTATCTAGTAAGTCGGTCCTCACCTTTTCTGATCTATATTTTCTATCTGTGTATTGAGTTTTCTTACATCGCCATTGTTGCATGTTGGGGGCTTGCTATTTCTTTTGTGGACTGCTCCGAGGCAAGTTAGGAATCCTCATTTCTATCTTTGAGGTGTAGCAACTTTCTCAGGCAGTGACGAGGTGTCTAGGTGTGTTGGGAACAGCCCATTGATACTTCTAGTGTTGTCTGATAGGGGATTGCGGTCAGCTTAATTTCAAACTACTCTTGTGTTTTTGTTCCTGATTTAATGGGATTTTTTGTGATCGTCCACTGTTACCAGATCATAACTCTGATGGGTGAGTGTATGCTGTCTGATGGGTGAGTGTATGCTGTCTGATGGGTGAGTGTATGCTGTCTGATGGGTGAGTATATGCTGTCTGATGGGTGTGTGTGTCGGCCAGACGCAGGGGAGGACAGCGTGCAGCATAGCTTCTGGGAATGCCCGCTTGAGAGCACAGGGAGATCTGGCAGCCACGCAGACACCCGGGGCTGGTAAGTATGACGAACCTGGGAAGGGGGGGGTCTGCTTTTTGTGGGTGTACACTTACCCTCAACCATGTCTCCTCGAGAATAAGACACCCCCTGAAAATAAGACCTAGTGCTTTTTTTCGGGGCGAAAAAAAAATATAAGACAGTGTCTTATTTTCAGGGAAACAGGGTGTATGTAGCAGAAATGAGGATCATATCTTTGAATTCAGCCGGTTTTCACAGGAGGATCGAAATGACATACACAGGGATCATCATCAGACCCCTGAATCTCGTGACCTCTCATTGGTGTCCCTCAATCAAGTCACATGCCAATGTGAGCACGGAATTACTCTTTTTGGCACTTGTTAAAAACCATTGTCCCATTCACAGCAGGATTTATCTGGTTAATAGGTGAAGGCAGATCTGAGGTCCGCCGCGGCTGTAAGAAGTACTTGATGGCTGATTAAATCAGCCTAAAGGCCACGTCTCACTAAGCGACATCGCTAGCGACATCGCTGCTGAGTCACGGTTTTTGTGATGCAACTGCGATCTTGCAGGCGATTGTTGCTGTGTGTGACATCCAGCAACGACCTGGCCCCTGCTGTGAGGTTGCCGGTTGTTGCTGAATGTCCTGGACCATTTTTTGGTCGTTGCTCTCCCGCTGTGAAGCACAGATCGCTGTGTGTGACAGCGAGAGAGCAACGATCTGAATGTGCAGGGAGCCGGCTTCTGCAGACGCTGGTAACTAAGGTACACATTGGGTAACCAAGCAAAGGCTTTGCTTGGTTACCCGATAAGTACCTTGGTTACCAGCGTCTGCAGCTTCTAGAAGCCGGCTCCCTGCACACGTAGCCAAGGTACACCAAGTAACTATAAGCAAAGTGCTTTGCTTAGTAACCCGATGTATACCATGGTTACCAAACACAGCATCGTTACATAGGTCTCTGGTGGCTGGCGGCTGATCTCTGATAGCTGTGGAGATCTGCCTGTTTGACAGCTCACCAGCGACCACGTAGTGACGCTCCAGCGATCCCTGCCAGGTCAGATCACTGGTGGGATCGCTGGAGCATCGCTAAGTGTGACGGTACCTTAAGGTGCATCAAGGACAGGGACATGACCTTTGACGTACCAGTTCGTCGAAGACTGTGAAGGAGTTAAATGCTGCACTAGCAAAAGCTGAGAATTCATAAATCTTATGCACAGACTTGTTTTTTTTTTCTCCTGAATGAGAGAACTGAAGCACTTTTTAAATCTGCAGCGTGTCAGTTTTCAGCACTTTTTAGCGTGTCAGTTTTCCGCATTTTTGCAGCGTTTACACTCCTAGAAAGCAATGAAAGTGATAAAATGTTGCAAAAATGCAACCGCGTTTTTTGTGGCATTTTTGGTAAGTAACATTCCTTACTAAACATGCACTGCATATGAACCACATATTTATTCTGCATCTAAAAAAAAGCCTCTAAAATGCTGAAAAACAGTATTTTTTGCTACCAAGAGAGCAGATTTCAATAAATGCCGCAAAAATGCAGAATATGAACATAGCCTAAAAGAGTCATATTTTCATTTGTCACTGTTCTAACCCCAGTGAGACCTCACTTTTGAAAGTGTATTTTATTTTTATTTATTTATTTATTTTTTTACTGTTATGACAAAACTGCAACCCAGTGGGTATAGTTTACTAAACAAAATGTAATTGTAATTGCAGCATAAAAATTCCATAAGACTAATGTGTGTGACTTCAACCTTGTACATTAAAGAAAGACCCTTTGCATAGTTTAGCTGCTAAATATTTTATGGCTGCTTGAACGCCTTTTAATTTTATTGTATTGGTTTATTCTATAAACATTAGGTGTGTTTGGCCACAGAAGATAACCGTAATGGACTGAAAGTCCTGGAGAGCGACTCGGATAGTGGCCAAGGGAGCTGCGGAATGGGCTCTCCTACAGACCAGCAGAAAAGTATGGACTTCCTGGAGAATGAAGGTATACATAGATTTAGAGATGACCTGCATGCTTGTGTGGCATTTTAATAAATATTTTCTCATGATATTATGATACTTAAAGGGAGTCTGTCAGCAGGTATTTGCTATGGAATCTGATAGCAGTATAATATAGGACAAGAAAGCCTGATTCCAGCGATGTCTCTTACTGGACTGCTCAGTGCTGTTTTGATAATTACTGTTTTGTCTAATATAAATGTAGCAGTGCTATGAATGCTGAGCTTTCTATAACCCCACCTATACACCTAACTGGCAGCTTCCTGTGTACAGTTAATTGTCAGCAAGCTGCCAATCATTTTAGGGGCGGGTTTACACAGATTAGTCTGACTGCTATATGTAGTAAAGCATTGATAATCTGCTGATAAAATACTGATTGTAGTGAAACTACAACACACAGCCTAGTAAGTGACACATCACTGGAATCAGTTTCTCTGCCTTCACATTATGCTGCTCTCAGATTAAATATCAAAAACCTGCTGACAGATTCCTTTTAATGATCTTTTCTTAGAATTCTACTTTTCGCCCTGTATTTCCTTTTTGAAATGTAACCTCTAATTGACCCATGTTACTCTTCCTCTTGGGCTGGGTGCACATGATCAGGACACAGCATGTCCCCACCTGTGATGCCGCGAGTGCTCTCCGCAGGAGACCACAGCGGCACATGCCCACTATCAGGGTTCAGGGCGCTGCGGGATTTTTCTGTGTTCTCCCTGCAGAGATCACTTAAATTGACATGCTAAGGCTCAGAGAGCTGCGCCGCAGGTCAGTCTACGCTGCGGAGAAAAGCACAGTAGTCATGGGATTTCTGTAAATCCATCCGCTGTGGTTGTACTGCACAACACAGCACAATCACTCCGCTCCCAAAAACACTGCAAACCCTGATCGTGGGCATGCACCCTTGCACAGTTCACCCTGTGATACTGTCAGTATTTATTGGACTGTCAAGACTGTGTATAAGGATACAACTTATTTCCCACTTTTTCAATTCCAAGGAAAATAGAGGAATATCTTAAGGCAAATATCTATGAAGAGAACGTCTATAGTATTTATTACAACAAATGACTTAGAAAAGCTGGCAGATTTTATACTTCTGAATTTTTACAAACCGCTTTTATTTAGCACTATTATACATCAAATTGTGAGCTTTATGGCTCCAATATAGGGACTGGGTCCTTTTTTTATAAGGGTTTTTAGCTTTTCTAAAAGTAGATGCCAAGTGATTCCTGTAATGAAAACTAATAGTGGGCAGTCCTCACTTTCCCCTGTTTCACTGCAGCTTCTCAACATCGGCTCTGGTCTCAGTGGACTGCACTGGTGACATCAACGCTGCAGTCAGTCAATGAGCTCAGCAACTCTGATGTGCAGAGAACAAGCTGTTGCACTCAATGATTGTCAGCAGCCGGGATGTGAGCTGTCAACGTGATGGTATCGCAGCAGTCTGAACAGGTCAGAGCGAGGAGGATGAGTACTATCTGGATTTGTTTTTTACAGTGCAGGAATTGTTTGGGCTTCACTTTTCTAGAACTGTAAGGCTATATGCGCACGTTGCGTAATTACATGCAGTTACGCTGCGCTTTGTAGCTGCATGCGTCCTCTGCATAATCTATGAAGATTATACAGGAGCCGTGCGCACGTGGAGTCTTAGAGCGCAGCACTTCGGCTGCTGCCCGAAGCGCTGCGTTCTAAGAAGTCACATGTCACTTCTTCTGTGCGCTTTGCCTGCAGCCCCTGCTCTGTCTATGGGAGGAGCTGCAGGCAGAGCGCATGGAATCGGCTTTTTTTTTTCTTTTCACTACGGACATTTTCTGCAGCAATTTGAAGCGCACGTGTGCTCTTCAGATCGCTGCAGAAATTTCTGCAGTGACTGTACGCAACGTGCGCACATAGCCTAAAGCTCCATTAACCCCATAGCGACGGCCTAACGTCTCAAGACGTCGGAAAAACAGGGTACTTATTCTGTTCCGACGTCTTGAGACGTCAGGCCGGAAAAAGCTTGTAGCGCCCCCCAGTGACGAAAAATCTCGGGGGTTTCATCTACCGGAGGTAGCTGAGACCCCCAAGATTATGAATCGGGGTGTTTTTTTTTGGACCCCGATAATGTGATCGCCGGTATACACCGTATACCGCCGGTCACATTAAAAAAAAAAAAAATGGCAAATAATACTGATTTCTTTCTCATCTGACATGATCAAACATGTCAGATGATAAAGAAATATAAGCCCCTAGTGCCCCCAAAGCCCCCGGTACCGGAGAAATCAACCCACCCCCACCGGACATCCAAAATGGCGCCGACGCGCGGCGAAAACTGCCGCCGCGGCCGGCTCTGCATTCATTTCCCTCCGATCTGAAATGATCAAACATTTCAGATCGGAGGGAAATGTCCTCCCCCTGATCCCTCCTCCGGTACACCGGAGATCTCTGGTCCCCCGGAGCACCCTCCGGTTCTCCAGAGCTTGCAAGATGGCGCCGACGCGCGCTGAAAACTGCTGCTGCCGCTGCCAGTGCATTCATTTCCCTCTGATCTGAAATGATGATACATTTCAGATCGGAGGGAAATGTCCTACCCCTGACCCCTCCTCCGGTCCACCGGAGCCCTCTGGTTTACCGGAGCCCCCTCCGGTTCTCTATAGCGCTCCCCCTCCCCCCCCCCCCCCCCCCTCCGGAGCATGCAAGATTGCGGCGCACAGCGCGCGGCCGCATTCATCCTGCTCTTTCTGCCGCATGTGACACGTCACATGTGGCAGAAAGTTGTCCCCAGGTCCCGCCGTCACCCCCCCCAGCCCCCGGTTTTACGTTACCTGGCTGCTGGTGCTCCGTCCCCGCGATCACGCCGCCTCCTTCTTGAAAGCTGGCGGCGCATGCGCAGACAGCGGCTGTCAGCTGGATCCCTGCAAGCAGGGACGCTGACGTCGCTGCTGCACAGGCTGCTGCACTGTGGACCGGGGGAGGGTGAGTGCAGTGATCTGCAGCCACACTCCTCACATGGAGAGGCTGCTGTTCCAGAAAATGGGGGGTACGTTCTGTGAGCGTGCCCCTCATATTCTGGAATGAGGTTACTGCAGGTCACTCTGCCCTAAGTTGGACCGGGGCAGTGTGAGTGCAGTATTCTCAGATTACTGCACCCACACTGCTCATGGAGAGCTTGCGCTTCCAGAAAATGGGGGATACGTTCTCTGAACGTGCCCCCCATATTCTAGAAGGTCCAGAGTCGCCGAGGGACCTCCAAAATGGATTACAGCGACCGAAATTTATTTATTTTCAATAAATTGGTGAAAGAGGAATGTTTTGGGGAGTTTTTTTTTTTCAAATTTTTTTTTTGTCTTTATTTTTTTCTATTACTTGACTGGGTTAGTGATGTCGGGTATCTGTTTAGATGCCATGACATCACTAACCCCAGGGCTTGATGCCAGGTGACATTACAGCTGGTATCAACCCCGTATATTACCCCGTTTGCCACCGCACCAGGGCGTGGGATGAGCTGGAGCGAAGCGCCAGGATTGGCGCATCTAATGGATGCGCCACTTCTGGGGCGGCTGCGGCCTGCTATTTTTAGGCTGGGAAGAGTCCAATAACCTTGGCTCTTCCCACCCTGAGAATACCAGACCCCAGCTGTCCGCTTCACCTTGGCTGGTGATCTAATTTGGGGGGGACCCCACGTTTTTCTTTTTGTGGTTTTTTTTTTTTTTTTTTTCTTTTCAAAAACGCCTGGGGAGCCCTCCAAATTGATCACCAGCCAAGGTGAAGCTGTCAGCTGTGGTTTGCAGGCTACAGCTGTCTGCTTTACCCTAGCTGGCTATCAAAAATAGGGGGGACCCCACGTCGTTTATTTTAATTATTAATTTTTTGGGGGGCTAAATGCAAGGCTAGGTACCCTTTAGTGCGCACTAAAGGGCGCCAGCTTAGAATATGCAGAGGGGTGGGACGTTATATATGTTTGACATCTATCCATTCATCCATTGTAGCATTTTAGGCTATGTGCCCACAATCAGGGTTTGCATCGTTTTGGGCGCAGAGTGTTTCTTTGTCGCTCCATTGGGAGACCCAGACAATTGGGTGTATAGCTTCTGCCTCCGGAGGCCACACAAAGTATTACACTTTAAAAAGTGTAACCCCTCCCCTCTGCTATACACCCTCCCGTGCATCACGGGCTCCTCAGTTTTTATGCTTTGTGCGAAGGAGGCACACATGCACGCATAGCTCCACAATTTAGTCAGCAGTAGCTGCTGACTATATCGGATGGAAGAAAAGTGGGCCCATATAGGGCCCCCGGCATGCTCCCTTCTCACCCCACTCTGGTCGGCGGTGCTGTTAAGGTTGAGGTACCCATTGCGGGTACATAGGCAGGAGCCAACATGCTGTTTTCCTTCCCCATCCCTGCAGGGCTCTGGGTGAAGTGGGATCCATAATCGGTCTCCAGACACTGGGACCGTGCTCCCTCCGCAGCCCCTGGGGAATCTGCTGGACAGGAGCTGGGTATCGTCAGGGACATGGCCCTGCTACTGTGAGGTACTCTGTGTCCCCTTGGGGACGGCGCATGGAGCGCTTGTGTCATAACACGCTGCAGCACTGCTGGGCGTGTTAGTGCGCCGGGACTACCGCGCTGACCGCGCTTGTTTGCCGGCCGCGCTTATAACTCTAGTCCCCGGCTTCTGCGGCCTAGTACCGCATATTCCCTCCCCGGGCCTGCCAGTCAGGGGAAGGGAGGGACGCTGCACTGGAAGATTCCCGCACTTTCTAGGGCAAGGTGCTCTGTGTCCCCGTTGGGACGGTGCATAAAGCACCTTGGGCCCAGACGCTGCAGCGACTGCGGCGTGCGTATGGGTCCGGGACTACCGCGCCGACCGTGCACTGCCGGCCGGCCGCGATTTTAACTTTAGTCCCCGGCTTTTGCGGCCTAGTATGGGATTCTCCCGCCCCAGGCCTGCCAGTCAGGGAAAAGGGCGGGACGGTCGGTATGACGCCGACAGTGAGGGCTGGAGTACACTGAGCTGTCCTCCGCCCCCCTCACTACCCACGCTGGGGCACCAGATTCCCGCACTTTTTGTGACTACGCCCACGCCTCCCTCCTCCTCAGAGAACGCCGTCAGCCATGTTTTCAGCAACTTCTGGCTGCAGCTGAGGGAGACCCGGGGCAGGGAATCTGGTGGCCACAAGCCACATCCGCAGCCCCTGGGGGAATCTGCCGGACAGGAGACGGAGTATCGTCAGGGACATGGCCCTGCATCTACAGGTACTCTGTGTCCCCGTTGGGACGGTGCATGAAGCACCTTGGCCTCAGACGCAGCTGCGACTGCGGTGTGGATTTTTTGTCCGGGACTACCGCGCCGACCGTGCCTGTTTGCCGGCCGCGGTTTTTACTTTAGTCCCCGGCTTTTGCGGCCTAGTGTGTTAAACTCCCGCCCCTGAGCCTGCCAGTCAGGGAGAAAGGCGGGACGGTCGGTATGATGCCGACAGTGAGGGCTGGAGCACACCTCGCTGTCCTCCGCCCCCCCTCACTGATCACTATAGGCCACCAGATTCCCGCACTTTTGTGACTACAGGGACAGAGCCCTGCATCATAACGTACTCTGTGTCCCCTGAGGGACGGTGCATGCAGCATCTGTGTTACAAACGCCGCAGCGGTTGCTGACTGGTTTGTGAGACTGGGACTACCGCGCCGACCGCGCCATGTCTGCCGGCCGCGTTTTTAAATTTAGTCCCTGGCTCTTACGGCCTAGTGCCATATACTCCCGTTCTCGGGCCTGCCAGTCAGGGGTAACGACGGGACGGCCGACTGGACGTCGGCAGGGAGGGCTGGAGCATACGTTGGTATCCTCCTTCCCCCTCACTGAGCACTGGGGGGCACCAGTTTTTCAGGTGCTGTCCCCCCCCTTGGTGCCGCAGTGTGTGTATATATATATATATTTATATGGTATATGATCTCACTGTTCGGCAGCATTATTTGTTTTTGGCTGTATACCCTCACTGATTACTCTGCGGACAACATGCTGTTGTCTGCTCTTAAAGAGTAAGGGTGCCTAGGCACTGGCTTATTTTACAACCGGTACCTCTTGTGCGGCTATATTACGGGCACTGCACAGATGACAGCGACAGAGTTTCCATGATGAAATCAGCAAATCTCTGAATAGCTTTCACATCACAGGACTCTGTCTATGGACAGGGGGTCTGCTAAGATACTGGAAGCCTTGCAGTCCAGACCGATACCACAGGGCCAGGGAGCTGTGAGTTCATCGCTCCCGGGTCCCTCTGAGTCGGTACAACATCCTGGGGTAACACTCAGATCCCACGGTGAGAACTCCGTCACGGATCGCGGCCTATGATAGGCTAAGCGGGCCCGCTGGGAACCTTCCCCGACTTCATCAGGAGTGCGTGTTTCGATCACTCTAACTCCATAGGGGCCGTCCAGTAGCACAGAACTTGACGGACAAGCGCTTACTAAGCGCCTTATTGACACGCGTTACCCTTTTCCCCCCTGACGTGCTTAACGGTTGGGCTCAGTGTCACAGGGTGGATCCTCCAGTCTCTAGGCTGGCGGCTAGATCCGTAGTATGAGGGGCAGATGTCCATCTCTCACGAATGCCACTGACAGGCAAATAACGCTTATGATGAAATCCATCTATGAAGCCATAGTCGCATCTTTTGCTCCAGCCTTCGCAGCCGTGAGGGCACTCCAAGCTATCTCAGCTTCTGCGGCTGAGATTATTGCAGTTGCACATAACTCTGCCACGCAGGTTGTGTCCTTCACTTCTCAGGCGTAGGTTTTTTCGTTCTACGCCATGAACGCCGTTCCTGGACTCTGCGAGCCGTACAGCGGTAGCATCCACCAATTCAGTGGCAGTCTGCAGGGCCATGTGGCTACGTGAATGGAAAACAGGCTCTGCTTCCAAGAAGTTCTTAACCGGTTTGCCATTTTATGGCGACCGTTTGTTTGGCGAGCAATTGGATGAAGTTACTAGACAGTCTCGTCCTTGCCGCAGTCCAAGACCGATGGGTGAGAGACATTCTGTCTCACGGTTACAGGATACAGCTCGGCTCTCGTCCTCCGACTCGTTTCTTCAGAACATCTCCGCCCCCCGAGTGAGCCGATGCACTTTTTCAGGCGGTGAACACTCTGAAGCCTCGATGTCACAAGGAGACTTCCTACCATCAATTGACATCAAGGATGCTTATCTCCATGTGCCGATCGCACCCGAGCTTCAACGCTTTCTGCGTTTCGCCTTCAGGGATGAACACCTTCAGTTCGTGGCACTGCCATTCGGCCTGGCGACAGCCCCACGGGTCTTCACCAAGGTCATGACAGCAGTGGTGGCGGTCCTACAGGGCCACTCGGTGATCACTTACCTAGACGATCCTCTAGTCAAGACACCCTCCTGGGTGGCATGTCAACACAACCTGACCATTGCTCTGGAGACTCTCCAGGGGTTCGGGTAGATAATCAACATTCCAAGGTCAAAGCTGACACCGACCCAATCACTGACTTATCTCGGGATGGAGTTTTATACTCTCTCAGCGATAGTGAAGCTTCCGCTGCATAGTCAGCGTTCACTACAGACAGGGGTGCAATCTCTCCTTCGGGCCCAGTCACCCCTTGAGGCGCCTCATGCACTGTCCCAGGAAGATGGTGACAGCAAGGGACGCAGTTCCCTTGCGCAGTTTCGTCTGCGTCCGATTCTTTCGGACACCGCAAATGGAACAGGAGGTCGACGTCCCTAGACAAGAACGTCTCTCTTGCAGCAAAACCTCTCTTCAGTGGTGTCTTCTTTCCACTTCCTGGGCGAAGGAAAAATCCTTCCGGCCCCCAGCCGGGGCTGGGGTCACGACGGACGCGAGTCTGTCAGGGTGGGGAGCGGTCTTCCTCCACCACTCGGCTCAGGGAACCTGGACTCCGACAGAGTCCTCCCCTCGGTTAAATGTTCTGGAGATAAGGGCAATGGATTTAGCCCTAAAGGTGTTCCAGCGGTAGCTGGACGGCAGGCAGATCCGAATTCAGTCGGACAACGCCAAGGCAGTTGCGTACATCAACCACCAGGGCGGCACACACAGTCGTCAAGCCTTCCGAGCAGTTCGGCAGATGCGGCTGTGGGCGGAAGCCACAGCCTCCAACTTCTCCGCAGTTCACATCCCGGGCGTAGAAGACTGGGAAGCAGATTTTTCTCAGTCGCCAGGGCGTGGACACAGGGGAATGGTCTTCACCCGTATGTGTTTCTAGAGATCTGTTGCCGTTGGGGAACGCCGGACGTCGATCTAATGGCGTCTCAGCACTACAACAAAGTCCCGGCATTCAGGGCTCGGTCCAAGGAGCTCAGAGCTCTGGCGGCAGACGCGCTAGTTCACGACTGGTCGCACTTTCGACTGCCTTATGTATTTCCTCCTCTGGCACTACTGCCCAGAGTGTTACGCAAGATCAGGTCAGACTGTCGCCGCGCCATCCTCGTTGCTCCAGACTGGCCGAGGTGATTGTGGTACCCGGATCTGTGGCACCTCACGGTGGGTCAACCGTGGGCACTCCCTGACCGACCTGACTTGCTGCCTCAAGGGCCATATTTCCTTCGGACTTCTACGGCTCTAATCCTCACTGTGTGGTGGCTCCTAGCGTCATCAGGGATATCTCCAGATGTCATTGCCACCATGAGACAGGCCAGGAAACCAACGTCCGCCAAGATCTATCACAGGACTTGGAGGATCTTCTTATCCTGGGGCTCTGATCAGGGTTTTACTCCCTGGCCGTTTGCCTTGCCCACTTTCTTTCGCAAAGGGTGGCCTTCCTAGTGGCAGTCACATCACTCAGACGAGTATCTCAGCTGGCAGAGCTGTCATGCAAAGCCACCTTCCTGGTGTTTCACCAGGATAGGGTGGTTCTACGTCCGGTCCCGGCCTTTTCTCCCTAAGGTATCCCCGTTTCGTCTTACCCTCTTTGGGTCCGCATGCAGTTCACCAATGTGAAAAGGATTTGCATTTATTAGATCTGGTGAGAGCACTCCGGCTCTACATTTCTCGCACGGCGCCCCTGCGCCGGTCTGATGCGCTCTTGTCCTTATCGCGGACCAGAGTAAGGGATTTCAGGTTTTCAAGACAACCTTGGCTCGGTAAATCAAGGAACCGATTCTTGAAGCATACCGTTCTTTTGGGCTTCCGATTCCTGCAGGGCTGAAGGCCCATTCTACCAGAGCCGTCGGTGTCCTGAGCATTGCGACACCAGACTACGGCTCGGCAGGTGTGTCAGGCGGCTACCTGGTCGAGTCTGCACACTTTCACGAAACACTATCAGGGGCATGCCGATGATTCGGCAGATGCCAGCCTAGGTAGGCGAGTCCTTCAGGCGGCAGTTGCCCACCTGTAAGAGGGGGCCGTTTTTCGGCTCTTTTTATCGAGGTATTCTTTTACCCACCCAGGGACTGCTTTTGGACATCCCAATTGTCTGGGTCTCCCAATGGAGCGACAAAGAAGAAGGGAATTTTGTTTACTTACCGTAAATTCCTTTTCTTCTAGCTCCTATTGGGAGACCCAGCACCCGCCCCTGTTCCCTTCGGGCTGTTGTTCTTTTGTGTACACATGTTGTTCATGTTGAATTGTTCTTTTGGTCCATGGTTTCAGTTCTCCGAACATCCTTCGGATTGAATTTACCTTAGGCCAATTTATAAGTTTCCTCCTTCCCGCTTTTGCACCAAAACTGAGGAGCCCGTGATGCACGGGAGGGTGTATAGCAGAGGGGAGGGGTTACACTTTTTTAAGTGTAATACTTTGTGTGGCCTCCGGAGGCAGAAGCTATACACCCAATTGTCTGGGTCTCCCAATAGGAGCTAGAAGAAAAGGAATTTACGGTAAGTAAACAAAATTCCCTTCTTTCCCTGCATCCATAGCGCTGCATTGTGCAGTAGAAGCACAGTGGAAGGATTTTTAGAAATCTCATGCCCACTGGGCTTCTTTTCTCCGCAGCATAAACCGACCTGTGGCGCAGCTTCCTGAGCCTCAGCATGTCAATTTATGCTGCGGAGATGAGTGTTCTCTGCAGGTAGCATAGAGCTCCACAGCAGCCTGAACCCAAATCGTGGGCATGGGCAGCTGCGTTCTCCCGTGGACAACACTCACATCTCTGCAGGAAGGTTGACACTCTGTACTAGACGCCGTGTCGCTGGATCATGGCCACATAGCCTAAAAGTGAGAAATTTGTTGCTACAGCAACATTTTTGTGAAGTACCTGTGGATTCAAAATGCTTACTATACTCCTGAATAAAATCCAGTTTCCAAAATGGAGTCACTTGTGGGGGGTTTCTGCTGTATAGGTACCCAAGGGGCCCTGCTAATGTGACATGGTGCCCGCAATTTATTTCAACTTTTCCAGAATTCAAATGGTGCTCCTTCCATTCCAAGCCCTCCCATTTATCCAAACAGAGGTTTTTGGCCACATGTGGGGTATCCCTGTGCTCATATGACATTGGATAACAAGCTGTGGGGTCCACGGTTTGTTGCCTCTTGAAAAAGTAACAAATATGATGCTAAAGCAACATTTTTGTGAAAAAAATGAAAATTTTCAATATGGCAACCTAAGCTTATCAAATTCTGTGAAGTACTCTTGGATTCAAACTGCTCACTATACACCTAGATAAAAGCCTTGAGGTGTCTTGTTTCCAGAATGGGGTCACTTGTGGGGGACCGCCACTGTTTAGGCACCTTAGGGGCTTTCCAAATGCAACATAGCGTCCGCCAATGATTCCAGCCAATTGTGCAGTCAAATGGCGCTCCTTCCCTCCCGAGCCCTGCTGTGCACCCAAACAGTTGATTTTCATCACACATAAGGTATCAGCATACTCAGGAGAAATTGCACAATAAATTTTATGCTGAATTTTTTTCCTTTTACACTTGTGAAAAAAAGCTACCTGGTTGAAGTAACAATTTTGTGGTAAAAATGTATTATTTTATTTTCACAGCTCAACATTATAAACTTCTGTGAAGCACCTGAGGGTTCAGGGTACTCACCAAACATCTAGATAAATTCCTTCAGGGGTCTATTTTCCAAAATGGGGCCACTTGTGGGGGACCTCCACTGTTTAGGCACCTCAGGGGCTCTCCTAATGCAACATAGCGTACGCTATTGATTCTAGCCAATTTTGCAGTCAAATGGCACTCCTTCCCTTCCGAGCCCTGTCATGCGCCCAAACAGTTGATTTCCACCACATATAAGGTATCGCCAAACTCAGGTGAAATTGCACAATAAATTTCATGGTGATTTTTTTTTCCTGTTACCCTTGTGAAAAAAAAGCTACCTGGTTGAAATAACAATTTTGTGGTAAAATTTTATTTTTTTATTTTCATGGCTCAACGTTATAAAATTCTGTGAAGCACCTGGGGGTTCAGGGTACTCACCAAACATCTAAATAAATTCCTTGAGGGGCCTAGTTTCCAAAATGGGGTCACTTGTGCGGGGTTTCTGCTGTTTAGGTACCTTAGGGGACCTCCAAATGTGACATGGTGCCTGCAATCTTTTTCAGCCAAATTTCCTTTCCAAAATTCAAATATTGCTCCTTTCGTTCCAAGCCCTCCCATTTGTCCAAACAAAGGTTTCAGAGCACATGTGAGGTATCACCGCGCTCATAAAAAAGTGGTTAAACCTTGAGGTCAAATTTTTGGAATTGCCTCTTGAAAAAGTGAGAAAATTGATGCTAAAGCAACATTTTTGAGAAAATTTATTAAAATTTTCAATATGACAACGTAACGTTAGCAAAATCTGTGAAGTACCTGTGGATCTAAAATGCTCACTATACCCCTAGATAGAAGCCTTGAGGGGTCTAGTTTCCAAAATGGTGTCACTTGTGAGGGGTTTCTTCTGTTTAGGTACCTTAGCGGACCTGTAAATGCAACATGGTGCCCGCAATCTATTTCAGCCAAATTTGCTTTCCAAAATTCAAATATTGCTCCTTCTGTTCCGAGCCCTCCCATTTGTCCAAACAGAGGTTTCTGACCACATGTGGGGTATCGGCGCGCTCATAAGAAAGTGGGGAACAAGTTTTGGGGTACATTTTGTTGTTATTTCCTCTAAAAGTGAATAAATTTGGGTTAGAGCAACATTTTTAGGTAAAATTAAATTTTTGCTTTTTTTCATTCCACACTGCTTTTGTTCATGTGAAGCACCTGAAGGGTTAATAAACTTCTTGAATGTGGTTTTGAGTACTTTGGGGGGTGCAGTTTTTAGAATGGTGTCACTTTTGGGTATTTTCTATCATCTAAGCCTCTCAAAGTCACTTCAAATGTGATGTGGTCCCTAAAAAAATGGTTTGGTAAATTTTGATGTAAAAATGAGAAATCGCTGATAAACTTTGAACCCCTCTAACTTCCTAACAAAAAAAAATTTTGTTTCCAAAATTGTGCTGATGTAAAGTAGACAAGTGGGAAATGTTGTTTATTAACTATTTTGTGTCACAGAAATCTCTGGTTTAATGGTATAAAAATTCAAAAGTTGAAAATTGCTAAATTTTCAAAATTTTTGCCAAAATTCAATTTTTTTCATAAATAAACGCAAAAAATATTGTCCTAAATTTGGTACTAACATGAAGTCCAATATGTGACGAAAAAACAATCTCAAAATTACCAGGATCCGTTGAAGCGTTCCAGAGTTATAACCTCATGACGTGACACTGGTCAGAATTGCAAAATTTGGTCTGGTCATTAAGGTGAAAATTAGCTCCGTCACTAAGGGGTTAAGGGCAGTGCAGAAAAAAAACTTTCCAAAAACAATGGCAAATGTTTTTCATGATTTCCCCAGCAGGGATCTTTTGTTGTTCTGCAGTAATGGATTTAGCACTTTCTGATAAAATCTCTAAAACAGCAAACCATGAATCCAGTGTGTGAATGTTGGACAACGGCAGTTGCTTCAACCACAGCGCAAAATATGGCACTAGTCACCTAATTTGCGCACCTGACCATTTTCATGGCTGTATTTCTTTCTACATTTTTTTTTCTTTAGTGCTGTTGTAAAGCAATGTGTGTGGTGGGGGAGGGGTGGTGTAGGAAGAGAGTTTAAGGACTTTCAATGCCAATTTATGCCGTTTTTCAGATTTCATCAGACGATGATCTAATTTTTAAAGCCTCATTCACACATCCTTGTAAGGTTAGTGATGCACAGACTGGCTGCCATTCTCCTGACCTGAACTTGACAGTGTTATATATTCCAATGAGGCTGTCAGGTTTGGGTCAGGAGCCCTTCAGCCATATGGTGTAACACAGACGTCTGCATGAAGCTTTAGATTGTAAGATTTGCGCATCACTTCTCTGGACATGTTTGGCATGAACGCCAAGAGATTTCCTGGTGCTTGTGTCATTTGCTATATGCAGTATATCACAAAACTGAGTACACCCCTCATGCATTTGGAAATTTTTTTTTACATCTTTTCATGGGACAACACTGAAGATATGACACTTTGATACAATATAAAGTAGTCAGTATACAGCTTATATAACAGTGTAAATTTGTTGTGCCCACTAAATGACACAACACAGCCATTAATGTCTAAACTGCAGGCAACAAAACTGAGTACACCCCTAAATCCAAAATGGTGAAATTATGTCAAAATGTACATATTTTGTGTGGACACCATTATTTTGAAGCACTGCCTTAACTCTTGGGCATGGAGTTCACTAGAGCTTCACAGGAGCCACTGGAGATCTCTTCCCCCTCCTCCATGAGGATATCACACTGCTGGTGGATGTAAACCTTGTACACCTCCACCTTCTGTTTTGAGGATGCCCCACAGATGCTCAATAAGGTTTAGATCTGGAGACATGCTTGGCCAGTCCAGCACCATTACCCTCAGTTTCTTTAGCAAGGAAGTGGTGGTCTTGGAGGTGTGTTTATGGTCCTTATCATGTTGGAATACAAAGGGAGAGGATCCTGCTCTGCTCAGTATTACAGTACATGTTAGCATTCATGGTTCCCTCAATGAACTGTAGCTCCCCACATCCGCAGAACTCATGCAGCCCCAAACCATAACACTCCCACCAATATTCTTGACTGTAGGCTAGACACACTTGTCTTTGTGTTCCTCACCTGGTTGACACCACACGCACTTGACACCACCTGAGCCAAATAAGTTTATCTTGCTCTCATCAGACCCCTGGACATCATTCCAGTAATCCATGGCTATATTCTGCTTGTCGTCAGCAAACTGTTTGCGGGCTTTCTTATGCATTATCTTTAGAAGAGGCTTCCTTCTGGGAACACAGCCATGCAGAGCAATTTTATGCAGTGTGCAGCATATGGTCTGAGCACTGACAGGCTTGCCCCCCCCTTCACCCCCTTTAACCTCTGCAGTCATACTTCTATTCTGAAAAGTCAACCTCTAGATATGGCGCTGACTATGTGCACTCAACTTCTTTGGTCGACCATGGCGAGGCCTGTTCTGAGTGGAACGTGTCTTGGTAAACCTCCGTATGGTCTTGAGCATTGTGCTGTAGCTCAGGTTCACGGTGTTGGCAATCTTCTTATAGCCCAGGCCATCTTTATGTGGAGCAACAATTCTCTTTTTTTCAGACCCTCAGAGAATTTCACACCTGAAACCTTGTAACACTGACACACCTGACCTTGGGGAGGAAAAAAAGGCTAATTGAGCATGATATGGCCATTTCCACTTAAAAGTAAACTCACTTTTGTTGCCATTGGTTTAGACATTAATGGCTGTGTTGAGTTATTTAGAGGGCACACAACGTTTACACTGTTATACAAGCTCTAAACTGACTACTTCACATTGTATCAAACTGTCACATCTTCAGTGTTGTCCAATGGAAAGATGTAATAAAGTATTTACAAAACCGTGAGGGGTGTATACACGTTTGATGTACTGTACAATAATATTGTCATTTTAGCTTTTTAATACAATGTTATTTTTCTCTGAAGATTCAGATGATGAAATCCTTGTACTTAAGAAATCTAAAAATAAGAAAGTGTTTGAAGAAAGTGACAGTGACCCTGATTGTGACACCAATGTCGTTCCTACCAACACTGAGCCGAGTCCTGAAAGTGATGAAGAGAGCAAACCGTCAGATAGGTCAAAGCCTCGGAGAATCCGAGCAGCTCTTCTGGACAGTGATGATAGTGATGGAGACCTAGATGCAAATGATGAGCTAAATGATGTAGGAGCAACCAGTGATAAAGACAGTCCACAGAAAAACAAGTCTTCCAAAAATCAAAGTGGTGTAAAAATGAAAGAAAAGAGCAAATCAAAGCGAAGAGCAGAAAAGGAGAGCAAGAAAATGGCAGCAATTGAAAGGAATAAAAAGGATAAGAATACATATGTAAGTATTAAGAGGTTGAGTAATGGGGTATTGGAGCCACAAGACTCCATCTAAAAATCACCATCAGTTCAGTGGGCTAATCTTAAAGAATCAGTTCTAGGACATTGCTGCTTCTTAGGAACGGTCTAAAAATGATTATTTTTTTTTTTTTTTTTTTTTTTATGTATTAAAAAATAAATAAATAAATAAAATACATAAATACGTATACATTTGAAAAGATTGATAATTTTTGAGTTTTTGCTAGATGTGTAGCATTAGGTGCATCTTTTCTTCAATCACATGGTCATAACATGATATCTAAAATATCGTCCCCCATATTGTATTAGTGTCCTTTCCACATGCACACGTCTGTAATGTTTACTGCACACAGGATTTTTTTTTCTGTGCAATTGCATTTAAGTATGACAAAAAATAATAGTGCCATCCTCCATCACATGCCATATTACAGGCAAGGCACTTTGTAACTAGAAGCCTTGGTTTTCGGTAATCATATCTTACATAGTGTCACCAGCACACCAAATTTTTCTTCTGAATGCCACCGTGTGGCCTTTTGTGTTTCCTTATCTATTTAACTTAAATTATGCCTATTGTTACATCTTCAACTGTCTTCATATTTTCCTATCAAAATGCACTAAAGTGTTTTTGTCTTTTTTTTTTTTTTCTTCATTGTAAATTTCTTTTATTAGCCTCAAAGGGAAGATTCTCAGCCTCATTTCAATGACAGTGGCTGTCTTTTAGCTGATGGGGATCTCTTTGATAAAGATGAGGAAAGCGATAATCCTGAAGAGGAATCTCTAGATGCCATACGTGCCAACGTGAAAAGCAGGTTGAAAAGTGGCCATGTAAGTACAGTATTACTGAAGAGTCCAGTGATAGTTTACCTATAGCCACTCTTAAAGCAATATAATCAGCATAGCTCAATCTGATGTATGGTGTTTGTGATGCTTATTTGCAACTTTATGCATGACATCAGTAAAACAGAGAAAGAACACAATATATAGGTAGATAAGGGTTTTCGCCACAAATATTGATCTATATGGATTTGTAAGCATCATGTAGAGCAGTGTTTCTCAACTTCAGTCCTCAAGACCTACCAACAGATCATGTTTTCAGGATTTCCTTAATGTTGCACAGGTGGTGGAATTATTCCCTGTCTAATGTTGAGGGGAAACCTGAAAACATGATCTGTTGTTGGGTCTTGAGGACTGGAGTTGAGAAACACTGATGTAGAGGGTATAATTTGTGGCAATAACTGCTGCAAATCGACATTTATGGATTTTGCTGCAAGTTCATTGTAGATTTGCAGTGAAAGTTTCAGGCGGATTTTTCCTTGTACCCTTGAAGAGAGGAACCACTGCAGGCCACATGTGCACCATAACCTAGAAGAAACGCCGTACCTGCCTCCCAGACTGGTGTGGCCTCTCTGATCACAGTTCGAGTGGCTCAGGTCCAGGAGGATAGTAGGGCATCAATGTAGCATTTCTCCTCTGTTTGTGAATAAAGGCAGTTTGATATATTTTTTTGTAGTTGGGTTATTAACTTCCATAAAGCCTGGAAGTAGAAAAGTGAAATTGCAGTCTGACGGAAGATGCCACTTTGCTAATAAGACATAATTTTCTTATGTTAAGATTTTGAGCATTGTCTTGGAGAGCGGGTGCACATAGCTGCTGCGTGCAGTTTACACAAACTTCTCTTAATTGCCAGTCAGAGGGCAAGCTGCTGATATACTGCAGACAGATTTTGATGTATGTGGTGACTCTCCTATATAGTGACCACACTTGATGCCCTGTAATTGCTTCCCGCTGCCTCCTCTGCTCAGTATGGCCATTTGTACCTCTTGCTTTCAAGATGGCAGCTGCAGTAGCATGTGAAACCTCGCTTTCCCTGGCTTGCTATTCCTCAACAAAGGTTGGAGTGGTGTGCTTCTATCTTACGACTTCACCCTCCATGCCACTGCAATTTCTATCTAAAAATCATGGGGAGCGGGCCGATGGTCTGAGCAGAAGTAAAGGGAGAGCACCATGCAGTACTGTAGTGACTGTACATGAGACATGTATATTGCCGTGTCAGTCTGAGGGTGGAGGGGCACTTTAAGTACTGATAACGCCATTACTGTTTAAACAGTTTGATAATTTTTATGCCTCACAGTCTCATTTATCTGATGGTGTAATGGAGGAAGAAGCGTTTGAGGAACAAGTAACAGAGCCTTCAAAAAGAAAGGTTAGATCTTTTTGTTCGGTTTAAAACTGTTTCCTATGTCACAATACTGGGCTGCTCTGATGTATGACCATCCAACCTATCAATCAAGATAAAGACAATCTATTCTATGTAATACGCCTGTTATAATTATAAAATTTGTGTCCTTTTTTTTTTTTTTTTTTTTTTTTTTTTAATTCCTGATAAATACGCTGCCTTTCTTTGTCGCTCCATTGGGAGACCCAGACAATTGGGTGTATAGCTTCTGCCTCCGGAGGCCACACAAAGTATTACACTTTAAAAAGTGTAACCCCTCCCCTCTGCCTATACACCCTCCCGTGCATCACGGGCTCCTCAGTTTTATGCTTTGTGTTGAAGGAGGCACACATTCACTCAAGCTCCCATTTTAGTCAGCAGCAGCTGCTGATTGTATCGGATGGAAGAAAAGAGGGCCCCAACAGGGCCCCCGGCATGCTCCCTTCTCACCCCACTAAGTCGGCGGTGCTGTTAAGGTTGAGGTACCCATTGCGGGTACAAAGGCTGGAGCCACATGCCGTTTTTCCTTCCCCATCCCTTAGAGGCTCTGGGAGAAGTGGGATCCTAACCGGTCACCATTCACTGGGACCGGGCTCCCTCCGCAGCCCCTGGGGGAATCTGACGGACAGGAGACTGAGTATCATCAGGGACAGGCCCTGCATCTATAATGTACTCTGTGTCCCCTTGGGGACGGTGCATGGAGCGCCTGTGTTACAGACGCTGCAGCGGCTGCTGTTTGTTTTTTTTTGTGACGACCGGGACT
The DNA here is from genome assembly GCF_048569485.1 of Anomaloglossus baeobatrachus. Taxonomy (NCBI): domain Eukaryota; kingdom Metazoa; phylum Chordata; class Amphibia; order Anura; family Aromobatidae; genus Anomaloglossus; species Anomaloglossus baeobatrachus. Next base: position 367,053,008 of record NC_134354.1, on the reverse strand, counting down.
ACCGCGCTGACCGCGCCTGTTTGCCGGCCGCGTTATTAAATTTAGTCCCCGCCTTCTGCGGCCTAGTACCATAACTCCCGCCCCCGGGCCTGCCAGTCAGGGGTAAGGGCGGGACAGTCGACTGGACGTCGGCAGTGAGGGCTGGAGCATACTTAGGTGTTCTCCTCCCCCCTCACTGATCACTGTGGGGCACCAGATTCCTGCACTTTATTAGTCACGCCCACGGCTCCCTCCTCCCCTGAGAGCTCTGGCAGCCATATTTACAATCACTTCTGCCGGTGGAGGATTTCAGAACGAGCTCTACAGCTCTGGGAGGCCCAGGCAGGGAATCTGGTGGACACACAACCGCTTTGGGCGGTCGGTAAGCCACACCGGTTACCCGGTGCTGGCCCCCCTTGGGTGCCGAAGTGTGTGTGTATATATATATATATATATATATATATATAATATATTACATTTTCTCTGTTCGGCCGCATTGTTTTGCTTTTGGCTATATACCCTCAGTGATCACTCTCAGAGGAGACTACAGCATGTCGTCCGCAAAGAGCAAGGGTGCCAAGGCACAGGCTTATTTTGCAACCTGTACCTCTTGTGCGGCTATGTTACCTGCAGGTTCCACCTACCCTCACTGTGTGCAATGCTCGGCCCCTGTGGCACTCACTCAGCCGGAGCTTCGGGCACTGGTGGGACCCTCTGCTCAGGTAGAACCGCCGGCTTCCACTGTCCAGGTGGCAGGGACAGAGTTTGCAGTTTTGGCTGAGAAACTCTGAGTCGCTTTCACAATCCATGGCTCAGTCTATGGACAGATGGTCTGCTAAGATACTAGAAGCCTTGCAGTCCAGATCGGTCACACAGGCCCCGGGCACTGTGAGTTCATTGCCCCCAGGCCCCTCTCGGTCGGTGCAGCAGAGTGCTCCTGGGGTGACACCTAGGTCCCACGGGGAGGACTCCGACACGGACCGCAGTCCCAGACCGGCTTCATCACGCTGTTCGGGGTCTCAGCATGAGGACTCTCTGGAGGATGAGGCGGAGGTCGCAGCTCAGGGCTCTGATCCTGACGTTGCTCTCAATCTTGATACACCTGAAGGGGACGCCATAGTAAATGACCTTATAGTGTCCATCAACCAGGTGCTAGATCTTTCTCCCCCAACTCCACCTGTAGAGGAGTCGGCTTCACAGCAGGAGAAACACCAGTTTAGGTTTCCTAAACGTACACAAAGTGCGTTTTTCGATCACTCTAACTTCAGAGATGCTGTCCAGAAGCACAGAGCATTTCCGGACAAGCGCTTTACTAAACGCCTTAATGACACACGTTACCCCTTCCCCCCCTGACGTAGTTAAGGGTTGGGCTCAGTGTCCCAAGGTGGATCCTCCAGTCTCTAGACTGGCGGCTAGATCCGTAGTATCAGTGGCAGATGGTTCATCGCTCAAGGATGCCACTGACAGGCAAATAGAACTCCTGATGAAATCCATCTATGAAGCCATAGGCGCGTCTTTTGCTCCGGCCTTTGCAGCCGTGTGGGCACTCCAAGCTATCTCAGCTTGTCTGTCTGAGATTAATGCAGTCACACGTACCTCTGCTCCGCAAGTTGTGTCTTTGACTTCTCAGGCATCGGCCTTTTCGTCCTATGCCATGAACGCCGTCCTGGACTCAGCGAGCTGTACAGCGGTAGCGTCCGCCAATTCGGTGGCAGTCCGCAGGGCCATGTGGCTACGCGAATGGAAGGCAGACTCTGCTTCCAAGAAGTTCTTAACCGGTTTGCCATTTTCTGGCGACCGTTTGTTTGGCGAGCAATTGGATGAAATTATTAAACAATCCAAGGGAAAGGACTCGTCCTTACCCCAGTCCAAACCAAACAGACCTCAGCAACGAAAAATTCAATCGAGGTTTCGGTCCTTTCGGCCCTCAGCCAGGTCCCAATCCTCCATGTCCAACAGGTCAGAGAAGGGCCAGAGGAACTCTTCTGCATGGCGGTCTAAGTCACGTCCTCCAAAGACCGCCGGAGGAACCGCCTCCAAGGCGGCCTCCTCATGACTTTCGGCCTCCCCAAACCGCATCCTCGGTCGGTGGCAGGCTCTCCCGCTTTTGCGACGCCTGGTGGCCACATGTCCAAGACCGATGGGTGAGAGACATTCTGTCGCACGGTTACAGGATAGAGCTCAGCTCTCGTCCTCCGACTCGTTTCTTCAGAACATCTCCGCCCCCCGAGCGAGCCGATGCACTTTTTCAGGCGGTGAACACTCTGAAGGCAGAAGGAGTTGTGATTCCCGTTCCCATTCAAGAACGTGGTCGCGGTTTTTACTCCAACTTGTTCGTGGTGCCAAAAAAGGACGGATCATTCCGCCCCGTTCTGGACCTCAAACTGCTCAACAGACACGTGAGAACCAGACGGTTCCGGATGGAATCTCTCCGTACTGTCATCGCCTCGATGTCCCAAGGAGACTTCCTAGCTTCAATCGACATCAGGGATGCTTATCTCCATGTGCCGATTGCACCAGAGCATCAACGCTTCCTGCGTTTCGCCATCGGGGACGAACACCTTCAGTTCGTGGCACTGCCTTTCGGCCTGGCGACAGCCCCACGGGTCTTCACCAAGGTCATGGCATCCGTGGTGGCGGTCCTACACTCTCAGGGCCACTCTGTGATCCCTTACTTAGACGATCTCCTAGTCAAGGCACCCTCCCGGGTGGCATGTCAACACAGTCTGACCATTGCTCTGGAGACTCTCCAGAGGTTCGGGTGGATCATCAATTTTCCCAAAGTCAAAATTGACACCGACCCAATCACTGACTTACCTCGGGATGGAGTTTCATACTCTCTCTCAGCGATAGTGAAGCTTCCGCTGGACAAACAGCGTTCGCTGCAGACAGGGGTGCACTCTCTCCTTCGGACCCAGTCACACCCCTTGAGGCGCCTCATGCACTTCCTAGGGAAGATGGTGGCAGCAATGGAGGCAGTTCCCTTTGCGCAGTTTCATCTGCGTCCACTTCAATGGGACATTCTCCGCAAATGGGACAGGAGGTCGACGTCCCTAGACAGGAACGTCTCTCTTTCACTGGCAGCCAAAACCTCTCTTCAGTGGTGGCTTCTTCCCACCTCTTTGTCGAAGGGAAAATCATTCCTGCCCCCATCCTGGGCTGTGGTCACGACGGACGCGAGTCTGTCAGGGTGGGGAGCGGTCTTCCTCCACCACAGGGCTCAGGGAACCTGGACTCCGACAGAGTCCTCCCTTCAGATCAATGTTCTGGAGATAAGGGCAGTGTATCTAGCCCTAAAGGCGTTCCATCGGTGGCTGGAGGGCAGACAGATCCGCATACAGTCGGACAACGCCACGGCGGTCGCGTACATCAACCACCAGGGCGGCACACGCAGTCGTCAGGCCTTCCAAGAAGTTCGGCGGATTCTGCTGTGGGCGGAAGCCACAGCCTCCACCATCTCCGCAGTTCACATCCCGGGCGTAGAAAACTGGGAAGCAGACTTTCTCAGTCGCCAGGGCATGGACGCAGGGGAATGGTCTCTTCACCCGGACGTGTTTCAAGAGATCTGTTGCCGCTGGGGAACGCCGGACGTCGACCTCATGGCGTCTCGGCACAACAACAAAGTCCCGGCATTCATGGCACGGTCTGAAGATCACAGAGCTCTGGCGGCGGACGCATTAGTTCAGGATTGGTCGCAGTTTCGACTGCCTTATGTATTTCCTCTGGCACTGCTGCCCAGAGTGTTGCGCAAGATCAGGTCCGACTGCCACCGCGCCATCCTCGTCGCTCCAGACTGGCCGAGGAGGTCGTGGTACCCGGATCTGTGGCACCTCACGGTGGGTCAACCGTGGGCACTCCCAGACCGACCAGACTTGCTGTCTCAAGGGCCATTTTGCCATCTGAATTCTGCGGCCATCAACCTGACTGTGTGGCCATTGAGTCCTGGCTCCTAGCGTCCTCGGGGTTATCTCAAGATGTCATTGCCACTATGAGACAAGCCAGGAAACCAACGTCCGCCAAGATCTATCACAGGGCTTGGAGGATCTTCTTATCCTGGTGCTCTGATCGGGGTTTTATCCCCTGGCCGTTTGCCTTACCCACTTTTCTTTCTTTCCTTCAATCCGGAATGGACAAGGGTTTGTCTCTCGGCTCTCTCAAGGGACAAGTATCGGCGCTTTCCGTGTTTTTTCAAAAGCGTCTAGCCAGGCTTCCGCAGGTCCGCACGTTCCTGCAGGGAGTTTGCCACATAGTCCCACCTTACAAGCGTCCGCTGGAACCCTGGGATCTTAACAGGGTGCTAACGGCTCTTCAGAAACCACCTTTCGAGCCGATGCGGGATGTCTCTCTATCACGCCTTTCGCAGAAGGTGGCCTTCCTAGTGGCAGTCACATCACTTCGGAGAGTGTCTGAGCTAGCAGCGCTGTCATGCAAAGCCCCCTTCCTGGTGTTTCACCAGGATAAGGTGGTTCTGCGTCCGGTCCCGGAATTTCTCCCGAAGGTGGTATCCCCTTTTCATCTCAATCAGGATATCTCCTTACCTTCCTTTTGCCCTCATCCAGTTCACCAATGTGAAAAGGATTTGCACTTGTTAGATCTCGTGAGAGCACTCCGGCTCTACATTTCTCGCACGGCGCCCCTGCGCCGTTCGGATGCGCTCTTTGTCCTTGTCGCTGGCCAGCGTAAGGGGTCGCAGCCTTCCAAGTCAACCTTGGCTCGGTGGATCAAGGAACCGATTCTTGAAGCCTATCGTTCTTCTGGGCTTCCGATTCCTTCAGGGCTGAAGGCCCATTCTACCAGAGCCGTGGGTGCATCCTGGGCATTGCGGCACCAGGCTACGGCTCAGCAGGTGTGTCAGGCGGCTACCTGGTCGAGTCTGCACACTTTCACGAAACACTATCAGGGGCATGCCTATGCTTCGGCAGATGCCAGCCTAGGTAGGCGAGTCCTTCAGGCGGCGGTCGCCCACCTGTAAGAGGGGGCCGTTTTTCGGCTCTTTTTATCGAGGTATTCTTTTACCCACCCAGGGACTGCTTTTGGACGTCCCAATTGTCTGGGTCTCCCAATGGAGCGACAAAGAAGAAGGGAATTTTGTTTACTTACCGTAAATTCCTTTTCTTCTAGCTCCTATTGGGAGACCCAGCACCCGCCCCTGTTCCCTTCGGGCTGTTGTTCTTTTGTGTACACATGTTGTTCATGTTGAATTGTTCTTTTGGTTCATGGTTTCAGTTCTCCGAACATCCTTCGGATTAAATTTACCTTAGACCAATTTATAAGTTTCCTCCTTCCTGCTTTTGCCCCAAAACTGAGGAGCCCGTGATGCACGGGAGGGTGTATAGGCAGAGGGGAGGGGTTACACTTTTTAAAGTGTAATACTTTGTGTGGCCTCCGGAGGCAGAAGCTATACACCCAATTGTCTGGGTGTCCCAATAGGAGCTAGAAGAAAAGGAATTTACGGTAAGTAAACAAAATTCCCTTCTTTTATGGTAAAGATTGAAAGGGACAAATGGTCAGTTTTTTTAAACTTCATCCTATAGTTGATCTAACTATTGTTTCTTCTTTAAGGAAAGAAAAGCAGCACGAGTAAGTAAGGAAACCATAAAGCAGTTGCACAGCGAGACCCAACGGCTCCTGAGAGGTAAGCTTTCACTGTTACATTTGTGCGCATCGTTACACCGCTCCTAGTATAGGACTAGCACAAGAATAACACTGTACCACTGTTGTTCCTAGAGTCTGCAGTGTCTCTGCCATATCACCTACCTCAACCGAAAAGCATTCATGACTTTTTCAAGCGTCGATCAAGACCAGCTTGTCAAGGAAATGCAATGCAACTAATCAAGTAAGAACTTATCAATTAAGAATTTGTATTACTTTTGTTAGGGAACAGTGCCTGAATGTTGCTATTCTTGTGGGGGTGAAAATAGAGCATCAGTCTGCAATATACACTGGAATTTCACCGCAGTCTGGTACTGATGCTGACACTTTTTGCAGGAACTATACTTAAAGGGCAGTTCTTCTGTTACAGCCGTGTGGGGGACTATTTTGTACTCTTGTCATTTATTGTAACATTTTGTATATTATAGGTCCTCAACCTATCATCTAATAAATGCTGAAGAGAAAAGGGAGGCTGATGCAAAACCCGCCGAGCATTCTAGTTGTGACTCTTTATCCGCACCAGAATGTGCTGTAAACTCTGAATTACCTCTCCAAAATCCACAGGCTGCTAACCTAGAAGAAGCTGTGACAGATCCCGCTGCAGATGGTGAACATCAGTATGTTGGGGACTTGGAGAACAAAGCAATAGATGTTGACAATTCAGAAAAATCAACTTTACTTTCTGCTACGGTTGATGTGTTAGATAATCTGGAAAGTAAAGATTGCATTGAGGAAAAGACCACTGCAACCACTGAAGAGATACAGGATGTTTCCGAGGCAGAACTCAGGAGTATGACAAATGATCATGGTGACAAAATGGAGAACAGCGGCTCGAATATTGCTGGGGCTCAAGAGAAGCACAAGATTTCAAAACTGGAAAAACTACGTGCCTTAGGGATCAGCCTCTCAATAAAGCCTCGCCTCTGTCCAGATGACGGGTCTTTTGTGAACTTGGATGAGCCAAAGCCAAACAAAGGTACTAGATTACTTCAAAATGAGGGTTGTCAGGAAAGTGTAAATGAACTCCGAGTACCCCATCACCCACTCCTAGCCCCACATCTCTTGCTACATATTATTATTATTATTTTTTTTTTTAAATATAGAGTATATACAAGAGATTAAAATTTAAAAGATCCATATGCAAATTTCTATCCAGTTGAGAGACGCTTCCCAATGTGGAGTACTGCAATTGCTTTAGTGATCATACATGATCTGCACAGTATGATGCATTGCTTTGATGCCTGGCAGGCTGCAGTGGCTGTCCATCATAGAAGCTTTATAAAGGGCCTAGATGCCTTTTATTGAGAAATCTGATATTACACATCATGGGTAGAAAGCTCCTGTAATGTGACACTAATTCATGGACTTATTCTAAAAGTCATGTTTAGAGTCATGAAGGAATTTTTCTCTTAACATGAGGCAGATGCCAATTGCCTCACAGATATTTTTTTTTTTTTTTTAAACTTTCTCTAGTGGTAGAATATCATAGTACTTCTAACAAGATGGTGCACAAGTAGGATCCAGTCCCATGCAATGTAAGAAGTAAAGCTTGGCACTCTTATGTTGATTTGTTGAATTTTATTTCAAGTATCCAAATTTAAACAGGCACATCGTTTCAGTCAATGACGACCTTCATCAGTTTGCGAACATGTTTAATTTCAACTGGTTTTAGGAGGGTCGAGCACTGAGAGCTGCGGTGGATGCCACGGTCAGCTCCCATCACTCGGCCTTCCTGAAGTCAGTTAAAATTAAACGTCCACAAACTGATGAAGTTCGTTCTTGACCAAAACATTTGTGCCTGTTTAATTTTGGATACTTAAAATAAAATTCAACAAATCGCCATATGACTGCCAAGTTTTACTTCTTAGGATTTTAGGTTAAACTTGATATGATCTATTAGCACTGAAAAGGGTTTTCCATGCTTACTATGTTGATGACCAGTTCAGATTTGACACCCAGCACTCAACCCATCAACTGTTTTTAGCTCTGGCAGTGTTCAGATATAAAAAGGATTGGAGCCAAACAGTACAGGTCTGCTCGCTGTGTAGTGGCCATTCTACTGAAGTAGCTCCTCTAGAAGTAGATAGGAGCTGAGCTGCAATACTCTGGCATGGCTACCACACATCTGGAGCAGTGATGGTCACTTTCATTCACTGTTTGTACCCAGCCTGGCCTGAAAACAGCTGATTGGTGGGGTGTCAGGTCCCCCATCAATCTGATATTGTTGACCCATTCTATGGATAGGTCATCAATATTTTAATCCTTAAACTCCTTTAATAACTATAAAAGTATAAAATATTTTCCAGATCTGTGCAAATAGTCCACAAAAAATGACCACACAATTCACCAATTTAGTTTAGTAATTTGAACAGGTCTATCCATTTGGTATAGAGTCCTATTTAAAGGAATCTTTCTTGCACTAAATTGAGTTTACGGTACTTGTTTTAAGTGTGTGATCAATATTAAAGTTCCGGACAACCTCCCTCCCCCCCCCCCCCCCCCCCCAATTTAGATAAAGTGAAAACCAATTAAAATACATCCCTTGGATGAGACCGCTTTCATCCAAGGACTGGCCACCCAAAAAATATATATAATATTTAATGTCAACCTCTCACTTGTCATGTGGCCTTGAGCATCATTTACAACTTACTGATGACATCTCCTGCTGTTCACAATTTATTGTCTGCCGAGGCATGGCATCCATCTCTTCTTGAAGGATAGCCCTCAGGTCACTGAGGATCTGGGGTACAGAGTTGCGAGCCTCTACACAGTGACTTAATTGATCACATATTATTTCCATGGGATTTCGGTCTGGAGAAAGTGCAGGCCACTGGATTTGAAGTACCCCAGTCTCCAGGAGCTGTTCCCTAATGATGAGACCTCGATGAGCAGGAGCATTGTCGTCCATGAAGATGACACTGTAAGCTCAGTGACCATTTCTGTCTGAGAACATTCTGCTTGATGGCAAGTTACTGTTGATCAATATTTAGGTGTTCTCATGATGGCAAATTGTAAACATTATGATTTTGAGGTTAGTGTAATTACCAATTCTAATTGAACCCCGTAATGTATTGGTGGATTCATGGATCAAACACCTGTTGTCAATTTTGCGTTAAGCTCCTTGTTAGAGAACAGCAAGTTGTGCAAACAATCCTGAAACATTGAACAGTTGGACATGTGCGCTCAAATTCCTAGAGAAAGTCACATTAAGTTCACCTGAAAAGGTTAGAGGGCATTAAATCTGCATCTTCTCGCAGAAAAAAAATGCACTAAAAAAATGTGTGCTCTTTTTGGGGGCTTTTTTTTTTTCTTTTTTGCATGCGTTTTTTAAAATTAAATCAATGGATGGAAGTGCTTTCAGCACCAAATCTGGAAGGAAAAGTAAGGAACGTGCGCGCTGCACTTCAGAATTCTCTTTTGGCTTTGCTGGCATAAATATGGACATGCAGACAGTGGTGGCGGCACAGCCTTCTCCATTATAGTTTATGGGAGTTGTGAAACAAATGTTCCTAATACAACAACCATAAAGGGCTGTTTTATCAAGTCCTGGGGTAGTGAAAACCCGCACTATGCCAGCCCTGACAGTACACCATGCCAAATTGATTGAGGAGCTCACCACTTAATGAATTTGGTGTGGCTAGTAAATTTCCATGTGCGCTATGCAAGAAATGCTACTACAGTCAGGGGTTTGAGTAGAATTTCCAGCGTAGAAAATGCTGGAAGATTTGATTAATTTGAGGGGGGGGCATGCATGTATCTTACTATATCATTTTGGCGAAGTCGATTCAAAGTTGCTTTGATAAATCAGTTTCATAATCTTGGAAAAAAAGAGCATCACATGCATGCAGGATATTTTTCCTCTAAGGTATTAATTGAGTTAATAGGGAGCCATATTTTCCAGATTTGTAGAGTTTCAAGATACCCACCATCAAACGTTTGACACATACTTTTGTTATCCCGTAATAGTCTTAAGGTAACATCCCTTTTAATGTTTTTTACTTGTACCAGAAATGATTGTGCTTCCACAGCATCTGCATTAAGGCTGAACCATATAAAAAAACTCGTCCTACGTCTACAGAAGAACAATTTTTTGTGTGCTTTAATTCAAATTTTATATAAAATGAGGGTTTGTGTTTGTTTGTTTTTTTTTTTTCTTTTTAATTTTTCTTTTCCCACAATATCTTTCCAATGCTGTCTTTAGATCTTGAAGCATTAAAGGAGCGATTCCTGAAACATAGCTTGCGCAAAGTAAAGGCTGTGACTGAGAAGAAAGTGAATCTCAACATTGTCCGCAAAGAAGTAACTGCTGATGGCAAAGAAGAGCTAAAAGCAGATGTTGTGCCTGTCACTGTAGATGGTGAGAACCATGAAGACAAAGCACATGGCAAGCCAGGTAGTGTGGATTGTACAGTTTTTTTTTTTGTTTTTTTTTTTTTTTTTTTTTTCTGAATCATCTTAGTTAAATTGTATCTTGCTCTTTATACTTAAATGTGTATTTGCTTTTAACCAGGTGAAAAACTTGAGACTCTTAAGGCAAAGCTTCAGGTGGCAATGAAGCAGAGACGATTTGAAGAGCGTCAGAAGCGCATAGCGCTGTTTAATCTTGACAATGAAAATGGCTATGATGATGAGGAAGAGGAGGAGGAAGAAGAAATGACAGACGAGTCTGAAGAAGAGGAAGAACAAGAAAGTGAAGCAAATGGCAATACAGAGGTAAGTGTAAATTTAGGACCGTGCATAATTTTATTTAACTCCTTAATGATCTACGACATTCCTTAGCGTCCTATGATGAAAATGTAAGTATGAACAGGCACTGGATCTGAGCTTTTCATTCCAGTCAGATGCCGGCTTTATTGACATAGTCTACATCTGCAGAAACCTTCAGCTTGATGTGGTTGCTGCAGTTTAATCATCTGAAAGCTGCTCTCAATCACAGACCGAGGCATTTAAATAGGTATCGCTTCTACTTCACTGAGGGTGAAGGAAGTTGGAGCTGCTTATTCCCACTATTAATTGGGAGGACTGGGAGATCTTTGAATCTCCCCTTTAGTAAACAACAAATTGACTCAATTATACATTATTCACCAAGCCTACCTAACTCCATCCATGTTGTACTGACTGGCTAGATTACCCTCTTCGGAATGTCTGTGATGTCGCACCTTAAACACTGATTTCTTTGTCGCTCCATTGGGAGACCCAGACAATTGGGTGTATAGCTTCTGCCTCTGGAGGCCACACAAAGTATTACACTTTAAAAAGTGTAACCCCTCCCCTCTGCCTATACACCCTCCCGTGGACCACGGGCTCCTCAGTTTTATGCTTTGTGTGGAAGGAGGCACACATCCACTCATGCATTCTCATACATAGTTATGTCGGATGGAAGAAAAGAGGACCCCGATGGGGCCCCCGGCATGTTCCCTTCTCACCCCACTATGTCGGCGGTGTTGTTAAGGTTGAGGTACCCATTGCGGGTACGGAGGCTGGAGCAGGGACAGAGTCACCGGTGTTGGCCTCTTTCGCTGAGAAACTCTCTGTCACTTTCTCAATCCATTGCACAGTCTATGGACAAATGGTCATCTAAGCTCCTGGAGGCTTTGCAGTCCAGACCGGGCCCTTCACAGGCCCCGGCCCCTGTTAGCTTGTCTCCTCCAGGCCCCTCTCGGTCCGCGCCGCAGCGCGCTCCCAGGTTAGCCCCTAGGTCTCAGGCGGAGGACTCCTGCCCGGACCGCAGTCCCAGACCGGCTAAGCGGCCTCGCTGGGACTCTTCCCCGGCCTCCTCACGCTGCTCGGGATCCCAGCTTGAGGACTCTCAGGAAGACGAGGCGGACGTGGGAGCTCAGGGCTCTGACCCTGACTTCGCCCTTATCCTTGATACACCTGAGGGGGACGCCTTAGTAAATGATCTTATCTCGTCCATCAACCAGGTGTTGGATCTCTCACCCCCGCCTCCTCCGGTAGAAGAGTCGGCTTCTCAGCAGGAGAAACACCAATTTCGGTTCCCCAAACGTACGCGCAATACGTTTTTTGATCACTCTAACTTCAGGGATGCTGTCCAGAAACCCAGAGCGGTCCCGGACAAGCGCTTTGCTAAACTGCACACTGACACGCGTTATCCCTTTCCATCTGAAGTCGTTAAGGGCTGGGCACACTCTCCCAAGGTGGATCCTCCAGTCTCCAGATTGGCTGCTAGGTCCGTTGTGTCTGTTGCCGATGGCTCATCCCTGAAGGATGCCACTGACAGACAGATAGAGCTCTTGGTGAAGTCCATCTATGAGGCCACGGGCGCGTCTTTCGCCCCGGCCTTTGCGGCTGTGTGGGCTCTCCAAGCAATCTCGGCTTGTCTGACTGAGATTAATGCTGCCACACGGAATTCTGCTCCGCATGTTTCTTCTTTGACCTCTCAGGCATCAGCCTTTTCGTCCTACGCCATGAACGCCGTCCTGGACTCCACTAGCCGTACGGCTGTAGCATCTGCTAACTCCGTGGCAGTCCGCAGGGCCATGTGGCTGCACGAATGGAAAGCAGACTGCTTCCAAAAGGTTCTTAACTGGTTTGCCTTTTTCTGGCGACCGTTTATTTGGCGAACGATTGGATGAGATTATTAAGGAATCCAAGGGAAAGGACTCCTCCTTATCCCAGTCCAAACCTAAGAGACCTCAGCAGAGAAAAATCCAATCGAGGTTTCGGTCCTTTCGTCCCTCCGCCAAGCCCCAATCCTCTTCGTCCAACAGGCCGGAGAAAGGCCAGAGGAACTCCTATGCGTGGCGGTCCAAGTCACGTCCCCAAAAGGCCGCAGGAGGCACTGCCTCCAAGACGGCCTCCTCATGACTCTCGGCCTCCCCTAGCCACATCCTCGGTCGGTGGCAGGCTCTCCCGCTTTGGCGACGCCTGGTGGCCACATGTTCAAGACCGATGGGTGAGAGACATTCTGTCTCATGGTTACAGGATAGAGTTCAGCTCCCGACCTACGGCTCGTTTCTTCAGAACCTCTCCGCCCCCCGCACAGGCCGACGCACTTTTTCAGGCACTGGCCGCTCTAAAGATAGGAGTTGTGATTCCCGTTCCCCTTCAGGAACGTGGTCGCGGATTTTACTCCAACTTGTTCGTGGTGCCAAAAAAGGACGGGTCATTCCGTCCCGTTCTGGACCTCAAGCTACTCAACAGACATGTGAGAACCAGACGGTTCCGGATGGAATCTCTCCGCTCGGTCATCGCCTCGATGTCACAAGGAGACTTCCTAGCATCGATCAACATCAAGGATGCCTATCTCCATGTGCCGATCGCACCCGAACATCGTTTCCTGCGTTTCGCCATCGGAGACGAACACCTCCAGTTCGTGGCATTGCCTTTCGGCCTGGCGACAGCCCCACGGGTTTTCATCAAAGTCATGGCATCCGTCGTGGCGGTCCTGCACTCTCAGGGCCACTCGGTGATCCCCTACTTAGACGATCTCCTAGTCAGGGCCCCTTCTCGGGTGGCGTGTCAACAAAGCCTTGCCGTCGCTCTGGCGACTCTCCAGCAGTTCGGGTGGATCATCAATTTCCCGAAATCCAAGTTGACACCGACCCAATCACTGACTTATCTCGGGATGGAGTTTCATACCCAGCCAGCGTTGGTCAAGCTACCGCGGGACAAACAGCTTTCTCTGCAGGCGGGGGTGCAATCACTTCTTTGGAGTCAGTCACACCCCTTAAGGCGCCTCATGCACTTCCTGGGGAAGATGGTTGCAGCTATGGAGGCAGTGCCGTTCGCGCAATTCCATCTACGGCCACTCCAATGGGACATTCTTCACAAATGGGACAAGAGTGCGGCTTCCCTCGACAAGAACATCTCTCTTTCCCTTGCAACCAAAACATCACTTAAGTGGTGGCTCCTACCCACATCTCTGTCTCGGGGAAAATCCTTCCTACCCCCAACCTGGGCTGTGGTCACCACGGACGCGAGCCTGTCAGGTTGGGGAGCGGTTTTTCTCCACCACAGGGCTCAAGGAACCTGCACTCCGACAGAATCGTCCCTTCAGATCAATATCCTGGAGATAAGGGCAGTATATCTAGCCCTATTGGCTTTCCATCGGTGGCTGGAGGGCAGGCAGATCCGAATACAGTCGGACAACGCCACTGCCGTCGCCTACATCAACCACCAAGGCGGCACTCGCCGTCGTCAAGCCTTCCAGGAAGTCCGGCGGATTCTGCAGTGGGTGGAAGCCACAGGCTCCACCATCTCCGCAGTTCACATCCCGGGCGTAGAAAACTGGGAAGCAGATTTTCTCAGTCGTCAGGGCATGGACGCGGGGGAATGGTCTCTGCACCCAGACTTGTTTCGAGAGATCTGTCGCCGCTGGGGAACGCTGGACGTCGATCTCATGGCGTCACGGCACAACAACAAGGTCCTGGCCTTCATGGCACGGTCTCAGGATCACAGAGCTCTGGCAGCGGACGCTTTAGTCCAGGATTGGTCGCAGTTTCGACTGCCTTATGTGTTTCCCCCTCTGGCGATGCTGCCCAGAGTACTACGCAAGATCAGGTCCGACTGCCGTCGCGCTATTCTCGTCGCTCCAGACTGGCCGAGGCGGTCGTGGTATCCGGATCTGTGGCATCTCACGGTGGGTCAACCGTGGGCACTTCCAGACCGCCCAGACTTGCTGTCACAAGGCCCATTTTTCCATCTAAATTCTGTGGCCCTCAACCTGACTGTGTGGCCATTGAGTCCTGGCTCCTAGCGTCTTCAGGGTTATCTCAGGATGTCATTGCCACCATGAGACAAGCCAGGAAGCCAACGTCCGCCAAGATCTATTACAGATCTTGGCAAATCTTCCTATCCTGGTGCGCTGATAACGGTTTTCCTCCATGGCCGTTTGCCTTACCCACTTTTCTTTCATTCCTACAATCTGGAATGGACAAGGGTTTGTCCCTCGGCTCTCTGAAGGGCCAAGTATCGGCGCTCTCCGTGTTTTTTCAAAAGCGTCTAGCCAGGCTTCCGCAGGTCCGCACGTTCCTGCAGGGGGTCTGCCACATGGTCCCACCTTACAAACGTCCGTTGGAACCCTGGGATCTTAACAGGGTCCTGACGGCTCTTCAAAAAACACCTTTTGGGCCGCTGCGGAATGTCTCTCTCTCACGTCTTTCGCAGAAGGTGATCTTCCTGGTGGCAGTCACATCACTTCGGAGAGTGTCTGAGCTTGCAGCGCTGTCATGCAAAGCCCCCTTCCTGGTTTTTCACCAGGATAAGGTGGTTCTGCGTCCTGTCCCGGAATTTCTCCCTAAGGTGGTATCCCCTTTTCATCTCAATCAGGATATCTCCTTGCCTTCCTTTTGCCCTAATCCAATTCACCAGTGTGAAAAGGATTTGCACTCTTTGGATCTAGTGAGAGCACTCCGGTTCTACGTGTCTCGCACGGCGCCCTTGCGCCGTTCAGATGCGCTCTTTGTCCTTGTCGCTGGCCAGCGTAAGGGCTCTCAGGCCTCCAAGTCAACCTTGGCTCGGTGGATCAAGGAACCGATTCTCGAGGCCTACCGTTCTTCCGGGCTTCCGCTCCCTTCAGGGCTGAAAGCCCATTCTACCAGAGCCGTAGGTGCGTCCTGGGCATTGCGGCACCGGGCGACGGCTCAGCAGGTGTGTCAGGCAGCTACGTGGTCTAGTCTGCACACTTTCACGAAACACTATCAAGTGCATACCTATGCTTCGGCAGACGCCAGTCTAGGTAGGCGAGTCCTTCAGGCGGCGGTTGCCCACCTGAAAGAGGGGGCCGTTTTCGGCTCTTTTTATTGAGGTATTCTTTTACCCACCCAGGGACTGCTCTTGGACGTTCCAATTGTCTGGGTCTCCCAATGGAGCGACAAAGAAAAAGGGAATTTTGTTTACTTACCGTAAATTCCTTTTCTTCTAGCTCCTATTGGGAGACCCAGCACCCACCCCTGTGCCCTTTGGGCTGGTTGTTCTTTTGTGTACACATGTTGTTCATGTTGAATTGTTCTTTTGGTTCATGGTTTCAGTTCTCCGAACATCCTTCGGATTGAATTTACCCTAGACCAATTTATAAGTTTTCTCCTTCCTGCTTTTGCACCAAAACTGAGGAGCCCGTGGTCCACGGGAGGGTGTATAGGCAGAGGGGAGGGGTTACACTTTTTAAAGTGTAATACTTTGTGTGGCCTCCAGAGGCAGCAGCTATACACCCAATTGTCTGGGTCTCCCAATAGGAGCTAGAAGAAAAGGAATTTACGGTAAGTAAACAAAATTCCCTTTTTCTGGCACATGGTTTGTGTTGTGCAATTCTTCTCTACTTCTGGAAAAGTATAGTCCTCTTCCTATCCTCCCTGATATACATTCACGTTCCTCTAAATCCTAAAATACGTTTATTTGGGCTACTGGAGGAGACTATAGAGTCCTCATACTGAAATCTTTCTTAGAGACACTTATGCCAGGAAATTGATAGCTACAACATGGATGGTTACCTCTCCCCCAAGGTTAAAGGCCTGGATTGAACCTGTAAACAATATAATCTCATATGAGATAACACTGCATCATAATAGAGGATACCCTCAGAAGTTTGATAAGGTATGGGACACAAGAAACTCATCGTCGCAGACGGTCTTTCACAAATTGGGTATTACCGTGTTTTCAGGGGTATAAGACGACTGGGCTTGTAAGACGACCACCAACTTTTCCAGTTAAAATATAGTTTGTGATAGACCGTATATACTCGAGTATAAGCTGACCCGAGCAATGTACCAATTGTAAAGTTATCTCCCCTACAGTAATGTGCCCATTGCTTAGTAATGTGTCCTCTAGTAATGTGCCCTACATTATTGTGCCTATCCTCCAACAACCCCCTACCCCCTCCTTGTAGTAATGTACCCATTGTTTAGTAATGTCCTCCTACTGGTTACCTTCTTGTCCCCAATTATGCCGATGTTTACACACAATAAACATTATTCTCACCTGTCCTCCATTCCAGCGGTGTCCTCAGCTGCTTCTTGCAGACCGCAGGCACATGCACAACTCGGTGATCTTGTCCGCTGCACAGAGCTGCCGCTGCAGGCTGCCATCATGGCTTTAATGCAGTTGAATGCTTTGCGACACCGTAAAGCATTCAACTGCAGTAAAGCGCTGACAACAGCGGCGTCCCAGTGTATGG
Organism: Anomaloglossus baeobatrachus; assembly: GCF_048569485.1. Classification (NCBI taxonomy): domain Eukaryota; kingdom Metazoa; phylum Chordata; class Amphibia; order Anura; family Aromobatidae; genus Anomaloglossus; species Anomaloglossus baeobatrachus. The sequence goes on along the minus strand of NC_134354.1, from coordinate 367,036,243 downwards.
GATGTGATCATGGAGGAGTGCTTCTTGCAGACCGCAGGCACATAGACCCCTCCATGATTGCGTCCAATACACAGGGCTGCTTCTGCTGTCAGCGCTTTACTGCAGTTGAAAGCTTTGCTGTGGCGCCATAAAGCATTCAACTGCAGTAAAGCCATAATGGTAGACAACAGCACCATGCATCGGACGCGATCATGGAGGGGTCTACGTGTCTGCGGTCCGCAAGAAGCACTCAATGATTGCAACCCATACACATGGCCTGCCGCTGCTGTCAGCACTGTACTGCAGTTGAATTCTTTACAGCGCCGCAAAGCATTCAAGTGTAGTAAAGCCATGACAGCAGACAGCAGCACCATGCACCGCCCTCTAAGATGACACCCGACCTATAAGACAACCCCCAACTTTTGAGAAGATTTTCAGGGAAAATACAGTATGTATATTACCAGTTAAAGGTTACATATAGCTTGGAATTGTAGGTGGGAATCTTACAGTGGGCAGCAAAAGGTTTTATTGTTATACCTGAACAGTTTAAAAATGCTGAGCTTGTACTTCAGGTTTGATGACCGAAGAGTAACATGTATATTGTTTCTATGCTTCTTCAATACTGCATGGGTTTTAATTGACTTGCTATTATCGAACTATGCAATGATGCATGGCGCTGAGGAACTTTTTTTTTCTTTTTTCTCTTGCCAATACACCTGTTGAACAGTATGCTATTCTTTTGTTTCCTACTTCTGAAGAAGTATTGTGGAATGCATGTATTATTGTTAGGTAACAGTTTTCAATCAAACAAAAAATAAAAAGCAAACTTACCCCCCCCCCAAAAAAAAAATCTATCAAAATGACCCATGTGACCTAGAATAATTATCAATAAAAAAAGTCCTCTCCGGATGCAAAAAATAAGCCCTTCCCAAGCTCCATCCACGGAAAGCTGAAGTTACAGGTCTCTGAAACTTCCGACACTAACACATTATTTTTTTTTTCTCTAACTTGAAGATATTTTTTGCACCATTAAAGTTAATTAAAAAGTTGTAGCAATTAAATAAACCCCGTTGTTTTACCTGTTTTTCTAGTTGACGCACTGAATTTACCTATAGAAGAACCAATGTTCCATGTTTTTATTCTGACTTCATAGACTTTAGAGTATCTCCTTGGAGAAGATGGCAATGAAGAGGAGTCGAAAGATGAGGGTCTGGAGGAAAGTGATATAAGTAAGGTGACACTCTTTGTGCCACGGCCTGTACGAACAGAATCCACTTTAATGCTATTTAAAGACAGTTCAAATAAACTTGGGTAAGTTGTCTTCTCCTTGGCAACCAAATCTTTTCCATCATTATGTTTCTCATAGAACCTTAGCCTTTTTATTGCAACAGGTTTTGTGACATTTTGCACCTCTGGTATCCTGGACAATTTTCTCAATTTTGACATGTACAAATAAAAACTAAAGGAAAAAATAAAAATAGTTAAACCTGCAGCCTGTCTACTTCCCTCCCAGCCATTCTCTCATCCTTTTAAAATGGCTCAATTTTAGGCTAAGTTCACACATTGCATCTTTTGATGCATCTTTGGTGCATTTTTGACATCACAAAGATGCACCAAAATGCATGAATTTCCTGCCTCCAGCAAAGTCTGAGATTTCTATTTTGCTGTCCACACTGACGTCTTTTGTTGGCTGCGGTTTTGAAGATTCACCCAAGATGCAGCAAGTCAATTATTTCTGTGTTTTTACTGCGTTTTTGAGCCCTTCCAGTCAATACATTTGACTTAAAAACGCGATGCATTTCTTTGTCGCTCCATTGGGAGACCCAGACAATTGGGTGTATAGCTTCTGCCTCCGGAGGCCACACAAAGTATTACACTTTAAAAAGTGTAACCCCTCCCCTCTGCTATACACCCTCCCGTGCATCACGGGCTCATCAGTTTTTATGCTTTGTGTTGAAGGAGGCACACATGCACACAATGCTCCACATTTTAGTCAGCAGCAGCTGCTGATTATATCGGATGGAAGAAAAGAGGGCCCCTAACAGGGCCCCCGGCATGCTCCCTTCTCACCCCACTGAGTCGGCGGTGCTGTTAAGGTTGAGGTACCCATTGCGGGTACACAGGCAGGAGCCACATGCCGTTTTCCTTCCCCATCCCTTAGGGGCTCTGGGGAAGTGGGATCCTAACCGGTCATCCAGCCACTGGGACCGGGCTCCCTCCGCAGCCCCTGGGGGAATCTGCCGGACAGGAGACGGAGTATCGTCAGGGACATGGCCCTGCATCTACAGGTACTCTGTGTCCCCGTTGGGACGGGGCATGAAGCACCTTGGCCTCAGACGCAGCTGCGACTGCGGTGTGGATTTTTTGTCTGGGACTACCGCGCCGACCATGCCTGTTTGTCGGCCGCGGTTTTTACTTTAGTCCCCGGCTTTTGCGGCCTAGTGTGTTAAACTCCCGCCCCTGAGCCTGCCAGTCAGGGAGAAAGGCGGGACGGTCGGTATGATGCCGACAGTGAGGGCTGGAGCACACTTCGCTGTCCTCCGCCCCCCTCACTGATCACTGTGGGCCACCAGGTTCCCGCACTTTTGCGGTTCCGCCCACGGCTCTCTCCTCCCCTCAGAACGCCGGCAGCCATTGTTCTAATTCTGCCGGTGGAGGATCTCAGAATCTGCTCAACACTGCTCTGGGAGAGGGGGATCCTAACCGGTCGCCATGCTCTGGGACCGGGCTCCATCCGCAGCCCCTGGGGGATTCTGACGGACAGGAGACTGGACATCATCAGGGACAGAGCCCTGCATCATAAGGTACTCTGTGTCCCCTGAGGGACGGTGCATGCAGCATCTGTGTTACAAATGCCGCAGCGGTTGCTGAGTGGTTTGTGAGACTGGGACTACCGCGCCGACCGCGCCATGTTTGCCGGCCGCGTTTTTAAATTTAGTCCCCGGCTCTTGCGGCCTAGTACCATATACTCCCGTTCTCGGGCCTGCCAGTCAGGGGTAACGACGGGACGGCCGACTGGACGTCGGCAGGGAGGGCTGGAGCATACGTTGGTATCCTCCTTCCCCCTCACTGAGCACTGTGGGGCACCAGTTTTCAGGTGCTGACCCCCCTTGGTGCCGCAGTGTATATATATATGTTTATTTATATGGTATATGATCTCACTGTTCGGCAGCATTATTTGCCTTTGGCTGTATACCCTCACTGATTACTCTGCGGACGACATGCTGTTGTCTGCTCTTAAAGAGTAAGGGTGCCAAGGTACTGGCTTATTTTACAACCTGTACCTCTTGTGCGGCTATATTACAGGCAGGTTCCACATACCCTCATTGTGGACAATGCTTGGCCCCGAGGGCACTCACTCAGCCGGAGCCTCCGGCACTGGTGGGACCCTCGGCCAGGTGGTACCGCCGGTTTCCACTGCACAGATGACAGGGGCAGAGTTTGCATGTTGGAATCAGCACATCTCTGAGTAGCTTTCACATTCCAGGACTCAGTCTATGGACAGAGGGTCTGCTAAGATACTGGAAGCCTTGCAGTCCAGACCGATAACACAGGGCCAGGGAGCTGTGAGTTCATCGCTCCCGGGTCCCTCTGGGTCGGTACAACAAGGGGCTCCTGGGGTAACACCCAGATCCCACGGTGAGAACTCCGTCACGGACCGCGGCCTTTGATAGGCTAAGCGGGCCCGCTGGGAACCTTCCCCGACTTCATCAGGAGTGCGTGTTTCGATCACTCTAACTCCATAGGGGCCGTCCAGTAGCACAGAACTTTACGGACAAACGCTTACTAAGCGCCTTATTGACACACGTTACCCTTTTCCCCCCTGACGTTGTTAAGGGTTGGGCTCAGTGTCACAGGGTGGATTCTCCAGTCTCTTGGCTGGCGGCTAGATCCGTAGTATTAGTGGCAGATGCCATCTCTCACGAATGCCACTGACAGGCAAATAAAGCTTATGATGAAATCCATCTATGAAGCCATAGTCGCATCTTTTGCTCCAGCCTTCGCAGCCGTGAGGGCACTCCAAGCTATCTCAACTTCTCTGGCTGAGATTATTGCGGTTGCACATACTCTGCCCCGCAGGTTGTGTCCTTCACTTCTCAGGCGTAGGTTTTTTCGTTCTACGCCATGAACGCCGTTCCTGGACTCTGCGAGCCGTACAGCGGTAGCTTCCACCAATTCGGTGGCAGTCTGCAGGGCCATGTGGCTACGTGAATGGAAGGCAGGCTCTGCTTCCAAGAAGTTCTTAACCGGTTTGCCATTTTCTGGCGACCGTTTGTTTGGCGAGCAATTGGATGAAGTTACTAGACAGTCCAAGGGAAAGGTCTCGTCCTTGCCCCAGTCCAAAGGTTTCGGTCATTTCGGTCCTCAGCATGTTCCGTTCCTCCACGTCCAACAGGTCAGAGGAGGGCTAGAGGAACTTTTCTGCATGACGGTCTAAGTCACAAGGCGGCTTCCTCATGACTTCGGCCTCACCAAGACCGCGTCCTCGGTCGGTGGCAGGCTCTCCCGCTTTTGCGACGCCTGGTGGCCACATGTCCAAGACCGATGGGTGAGAGACATTCTGTCTCACGGTTACAGGATAGAGCTCTGCTCTCGTCCTCCGACTCGTTTCTTCAAAACATCTCCGACCCCCGAGCGAGCCGATGCACTTTTTCAGGCGGTGAACACTCTGAAGCCTCGATGTCACAAGGAGACTTCCTAGCATCAATTGACATCAAGGATGCTTATCTCCATCTGCCGATCGCACCCGAGCTTCAACGCTTTCTGCGTTTCGCCATCAGGGACGAACACTTCAGTTCGTGGCACTGCCATTCGGCCTGGCGACAGCCCCACGGGTCTTCACCAAGGTCATGGCAGCAGTGGTGGCGGTCCTACAAGGGCCACTCGGTGATCACTTACCTAGACGATCTTCTAGTCAAGACACCCTCCTGGGTGGCATGTCAACACAACCTGACCATTGCTCTGGAGACTCTCCAGGGGTTCGGGTGGATCATCAAATTTCCAAGGTTAAAACTGACACCGACCCAATCACTGACTTGCCTCGGGATGGAGTTTCATACTCTCTCAGCGATAGTGAAGCTTCCGCTGCATAGTCAGCGTTCACTACAGACAGGGGTGCAATCTCTCCTTCGGGCCCAGTCACCCCTTGAGGCGCCTCATGCACTTTCTAAGGAAGATGGTGGCAGCAAGGGAGGCAGTTCCCTTGCGCAGTTTCGTCTGCGTCCGATTCTATCGGACACCGCAAATGGGACAGGAGGTCGACGTACCTAGACAAGAACGTCTCTTTCCCTTGCGGCAAAACCTCTCTTCAGTGGTGTCTTCTTTCCACTTCCTGGGCGGAGGAAAAATCCTCCCGGCCCCCAGCTGAGGCTGTGGTCACGACGGACGCGAGTCTGTCAGGGTGGGGAGCGGTCTTCCTCCACCACTCGACTCAGGGAACCTGGACTCCGACAGAGTCCTCCCTTCAGATCAATGTTCTGGAGATAAGGGCAGTGGATCTAGCCCTAAAGGTGTTCCAGCGGTGGCTGGAGGGCAGGCAGATCCGAATTCAGTCGGACAACGCCACGGCGGTTGCGTACTTCAACCACCAGGGCGGCACACGCGCAGTCGTCAAGCCTTCCGAGCAGTTCGGCGGATTCTGCTGTGGGCGGAAGCCACAGCCTCCACCATCTCCGCAGTTCACATCCCGGGCGTAGAAAACGGGGAAGCAGATTTTCTCAGTCGCCAGGGCATGGACGCAGGGGAATGGTCTCTTCACCCGGACGTGTTTCTAGAGATCTGTTGCCGCTGGGGAACGCCGGACGTCGATCTAATGGCGTCTCGGCACAACAACAAAGTCCCGGCATTCATGGCTCGGTCCAAGGATCACAGAGCTCTGGCGGCAGACGCGCTAGTTCACGACTGGTCGCAGTTTCGACTGCCTTATGTTTTTCCTCCTCTGGCACTACTGCCCAGAGTGTTACGCAAGATCAGGTCAGACTGTCGCCGCGCCATCCTCGTCGCTCCAGACTGGCCGAGGTGATCGTGGTACCCGGATCTGTGGCACCTCACGGTGGGTCAACCGTGGACACTCCCAGACCAACCAGACTTGCTGCCTCAAGGTCCATATTTCCTTCTGAATTCTGCGGCTCTAAACCTGACTGTGGGCCATTGAGTTCTGGCTCCTAGCGTCATCAGGGATATCTCCAGATGTCATTGCCACCATGAGACAGGCCAGGAAACCAACGTCCGCCAAGATCTATCACAGGACTTGGAGGATTTTCTTATCCTGGTGCTCTGATCAGGGTTTTACTCCCTGGCCGTTTGCCTTGCCCACTTTTCTTTCTTTCCTTCAATCCGGAATGGACAAGGGCTTGTCTCTCGGCTCTCTCAAGGGACAAGTATCGGCGCTTTCCGGTCCCACCTTACAAGCGTCCGTTAACACCCTCGGATCTTAACAGGGTGCTGACGACTCTTCAGAAGCCACTTTTCGAGCCGATGCGGGATCTCTCTATCTCGCCTTTCGCAAAGGGTGGCCTTCCTAGTGGCAGTCACATCACTCAGAAGAGTGTCTCAGCTAGCAGCGCTGTCATGCAAACCCCCCTTCCTGGTGTTTCACCAGGATAGGGTGGTTCTACGTCCGGTCCCGGACTTTCTCCCTAAGGTATCCCCGTTTCATCTCAATCAGGATATCGTCTTACCCTCTTTGGGTCCGCATCCAGTTCACCAAGGTGAAAAGGATTTGCATTTATTAGATCTGGTGAGAGCACTCCGGCTCTACATTTCTCGCACGGCGCACCTGCGCCGGTCTGATGCGCTCTTGTCCTTATCGCGGGCCAGAGTAAGGGATTTCAGGTTTTCAAGTCAACCTTGGCTCGGTGGATCAAGGAACCGATTCTTGAAGCCTACTGTTCTTTTAGGCTTCCGATTCCTGCAGGGCTGAAGGCCCATTCTACCAGAGCCGTCGGTGTCCTGGGCATTGCGACACCAGGCTACGGCTCGGCAGGTGTGTCAGGCGGCTACCTGGTCGAGTCTGCACACTTTCACGAAACACTATCAGGGGCATGCCGATGATTCGGCAGATGCCAGCCTAGGTAGGCGACTCCTTCAGGCGGCAGTTGCCCACCTGTAAGAGGGGGCCGTTTTTCGGCTCTTTTTATCGAGGTATTCTTTTACCCACCCAGGGATTGCTTTTGGACATCCCAATTGTCTGGGTCTCCCAATGGAGCGACAAAGAAGAAGGGAATTTTGTTTACTTACCGTAAATTCCTTTTCTTCTAGCTCCTATTGGGAGACCCAGCACCCGCCCCTGTTCCCTTCGGGCTGTTGTTCTTTTGTGTACACATGTTGTTCATGTTGAATTGTTCTTGGTTCATGGTTTTTAGTTCTCCGAACATCCTTCGGATTGAATTTACCCTAGACCAATTTATAAGTTTCCTCCTTCCTGCTTTGGCACCAAAACTGATGAGCCCGTGATGCACGGGAGGGTGTATAGGCAGAGGGGAGGGGTTACACTTTTTAAAGTGTAATACTTTGTGTGGCCTCCGGAGGCAGAAGCTATACACCCAATTGTCTGGGTCTCCCAATAGGAGCTAGAAGAAAAGGAATTTACGGTAAGTAAACAAAATTCCCTTCTTTTAGTGCATTTTTGATGCACTCAAGATGCATTGGCAAAAAGATGCCACGTGTGAACATAGCCTAACAATGACTCAATTTTACAATGGTTTAAGTTAAGAGGATGTTTACTTAAACAGGTAGAAGAACAAGAAGAACAAACAAATCAATTCTGGAACAAATCAAGCCAGACATGTCAATTGAAACAAGGATCACCAAGCTAAAGGCCCCTTTACGCACTGAGACTTTCTAGCGATCCCACGAGAGATCCCGACCTGGCCAGGATCACTGGAAAGTCGCTGGTGAGCTGTGGAACAGGCAAACCCGGCCAACGACGCAGCAGCGATGCGGTCCTGCAGAACGACCTCGCTGGTCGTTGGGGACGTGTCACACAGCAGGGGACGCTATAGCACGCTAGGTTCTAAGTCGCTAACGATGTCGTAACGGTGTCAAACACACCGATATATGCTTCGCAGTGGGAAACAAAGGACCACCGAATGGTCCTGAACGACTTGTAGCGATCAGCAATCTCACAGCGGGGGCCAGGTCGCTGATGCGTGGCACACACTGCAATGTCGCTGGGGAGGTCGCTATTGCGTCACAAAACCAGTGACGTTAGTGATATCGCTAGCGATGTTGCAATGTGTAAAAGGGCCTTAAGACTTACCTACTTTGGATACAGCATATGAAGAGAGCCATTACTGGAGAATGACATCATGGTTGAAAGAATAAAAGAAACAAGGCGAAGAGGAAGACCATCAACCCAATGGCTTGATACTGTCAAGATAATGGCAGAGAAAACCCTGGTGGACCTATCTGGCCTTGCACAAGATCAATCTTCATACAGATCGTTCATCCACCAAATCGTCTTGGCTCAAGATTGACCTGAAGGCGCTTAAAAACATACAGCTAGGGACTTTAGATTGTGAGCCCTAATGGGGACATGTAAAGCGCTGTGGAATTAATAGCGCTATATAAATGAATAAACATTATTTCTTCAGCGCTCTATTGGGAGACCCAGACGATTGGGGTATAGCTACTGCCCTCTGGAGGCCACACAAAGCACTACATTAAAAGTGCAAGGCCCCTCCCCCTCTGGCTATACCCCCCCCGTGGTATCACGGGTTCTCCAGTTTTAGCTTTGTGTGCGAAGGAGGTCAGACATTCCATGCATAGCTCCACAGATTTTAGTCAGCAGTAGCTGCTGACTGTTTCGGATGGAAGAAAAGAGGACACATATAGTGTCCCCAGCATGCTCCCTTCTCACCCCTGGATGGTGTTGTAAGGTTGAGGTACCTATTGCTGGTACAGGGCTGGAGCCTGACATGCTGTTTTCCTTCCACATCCCCTTGTAGGGCTCTGTGGAAGTGGGATCCTGCCGGCCTCTCAGCTCTGATGCCGGGCTCCATCCACAGACCCATTAGAACCTGATGGAGACGGAGCAGGAGTACGATCAGGGACAGGCCCTGCATCATACAGGTACTCTGTGTCCCCGGCAGGCACAGACACACTCCGGGCTGGCTGGGTGTTATAGTGCGCCGGGGACCGCAACGTGGAGTTGGTGTCCCTACAGATTACTGGGGGACTTTTTTGTGTATGGGAACGCAGCGCCGACCCCCTCTGGACCGGGCGGCGCTGCTGTGACTTGTGGTGCGCCGGGGATCCGCCGTCCGCGCTTTTACGGCGGCGGCGGTTATAAATTTAGTCCCCGGCTTTTTGGGCCTAGGACGCCGGCAGCTCCGTTTCGTTCCCGCCCCCACCCTGTCATTCAGGGTAGGGGAGAGACGCTGTTCGCTAGCAGCGACGAGGGCTGGAGCCTGATTTACATGCTCCAGCCCTCTCACTTGGCACAGAGGGAAGCAGGCTTCCCGCTCTTGGCCAGGAACGCCCAGGGCCCGCCCCCCTTCCTCTCTCGAGACGCCGGCAGCCATTACATGCATGCCTGGCTGGAGGAAGGACGCAAGGCTCTGGGAGACCTGGACTAGGGGCTATCTGGCGACCACACACCCGCTTTTTAAGCGGGCGGTAAGCGATTTTTCTGTGCTGGTCCCTCTAGTGCCTCACTGTGTATCAGTGTACTGGGTACAGATATATAGATAGTGTATTTCTTGCACTGTGAGGTGCGCTTCTGGCTGCATATCCCAGATCGCTCTGTGGAAGCAGCAACATGTCATCCTCAAAACGCAAGGCGGCCAAGGCAAAAAGGGCTGTGTATACTGCGTGTGCTGCATGTGGGGCTAATCTACCAGCAGGCTCCGATGACCCCCATTGTGTGCAATGCTCCGACCCGGTGCTGCTTCGCCAGCCGGAGTCAGGAGAGGTAGCGACCCAGGCTGAGACGCTTGTAAGTTCTGCCCCGGTGACAGGGACGGACTTTGCAGTTTTTGCAGATAATATGTCTGTGTCTATGGCAAAAATCCTTGAGACCTTGCAATCTATGCATGGGGCTCAGTCTCTGGGCACGGCGAGGCCTCTGTCCTCAGGTCCCCCTTACTTGGAATGTATCCAGCCCACAGGGGGGTCCCCGGCTTCACAGGCCGAGGATTATGACTCAGATGATGGCCCCAGCCACCCTAAGCGAGCTCGCTGGGAAAGACCCTCGACGTCTTCACACTGCTCAGGGTCTCAGCGCAATCAGTCTCCCTGTGATGTGTCTGATGAGAGTGATCAGGAATCCACTCCTGGAACCCCTCTCAACCTGGATACCCCGGATGGGGATGCCATGGTAAACGACCTTATCTCAGCCATCAATAGGCTGTTGGATATTTCTCCCCCAGCCCCTTCAGCAGAAGAGGCGGCTGCGGAGCAGGAAAAGTTTCGTTTCCTTTATCCCAAGCGTAAATTGAGTGCTTTGTTAGATCACTCTGACTTCAGAGAATCAATCCAGAAGCACGACGCTCACCCAGAAAGGCGTTTCTCTAAACGATCTAAAGATACGCGTTTCCCTTTCCCCCCTGAGGTGGTCAAGCGCTGGACACAGTGTCCAAAGGTAGACCCCCCGATTTCCAAACTTGCAGCTAGATCCATAGTTGCAGTGGAGGATGGCGCTTCACTTAAAGATGCCAATGACAGACAGATGGACCTTTGGTTAAAATCTGTCTATGAAGCTATCGGCGCGTCGTTTGCTCCGGCATTCGCAGCCGTATGGGCACTCCAGGCTATTTCAGCTGGCTTAGCAAAAGTGGATGCTATCATGCATCCAGCAGTGCCGCAAGTGGCGCACCTTACCACGCAGATGTCGGCGTTTGCGTCTTACGCTATCAATGCGGTCCTAGAATCTACCAGTCGCACCTCAATGGCGTCCGCCAATTCGGTAGTTTTGCGCAGAGCCTTGTGGTTAAAGGACTGGAAAGCAGATGCTGGTTCCAAAAAATGTTTAACCAGTTTGCCTTTGTCTAGAGAGAGACTGTTTGGCGAGCCATTGGCTGACATCATTAAGCAGTCCAAGGGTAAAGACTCCTCTTTACCACAACCCAGAACATCCAAACCTCAGCAGAAAAAGTGGCAGCAGAGGTTTCAGTCCTTTCGAGGTTCGGGCAAGACACCATTTACCTCGTCCAAAGGGACTCAGAGGACGCAAAGAAACTCAGATTCGTGGCGGACTCACACACGCCCCAAGAAAGCAAATGGAGGTACCGCTTCCAAAGCGGCTACCTCATGACTTCCAGCCCCCCCCCTCCGCATCGCCGGTCGGGGGCAGGCTCTCCCGCTTTTCCGGCATTTGGATGTCACAGGTCAAAGACCGGTGGGTGACGGACATCTTGTCTCGCGGGTACAGAATCGAGTTCAATTCTCGTCCTCCAGCTCGGTTCTTCAGAACCTCCCCACGTCCAGACCGAGCAGATGCTCTGCTGCAGGCGGTGGATTCCCTAAAAGCGGAAGGAGTGGTTATCCCAGTCCCTCCTCAGGAACAAGGGCAAGGGTTTTACTCCAATCTCTTTGTGGTTCCAAAAAAGGACGGCTCGTTCCGTCCTGTTCTGGACCTAAAACGGCTCAACAAACATGTGCACGCCAGGAGGTTCCGGATGGAAACCCTCCGCTCTGTCATTGCCTCAATGTCCAGAGGAGACTTCCTTGCCTCAATAGACATCAAAGATGCTTATCTCCACGTGCCAATTGCTACAGAACATCAACGTTTTCTACGTTTTGTGATAGGAGACGACCATTTTCAGTTCGTAGCTCTTCCATTTGGTCTGGCGACAGCCCCACGGGTCTTCACCAAGGTCATGGCGGCGGTGGTAGCAGTCTTGCACTCTCAGGGACACTCGGTGATCCCTTACCTAGACGACTTATTGGTCAAAGCTCCCTCTCAGGAGGCATGTCAGCACAGCCTGAATGCTACGCTGGAGACTCTACAGTCTTTCGGATGGATCATCAACTTTCCAAAGTCGATCCTATCACCGACTCAGTCACTAACGTATCTTGGCATGGAGTTTCATACTCTAGCAGCGATAGTGAAGCTTCCGCTGGACAAGCAGCGGTCACTACAGACAGGGGTGCAATCTCTTCTGCAGGGCCAGTTGCATCCCTTGCGGCGCCTCATGCATTTCCTAGGGAAGATGGTGGCAGCCATGGAAGCAGTTCCCTTTGCGCAGTTTCATCTGCGCCCACTTCAATGGGACATTCTCCGCCAATGGGACGGGAAGTCAACGTCCCTGGACAGGAAAGTCTCTCTTTCCCAGACGGCCAAGGACTCTCTACAATGGTGGCTCCTTCCCACCTCATTGTCTCAGGGAAGATCCTTCCTGCCCCCATCCTGGGCAGTAGTCACGACAGATGCGAGTCTGTCAGGGTGGGGAGCAGTATTTCTCCACCACAGGGCTCAGGGGACGTGGACTCCGCAGGAGTCCACCCTTCAGATCAATGTTCTGGAGATCAGAGCAGTGTATCTTGCTCTACTGGCCTTCCAACAGTGGCTGGAAGGAAAGCAGATCCGAATCCAATCGGACAACTCCACAGCGGTGGCATACATCAACCACCAAGGAGGGACGCGCAGTCGGCAAGCCTTCCAAGAAGTCCGGCGCATTCTAATGTGGGTGGAGGACAGAGCATCCACCATATCCGCGGTTCACATCCCAGGCGTAGAAAACTGGGAAGCAGACTTCCTCAGTCGCCAGGGCATGGACGCAGGGGAATGGTCCCTTCACCCGGACGTGTTTCAGGAAATCTGTCGCCGCTGGGGAGTGCCGGACGTCGACCTAATGGCATCCCGGCACAACAACAAGGTCCCGGCATTCATGGCGAGGTCGCGCGATCAAAGAGCTCTGGCGGCAGACGCCTTGGTTCAAGATTGGTCGCAGTTTCAGCTCCCATACGTGTTTCCGCCTCTGGCGCTCTTGCCCAGAGTGCTACGCAAGATCAGATCCGAGTGCAGCCGCGTCATACTCGTCGCTCCAGACTGGCCGAGGAGGTCGTGGTATCCGGATCTGTGGCATCTCACGATCGGTCGACCGTGGTCACTGCCAGACCGACCAGACTTACTGTCCCAAGGGCCGTTTTTCCATCAGAATTCTGCGGCCCTGAACCTGACTGTGTGGCCATTGAGTCCTGGATCCTAACATCTGCTGGATTATCTCAGGGAGTCGTTGCCACAATGAGACAAGCTAGAAAGTCGAATTCGGCTAAGATCTACCACAGAACGTGGAAGATTTTCTTGTCCTGGTGCTCTGCTCAGGGAGTGTCTCCCTGGCCATTTGCATTGCCCAAGTTTCTTTCCTTCCTGCAATCGGGGTTAGAAAAGGGCTTGTCGCTCAGCTCCCTTAAAGGGCAAGTTTCGGCACTATCCGTGTTTTTTCAGAAGCGTCTAGCACGTCTTCCTAAGGTGCGCACGTTCCTGCAGGGGGTCTGTCATATTGTGCCCCCGTACAAGCGACCGTTAGATCCATGGGATCTGAACAGGGTACTAGTTGCTCTCCAGAAGCCGCCCTTCGAGCCTCTGAAGGAAGTTTCCTTTTCTCGGCTGTCGCAGAAAGTGGCGTTTCTTGTTGCGATCACATCGCTTCGGCGAGTGTCTGAGCTGGCAGCTCTGTCATCTAAGGCTCCCTTCCTGGTGTTCCACCAGGACAAGGTTGTGCTGCGCCCCATTCCGGAGTTTCTTCCTAAGGTCGTATCCTCTTTTCATCTTAATCAGGATATTTCCTTGCCTTCTTTTTGCCCTCATCCGGTTCACCGGTATGAAAAGGCCTTACGTTTGCTAGATCTGGTGAGAGCACTCAGAATCTACATTTCCCGCACGGCGCCAATACGCCGTGCCGATGCACTTTTCGTCCTTGTCGCTGGTCCGCGCAAGGGGTTGCAGGCTTCTAAAGCCACCCTGGCTCGATGGATCAAAGAACCAATTCTAGAGGCCTACCGTTCTGCGGGGCTTCCGGTTCCTTCAGGGCTAAAAGCCCACTCCACCAGAGCCGTGGGTGCGTCCTGGGCATTACGTCACCAGGCTTCGGCTCAACAGGTGTGCCAGGCAGCTACCTGGTCCAGTCTGCACACTTTCACCAAGCATTATCAGGTGCATACCTATGCTTCGGCGGATGCCAGCTTAGGTAGAAGAGTCCTGCAGGCGGCAGTGACACCCCCGTAGGGGAGGGCTGTTTTGCAGCTCTAACATGAGGTATTTATTTACCCACCCAGGGACAGCTTTTGGACGTCCCAATCGTCTGGGTCTCCCAATAGAGCGCTGAAGAAGAAGGGAATTTTGTTACTTACCGTAAATTCCTTTTCTTCTAGCTCTTATTGGGAGACCCAGCACCCGCCCTGTTGTCCTTCGGGATGTTTTTTTGTTGTTTGCGGGTACACATGTTGTTCATGTTGAACGGTTTTTCAGTTCTCCGATGTTATTCGGAGTTAATTTGTTTAAACCAGTTATTGGCTTCCTCCTTCTTGCTTTGGCACTAAAACTGGAGAACCCGTGATACCACGGGGGGGGTATAGCCAGAGGGGGAGGGGCCTTGCACTTTTAATGTAGTGCTTTGTGTGGCCTCCAGAGGGCAGTAGCTATACCCCAATCGTCTGGGTCTCCCAATAAGAGCTAGAAGAAAAGGAATTTACGGTAAGTAACAAAATTCCCTTCTTATCATTATTATTATATAATCTCAGCTGCAAAAGTGTTTTAGGGCTCATTTTTATTTATTTTTATTAACTTATATAGCGCCATTTATTCCATCACACTTTCACTGTTGGAGCTCACAATCTCTAAATTCCCTATTTGTCTTTGAAGTGTGGGGAGAAGCCAAACAGTGCTGACGGATGAGCCACCATGCTGCCCTCTTGTTTGTTTTTTTAATAATTGGGTTAAAGAAAGTCAGAGGTGCAAATTGCCACAAATCTGCAGCTATCATTTTAACCTCAGAGATATTGGGATAGGTTGTGATTACAGCAGCTATTTTGGTTTGAGCTGGCAGAGATATGACCATCAGTAGCTATGTTGTCACACTGGCCCTAATTTATGAGTTACGTTGTTGGAGGGAAAATGGGTAATCTGGTGATAATCAGGACAAGGTGATTGCAGCCTCTTCCCCTCAAGGAGGTTTTTAGCCTTTTATATTATGAGGACATCACCCTTCTTTATTCTGTCAGAGTTGCTTCTTACACAGCTGGATCTTGTGTGACATGATGGACTTTTTTTTTAATCTTTTGTAGTGTAGACAGCATCCTTGTTCACAATGGCCCATTCCAGTGAAACACAAGTTATTGATTTTTTTTTTTTTCTATCCCCTATAAACGAAGGCTGTTCTGTACAAATGTTATCCGTTCCACTTCAGAGTTTCATGAAGTACATTGATGTGTGTTCTGTTATGCATTTCCAGATCTCATGGATTGGGTCAGTAATGCTGTGTCTGTGATCTTTCTTCCTTTTTTTTTTTTTTTTTTTTTCTCCTTTCCCACCTCCCTGGTAACACCCCAATGAACTTAACACGAATAATTTTCTTTATTTTTTGTCATGTTTATTGAGGGGCACAGCATCCATCCAGTTTTTATCTGTAAGGTGCACAATATTTTTTCTTTAGGGTCGTATTCTTCCCATTTAGATCTCAGATGTTCTGTTGATGATTATTTCTGGTGACCATCGAGGTGTTTCTCTGCTTCTTTTACTGCTAGCTACAACGGTGTTTCCCGAAAAACTAGTTTTCTGGCATAAGCACATTAAGGTTTATTGGTCCCTTAGTGACCTCCTGCAAGTGGCATAAAGTGTGTAACAAAATATCCTTATAGGCACAGCCAAATCTTGCAAAAATCCTTATTTGAAGAGTGCAGGCTGCTACAATTTCTGAAGTGGACCCAACTCTATTTTAACACCTATGATTTTGTAAATCTGTAATATTTTCTAGCATGTTAAAGAGAACCTGGCATCACTACAGTTAGGTCCAGAAATATTTGGACAGTGACACAAGTTTTGTTATTTTAGCTGTTTACAAAAACATGTTCAGAAATACAATTATATATATAATATGGGCTGAAAGTGCACACTCCCAGCTGCAATATGAGAGTTTTCACATCCAAATCGGAGAAAGGGTTTAGGAATCATAGCTCTGTAATGCATAGCCTCCTCTTTTTCAAGGGACCAAAAGTAATTGGACAAGGGACTCTAAGGGCTGCAATTAACTCTGAAGGCGTCTCCCTTGTTAACCTGTAATCAATGAAGTAGTTAAAAGGTCTGGGGTTGATTACAGGTGTGTGGTTTTGCATTTGGAAGCTGTTCCTGTGACCAGACAACATGCGGTCTAAGGAACTCTCAATTGAGGTGAAGCAGAACATCCTGAGGCTGAAAAAAAAGAAAAAATCCATCAGAGAGATAGCAGACATGCTTGGAGTAGCAAAACAAACAGTCGGGTACATTCTGAGAAAAAAGGAATTGACTGGTGAGCTTGGGAACTCAAAAAGGCCTGGGCGTCCACGGATGACAACAGTGGTGGATGATCGCCGCATACTTTCTTTGGTGAAGAAGAACCCGTTCACAACATCAACTGAAGTCCAGAACACTCTCAGTGAAGTAGGTGTATCTATCTCTAAGTCAACAGTAAAGAGAAGACTCCATGAAAGTAAATGCAAAGGGTTCACATCTAGATGCAAACCATTCATCAATTCCAAAAATAGACAGGCCAGAGTTAAATTTGCTGAAAAACACCTCATGAAGCCAGCTCAGTTCTGGAAAAGTATTCTATGGACAGATGAGACAAAGATCAACCTGTACCAGAATGATGGGAAGAAAAAAGTTTGGAGAAGAAAGGGAACGGCACGTGATCCAAGGCACACCACATCCTCTGTAAAACATGGTGGAGGCAACGTGATGGCATGGGCATGCATGGCTTTCAATGGCACTGGGTCACTTGTGTTTATTGATGACATAACAGCAGACAAGAGTAGCCGGATGAATTCTGAAGTGTACCGGGATATACTTTCAGCCCAGATTCAGCCAAATGCCGCAAAGTTGATCGGACGGCGCTTCATAGTACAGATGGACAATGACCCCAAGCATACAGCCAAAGCTACCCAGGAGTTCATGAGTGCAAAAAAGTGGAACATTCTGCAATGGCCAAGTCAATCACCAGATCTTAACCCAATTGAGCATGCATTTCACTTGCTCAAATCCAGACATAAGACGGAAAGACCCACAAACAAGCAAGACCTGAAGGCTGCGGCTGTAAAGGCCTGGCAAAGCATTAAGAAGGAGGAAACCCAGCGTTTGGTGATGTCCATGGGTTCCAGACTTAAGGCAGTGATTGCCTCCAAAGGATTCGCAACAAAATATTGAAAATAAAAATATTTTGTTTGGGTTTGGTTTATTTGTCCAATTACTTTTGACCTCCTAAAATGTGGAGTGTTTGTAAAGAAATGTGTACAATTCCTACAATTTCTATCAGATATTTTTGTTCAAACCTTCAAATTAAACGTTACAATCTGCACTTGAATTCTGTTGTAGAGGTTTCATTTCAAATCCAATGTGGTGGCATGCAGAGCCCAACTCGCGAAAATTGTGTCACTGTCCAAATATTTCTGGACCTAACTGTATGTTGCAAGTTAAAGTAAATACGTGGCCGTAATTGCAGAATAAATCGAAATCTTTGGTAAAGATATCCACGTTGTTGTTCTTGAATGAGACTTTAGTGCACAGGGTGGGATTGTGTATTGGGTCTTCTGCTGCCTCCGATGTTTGAAGGACAAGTTAGTACTTTTTCAGTGACCTGCCTTTTTTATTTGAAATTTCGCGCCATCTGCAGCATTGTCGGTGCGTGTGCGGATTATTTCACGTTTGGTTTTTAATACAATTTTGCCAGTGGTGCCATATGCGCAGATTGAGTTCTTGGCTCTCTAACTCATCTAAAAGACATCATTAAGCTGAGATCGCAGTCTGAGCATGCACGGCCCGCAGTGCCATTTCATTGTAGACCAGCCGGGAATCAATCTTCTCATTCGCCGCCTGCAACAATGACGATGCTGGAGCAAAATGTCAAACGGGAGATAGGTCATTGGAAAAAGCAGTGACCTTTCATGGAAACACTGGAGGCAAGTGGAAGAGTCGAGGTAGGAGAATGCATGGTCCTGGCCCCCGGTCCCACCCCCTTTAAATGAATTCATAACATGTACTACTAAATAACAATTCCATATTTGTAAAAACAATTGAATAATTCTTTGGATTGTTGTATTGTCACAGCTACAAAGGCATGTATTAATGTGGATCTGTTTTATGTCATGTAGTGACTCCACACCTGATAAGGAGGAGCATGATGATTGCAAAGGCAATGATAAACTCGGTAATTAGCAGTACATATTTTTTTTTTTTTTTTTTTTACATTTATACGAAGAAGAAAGCATTTCACTGAAACTTGTGGCTTTTACATGCCTAATTTTATTTTTCATTTGTTCAGCAGAGGACGATGATTTCCTTTTACCCACCACAAAAGATAGCAGCCACAATAGCAGTTTTGAACTTATTGGGTCCATGATTCCTTCTTACCAGCCTCTTAAGAGTGGGCGAAGCTCCTTCCTTCCTGGCACAGGGGGATTCCGGTCACCATCCCCTGTTACCTTCAAAGCCAATTTTCTCAGCTCTGCATCGAAGGTTAGATAATTTTCTGCATGATTTTCCTGTGATTTTTACCCTTTTATTTTATTTTTTCTTTTATTGATGTGCAAGTAGATTTTGTTTTTGGCTTTACATGATTATGATAATAGTGGCTTAATGGATTTTAATGGTGACTTTAGAGTTCAGGGAAGATGTCCGAACCATCGCTTCCCGTAGAAGATTCCCAGGATCTGTACAATGCCTCACCTGAGCCTAAAGAGTCCTTTGCTTGTGCTGGTGTCAACTCTGAATTCCAGTTTTCTTTGGATGACACGCAAAGCCAGTTACTGGATGCTGATGGGTAAGAACTAGTGTGTATGAATATAATCACTTTGTGCTCCATTAATACTGTTTGTAAATATTTCAGTGTAATGGGAATTTTTGTGTGCGCCGTAGTTATAATCCAGGAGAGAGCTTAACTCTTCAAATCCAAGCCACTTCTCTGCCGTCCATTAATTTTTACACAGCTGCTCACTTCCATTCCTCTCCTCTTCTGAAGAGGTGCAGTTATAAATCAGCAGCCCCACAGATCTCAATGCAGGTCTAATAAGGGCTCTCGGCTCTTCCTGTCTGCAGCTGTGTGCTTGTTCAAGTGCCCTCTTAAAGGGAACCTGTCAGGTCCAATATGCACTCAGAACCACGAGCAGTTTTGGGTGCATATTACTAATCCCGGTCTAACTGTCCTTGTATACACTAGCATAAATAAAGAGATCTTTAGATAAACTATTTGTAAAGATCTTTTACTTTATGAGCGAGGGTACTAGTCCCCTGGGCGTTAGTTCCCCTGGCAAGTCAGTTCCACTAGCAGATTAGTATGTCCCTGTGGGCGTGCTAACATATTAATGAATGTGCAGTGTCACAGGATGATATCACTCACCTCTTAGTCGCCATCGCGTCCAACGCTGGATTTCGACTCAGTGCGCATGACCCCAGAGGTTCGGTCATGTGCACTACTTCAGTTTGAAGCCACGACACATACACCCGGCTTCATAGTGCGCATGACAGAAACTCCGGGGTAATGCGCACTGAGCTGAAATCCAGCGTATGGCAGCGGAGAGGTGAGTGAGATCAGCCTGTGACACTGCGTATTCATAAGCATGTTAACAAGCCCACAGGGGCGTACTAACATTCTAATGGAGTTGACTAGCCAGGGAACTAACGCCCCAACAACTAGTCCCCTCACTCATTAGAATACGATATAAGATCTTCAGAAATACTTTTCTAAAAATCTCTATCTGTGCTAGTGTATACGGTTAGGTTGGACGGTTAGGCAGGGAATAGCAGTATGCACCCAGAACTGCTCCTGGGTCTGGGTGCATATTGCACCTGACAGGTTCCCTTTTATCTCTGTGTAAATACAGTGATGACATTGTAAATTGCAGAACAAACCACAGGTAGCTGAATTTGTAACAGCAGAACGTTTACTGGGCTTTACATTTCTGCTAATACTACAGCTCTACTATTCACCGGAGCTGTCACTTAAGGAAGGGTGCCCACCCTGCTGCAACCAGTAAATAAGGAAACTGCAGAGTGGTGGCTGCTCAAGAGGCCCCTTGAGAATACCCCTTCCATTTTAAATAAAATGTACATATGATTAACATCACTAAAATGTTGTTAATTTGGAGAATCTTTTTGTCAGGTGTTTCACCTCCACGCCTCCCCCTCCCCCAATAAAAAAGCTGCTTTACAATTCAACCACACGTGGGATTTTGTTTTCACATTTTCAAGTACCTAATGTTAACATTAGTGATATCATTCAAAACCACAACAACTTGTACATCAAAAAAGAAGTCCTCTTATGTCTATTTGAACTGAAAAATCAGGGACTAAATTGTTAGTGTTGTATCGATTTAGTGTGCTGTCGTATTCAGTGTCTATATATTCATTTTTTAAAGGTTTCTAAACGTAGGGCACAACAGGAATAAATACAGCTCTGCTAAGCAAAGGCTAGTACTGGATACGATGGATGAGAATGCTATGGATGCCAACATGGGAGAACTGCTAGATCTGTGCTCGGGGAACTTCAGGGGCTCCCTCTCAGACTCCAGTCAGCATGATGAGGAATTGTCCAAGAAAGATGGCATGGATGAGCTGCTGGGGTTATGCTCTGGAAACTTTGGGTCACAAGGTAAGGGCAGCTGCTACAAATATGCTGCATCCATTGTAGTAAATGCCTATTTGGTTTGGTGCCTTGTCTTTTCTAAAGCAGACACTGTCTTTCGGTAACCTGTCCAAACTACATTTTATTCAGATTTTCAGCCAAATATAGATGACAAAACAATGTTTATAGGATCTTCTGTATTGTTCATATATGGGTGACCATGGCCCAGAAAAGGGGTGGGTTGTATTTCAACTTTATAAATTACAAAACGTTGTGCTGGAGATTCATCTCATTGAAATAAATATTCACATGCCCTCACATGAATGTTTAACCCTTACACTACCATGACCATTATTACATTATTAAATGGAATCTGTCACCAGGTGTCTGCCACCTAATCTGAGAGCAGCATAAGGTAGGGGTGTGTCGCTGCTTGGTATAGTTTTGATAATCTCCTTTTTATTAAACAGGGATTTTATCATTACAGGACTTCCTGGCGTGCTGCAGGTAGTCCAACATATCCATGAGCTCTGTATAACTGCTAGATCTGCAGCAGAGAAAACATTGATTTTATCAAAATGACAGCAAACAGCTCAGTTAGTGACACATCGCTGGAAAGTGTACCTACAGTGTGCACTCATTCTTTATCTGACTTTGGGCATGGGCAGACATTTCTACACACTGGGCAGTATAGTTTCCAAATGCACTTCATCTGGCAAATACTATGCACCGGTTTAATAGGACTTGTGCACAATTCTTTCCAGAAGTCATGCGGTTGTCAGCTGTACTGCAGATTGTCTATGAATATTGTTTAGAGCATGTGAGTTTCATTCAATTTAAGCCACTCAGTAATTCATTGATCTGGTAACAAGAATGGTAATGTTAAAGTGAACGTTTCAGGTGCAATATGTACCCAGAACCACGAGCAATTCTGAGTGCATATTGCTAATCTCTGCCTAACAGTCCCTGTATCTAGCAGTATAGATAAAGAGATCTTTAGAAAGAGTGTTTCTAAAGATCTTTTACCGTATGCTAATGAGGCCAGCGATTAGTCGCAAGGAAGTTTTTGCCCTTGGCTAGTTGGACCCCATAACATGTCAGCACGCCCTATGTCGATCGCGATGGCAATAGGGAGGTGAACGCTACCATCCTCTGATGCTGCACATTCATTAGCACGTTTGCACACCCACAGGGACGTAAATAGTAGGATTTTTGTGTACTCACCGTAAAATCTCTTTCTCTGAGTCTTCATTGGGGGACACAGGACCATGGGTTATGCTGCTGTCACTAGGAGGCTGACACTAAGTAAACATAAAAAAGTTAGCTCCTCCCTAGCAGTATACACCCCGAGCCGGAGGCGGGCTCAGATCAGTTGGTGCACAAGCAGTAGGAGAAGTACCAGAATCACCATACATAAAAACAAGTTGTAACTAAAACAATGCAGCCGTGCAAACAAGAGGTCTATGAACATAAGACCGCTGAAAAATAGCAGGCAAATGCAATTGAACAACCAAAAAACCAAGCAGGGTGGGTGCTGTGTCCCCCAATGAAGACTCAGAAAAAGAGATTTTACGGTGAGTACACAAAAATCCTACTTTCTCTATCGTTTCATTGGGGGACACAGGACCATGGGACGTCCAAAAGCAGTCCCTGGGTGGGAATACCGAAAAACCCGCAGATAGGAAGAAAACAACAACCTCCCTCGGCGGGCTTGCACTATAATTGAATGCTGCCACCCTATTACAGGTGTGAAACTGCTGCCTGCAAGACCATTCTCCCAAAACTAGCATCTGCCGATGCTTGGGTGTGAACCTGGTAGAACCTAGTAAAGGTGTGCAGGCTAGACCAGGTGGCGGCCTTGCAGACCTGGTCGGCCGACGCCTGATGCCTAATCGCCCAAGAGGCTCCCACTGCACGGGTAGAGTGCGCCCTTACCCCCCGCGGCGGAGACTTGTCCCGAATCCGATAGGCCTCTGATATGGCGGAACGGATCCATCTGGCAATTGTGGCCTTGGATGCCGATTCACCCCTCTTGGGACCAGAAGGGAGGATAAACAGACCATCTGACTTACGGAACGGCGCGGTTCTGGAGACATAAATTCTAAGTGCACGCACTAGGTCCAGGGTGTGCAAGGACCTCTCCAAGCTGTGAGAGGGGCCAGGACAGAAGGACGGAAGAACGATTTCTTCGTTAAGATGGAACGGGGAGACCACCTTTGGGAGAAAAGCGGGATCTGGCCGGAGAACCGCTTTGTCCTGGTGAAAAATCAAAAAGGGAGAACGACAAGAGAGAGCTGCCAGCTCTGACGTCCTGCGAATAGAAGTGATGGCAACGAGAAACACCACCTTCCAAGACAGGTGAGAAAGGGAAGATTCTCGCAAGGGCTCGAATGGGGGGCCCTGAAGTGACCCTAGGACTAGATTAAGGTCCCACGGCTCTAGAGGCCGACGGTACGGCGGTGCCAGGTGGGCCACTCCCTGGATGAAGGTCTTAACCTGTGAACGAGCGGCCAGTGGCTTCTGAAACAGGATTGATAACGCCGATATCTGGCCCTTTAGTGTTGCGAGCGAGAGACCCGCATCTAGGCCTGACTGCAAGAATGCCAATAGGGAAGGAAGGGAGAAGGCGAGTGGAGAAGAAATATTATGTTCTTCACACCACCTGAAGAAAACCTTCCACGTGCGGTAGTAAATTTTTGATGAAGATGGCTTCCTGGCCCTAATCATTGTCTGAATCACTCTTGAGGAAAAACCAGCCTTAGCTAGAACCCAGGATTCAATGGCCAGGCCGTCAAATTTAGGACCTGTGAGTTCTGATGGAAAAGAGGTCCCTGCTGCAGGAGATCTGGACGGTCTGGAAGGCGCCACGGAGCGTCTGCGAGGAGCTGAGTTAGTTCCGCGAACCATGCTCGCCTGGGCCAGTCCGGAGCCACTAGGATGACCGGAATTCCTTCCGCCTTGATCTTCTTGAGGACCCTCGGAATTAGAGGGAGCGGAGGGAAGATGTACGGGAGACTGAACTGGCTCCATGACAGGGTGAGGGCGTCGACTCCTAAAGCCAAGCGGTCGCGGCACCGCGCTACAAACTGCGGAACCTGACGGTTGAACCGGGAGGCCATTAGGTCCACGTCCGGAACTCCCCATCTGTCGCAGATCTGGTTGAAGACTTCCCGGTTGAGGGACCATTCTCCGGAGGCGAGGCCTTCCCTGCTGAGGAAGTCCGCCGCCCAATTGTCCACGCCTGGGATGTGTACCGCTGAGATCAGGGAGTGATGACATTCGGCCCAGTGCAAAATCTTCTTGACTTCTCGCATTGCCCCGACACTTCTTGTGCCGCCTTGGTGGTTGATGTACGCCACCGCCGTCGCATTGTCCGACTGGATCCTGACCGGGCAACCCTGTACTAGGTGCCGAAACTGCTGCAAGGCTAGCCGGATGGCTCTTATCTCCAAAATGTTGATCTGGAGACAACTCTCCCTCGGTGACCATCGGCCCTGCGCTGTGTGATGCCGAAACACTGCTCCCCAGCCCTGGAGACTGGCGTCGGTGGTTACTATCTTCCAGTGGAGCGGGAGGAAAGACCTTCATGATGCGAGGTTGCGTTGATTGAGCCACCAACGGAGGGAATGGCGGGTCTCCGGCGAAAGATGAAACCTGCGGTCCAGAGAAAAGGGAGATCTGTCCTACTTCTTCAGCAAGGCCAGCTGGAGGGGCCGGAGATGGAACTGTGCAAAGGGTACCGCTTCCATCGCCGCCACCATACGACCGAGGACCCGCATGCCGAACCTGATGGAAACTTGGCGCTGACGCCTGAGAGCGCGGAGGCCTCGTTGTAGGAAGGACATCTTCTCCTGTGTGAGGAAAACTCGCCCTTGGATGGTATCGAATACCATGCCTAAAAAGGTGATCCGACGGGCCGGGGTCAGAGAGGACTTCTTCCGATTTATCAGCCACCCTAACCGTGAAAGGGTGTCGATCGTGACCTGAACCCCAAGACGACAGTCCTCGAAGGAAGAGCCCTTTATCAACATATCGTCCAAGTACGGGATGACCATGACACCCCTGGAATGCAGGACGGACATGGCAGCAGCCATGATCTTCGTAAAGACCCTGGGTGCGGATGCGAGGCCGAAGGGAAGAGCCGTGAACTGGAAGTGATCTTCCGCTATCGCAAAGCGGAGGAACTGTTGGTGAGAGGTGGCTATCGGGACGTGAAGATAGGCGTCTTGAATATCCAGCGATGCCAGGAATTCGCCTACCTCCATGGACGCGATGACGGACCGGAGTGACTCCATTCGAAACGGCCGAGGCCTCACCGACCTGTTTAGAAGCTTTAGGTCGAGGACGGGACGGACAGAGCCGACCTTTTTGGGGACCACGAAAAGGTTGGAATAGAACCCCTTGAAACGCTCTGCGGGAGGGACTGGTACCACGACTCCGGCTCGGAGGAGGGAGTCTATGGAGTGAAAGAACGCGCGAGCGACTCGGGAGGGCGAGATAGGAAAAAACGTCTCGGTGGCTTTGCTTCGAATTCTATTTTGTAGCCTGATGTGATGATCTCTCTGACCCAGGCATCGGCGGTCAGGGGGATCCACACATGCTGAAAACGAGACAGACGCCCTCCCACAAGTCTGGCGCTGTTGCGCGCCGACCGCGAGTCACTTGGAGGAACGTCGGCGGTAACCAGAAGAGGATCTCGTGGGCTGGCGGGGGGCGTGAACGCCAGGTGGGATTGGTCTTGAATGACGGGGTCTTCCTGTCTCTCGGAGGAGAGCGGCTTTTCCGCGGCTGGGGACTGGAGTTGAAGCTGCGAAAGGGCCGGAAACGAGCGGTGGGGCGCCGATTCTGGAAGCGCTTAGGGCGCAATTGGGGGAGAGATGTACTCTTTCCTCCCGTTGCATCGGAGATCAACTGGTCCAGCCTATCTCCGAAGAGACACTCCCCTAGGAAGGGCAGGGAAGTTAGTGACTTCTTAGAGGCCGCATCCGCGTTCCAGGACCGGAGCCAGAGGGCTCGACTGATGGCCACATTGTTGCTGGCGGCCTGGGTCGCGCAACTTGCAGACGCCAGGGCTGCATTGAGCAAGTACTCACCCGCGAGGGAAATCTGCGAGGCGATGGGAACCAGGTCCGGATTGGCAGGAATGGCGCGGAGACCGCAGCGTAGCGTGTCCGCCCAGGACATCAGGGCCTTCGCAACCCAAACCGAGGCAAAGGCCGGAGAGAGGGATGTGCCCGCTGCCTCGAAGGCGGAACGGGCCAACCTGTCAATAGTACGGTCCGTAGGGTCCTTGAGAGACGTACCGTTAGTGAGTGGAAGGACTGTGTGAGAAGACAGGCGGGAGATTGGGGGGTCGACCACAGGGGAGCCTGCCCAATCCTTTCGAAGACCCTCAGGAAATGGATAATGCAAATCGATGGACTTACCGCTGGTAAATACCCTGTCCGGCTGTTGCCTGTGGCTGCGCAGTAACTCAGCGAATTCTGGATGTCCGCTGAATGTGTTCTGGGCCCGCTTCACCCGCTTAAACGAGACCTGGGTGCTCTGGGAGGAGACGGGGTCCACCTGTACCTTCAAGGTCTGGTTTACTGCTTCTATCAGGCTATTCACCATGCGCCGAATATCAGCCGCCTGCTCTGAGTCCTGCAGGGGTGCCGCATCGGAATCCTCATCGGAGCAGTCAGAAGCCTCCCTGGAGGACTGACGGTCTGGACCTGGGGATGAAGGTGAAACCTGGGAAGAGTCTGAGGACGAGACCTGGCGGGTCCGTTTTTGAGCAGCAGAGGAGGACCCTGCAACGGGGCTCACCTGCTCCGGAGGCGATTGCGCCGGGTCTGCGGGAATCTGGGCGAGCGACGGCAGCAGGCGCAGAGCTTGCGCGATGGTCCGAGAAGCCTCAGAGAGGGAATCTACGGACTGGGACAGGGACGCTAGCCAGTCGGGGGGGGGGGCGGGACGCAGGGCCCTGCAGCATATGGCGCTGTGGCGTCTGCGGTATCAGAAGCGTCGGCCGCGGAGTCCTGCGGAGGCTGTGCGTCTGTAGAACAGACGGAGCATAGTGGGGCGTCCTGACCCTGGGAAAACTTGGACTTGCAGGAGGAGCATGCAAAAAATAGTGCAAAGGGGGCCTGCTTGGATTGGGTGGGCTTAGCCTTAGGCATGGTGAAAACAGGTACTCTCCCTGGTGGCTGCTAGGAAGGAGACAGGAGAGGGTTAACTCGTCCCTAAACTCAGAGAATGCTGCCTAGTGAGGGCTACTCCTTAGGAGCAGAGCTTACCCAGGTCCTGCGTGCTGCCCACCAGTCGAGAAGAGGGAGTCCAGGAGTGAGCTGGCCAGAAGAGTCAGGGGACCAGAGGCAGGCTAAAATGGCGAGGGGACGCTGGAGGAGGCTGGGGGAGGAGCAGGATTCCGGCGCGAAAACCCGGAGGATTCACAGCCCCCACCATCAGCCAGGAGGCAGAGCAGTGGGAGGATACAGAGGGAGACGACCGGCGGCCAATAGCGCTGCAGCGGGGGCGTGGCTAGGATGCAGGAGCGACTAGGCCGAGACCGGGGACTAAATTTATGGAGAGGGCCGGGGGAAAGTGCAGGAAAGGTCGGTCCTACCTGCAATCGGCGGCGCCGGCCCAGCGATGGATGCGGTGCAGGCAGGGCTCCCTGGCCCTGCCTGTGTACAGCGCTGCTCGTCCAGGAAGGCTCCGGGGGAGAGCGTGCTGAGGCAGGGTAGTGGACATCATGATGGGGGTAGCAGCCCCTTTCAGGAGAAGGCAGCGTGACAGGGCCCCATCTATTACACACGCTGCGGAGGTTCCATCCCTGCTGTACTCCCCTGTACGCCCTTTGGGGTGATACCGCAGGGCGAATCAGGGGTGCCCACAAAACAACCTGCCCACACGCGCACCCCAGGGAGTGGTACCACGGGGACGGGCGGGGGAGAGGGACCGAAGTCTCAAGCCCCCTGCGACCCTGGGGAGTGGTACCCACAGGGCTGCGGAGGATGAGTGAAGCGAATACCTGCAGAGAAAAAGACGACCGGTATGAGAGTGATGAGCGGCGCCGAAATAAAAGAAAAAAAGCGCAAAAACATACATGGCTGAGGGGGGCCGAGACGGCCCACATCAGCCTCCTACGACACTAAGCTAAAACTGATCTGAGCCCGCCTCCGGCTCGGGGTGTATACTGCTAGGGAGGAGCTAACTTTTTTATGTTTACTTAGTGTCAGCCTCCTAGTGACAGCAGCATAACCCATGGTCCCGTGTCCCCCAATGAAACGATAGAGAAATATGCTAAGGGGACAGATTAGCCAGGCGAAGTAACGCCTTTGTGACTAGTCCCCCTCGCTCATTAGCATGTCATAAAGTATCTTTAGAAACACTTTTTCTAAAGATCTCTTTATCTATTCTAGTGTATACAGGGACTGTTAGGCAGGGATTAGTAATATACACCCAGAACTGCTCGTGGCATTGGGTGCATATTGCACCTGATAGGATCACATTAAACTTCAAGTTTTTCAGTGAAGGAGTAATACAACCTAAATGATAAACTTCTTCTGCAAATGTTGTTAATAGAAACACCGTGCCCACAGGAGACTGGGGACTAAGGTGAAGCAAAGCTAAGTGTTGGTGCTACTTGTGTCTACTGAAAAGACACCATTGATTACTAACTGATGTTATACTATTATATTAAAAGTAAAATTACCCGCAGCACACACGGGTCATTTTTTTTTCTCATAGAGCGCTGTTTTGAGATTTCATATTACGGACTTTACACATGTATAACTATATGTCTGGCTTCTCTTGTTCAGCTGCTTCATTATCACAAAAGTTATCCGACTTGGTCAAAGGGAATTCACAGACAAAAAAACAGGATCAGTTGTCTGAAGCGGACACTGCGACCTTCCCAGCAGAACGGTAACTAGCAAAGTGATGATTTCACTAAACCTGGGAAGCCATTTATTCAGGAAATATTACTCTTTAGCATCTCTCTTATGCATAGTTTACTTCTAGTTTATGCTGATACACATTTTGTACTTTTATTTCTCTCCAGATCTCTACTGTCCTGTATTATAACACAGGTGTTGTTCTCTGCCATTTATGTATCCCACATTTTTATTTTAATTCTTGCCTGAAAGTGTGCTTCTTCCTTTATCATACTCTCCATTTCTTTATCGTTCCTATGGGAGACCCAGACATTGGGTGTATAGCTTCTGCCTCCGGAGGACACACAAAGTACTACACTAAAAAGTGTAGCTCCTCCCTCTGAGCCTATACACCCCCTGGAGAACCAGATCTAGCCAGTTCATTGCTTTGTGTTCAGGAGGCATACATCCACACATGCATTCTCATCTGATTTTTCATTTTTGGAAAGAGTTTGAAGAAAAGCGGGTCCAAGCCTGGACCCCCGACATGTCCCTTCTCACCCCACTGTGTCGGCGGTGCTGTTAAGGTTGATTCCAAGGCTGGAGCCTTACATGCCGCGCTCCTTCACCATCCCTCGGGCTCTGGCTTGAAGTGGGAGCCAGCATGGTTCTCCATGCTTGGCAGGAGACCGGTCTCCATCCGCAGCCCTTCAGGATCCTGCTGGACGGAGCACTCATCCCCAGGGACTTGGAACCCTGCGTCTCAGCAAGCTAAGTACCTGAGACGTTTATATTCTGGGGGTCCCTGTACTTTATTATGGTGGGAGAGTGTGCTGAGTGAGTTTTCTAACATTTCCGGCCGGTTCTCTGGCTGTCGCCTGAGAACCGCGCCGAGGGTGCCTGCGCGCCGCCCGCACCGCTCAAATTTAGGCCCCGGCTTCGCCGGAGGCCTACTTTCGATTTCACTGCCCTCGCATGTCATTCGTGCAGAGGGGACAGTACGGCTCCGCCCAGCGGCCGTTCTGGCACAGGGGAGGGACACTCCTCACTGGGTACATGTCTCCTCCCCTGTAAGTCTCTTTGGCCCTCCAGATCCCGCTCTCAGAGCAGGTCCCGCCCCCTCTCCTCGCTCCGGCGCAATTTTATCAGCGTTTTTCTCTGCGATCAGCACTGGCTGCAGCATCCCTGCTCAGGTGCTTGGGGGTCCGGGCTTCGGGATCTGGAGGGCACACAACACCGCTCCAGCGGTCTGGTAAGCCACAACCTCTGGTTGTGGGCCTCTGTATATACTCTCTGGGGGTCACTCTGGCAAGAGCCCCCACTTCAGCAGCATGTCTCACACGAGGAGCAAGGCTCCAAAGCTATATTGAGTATGCACTGCATGTAAGCTCCCACTGCCTGAACCGAGCAGTTATCCACATTGTGCTGCCTGCTCTAACCTGACGGTGCCTCAGCCTGTAGCCCTAGTGGTCTCTCAGGCTGCTCCTGCTCCTGTGGCTGAACCCCCGGCTTGGGTAGAATCCTTGTCTAGGTCAATCTCCCAGTCTTTTGCCGACTCCATGGGACAGCTGTCCCGGACTTTGCTGAACATGCATCAGCCCCCTTCACAGGGCGCCTCTGCTGCTAGGGCTCTCTCAGCGGAGCTCACAGAGGATTCTTCATCTGGTCCCAGACCCCGTCCTCCTAAGAGGAGACGCAGGGCTCCCTCTCCTTCCTCGTCCCGCGTCTCTTTTTCAGAAGCTGACTCTCAGGACGAGGAGGATGCCTTTACAGGGGGCTCGGAGGCTAACTCCATGTGCCCCATTGATCTGTCCGAGAGTGACTCAGATGTTAGTGATTTGATTGCGTCCATTAATTCAGTACTGGATCTCAATCCGCCAGTATCAGAGGAGCAACCCTCTCTGGCAGAAAAGCACCAGTTTACCTTGCTTAAGAGGTCAAAGAGTGTGTTCTTTAACCACTCCAGTTTTCAGGCCACTGTGACCAAGCCTAGGGCCTGTCCTGACAAACGCTTCCCAAAGCGTGGTTCTGATGACCGTTTTCCCTTTCCACCTGAGGTGGTCAAGGAGTGGGCTCATTCACCAAAGGTAGACCCCCCGGTGTCTAGACTCTCAGCCCGGACCGTTGTATCAGTGGCTGATGGCACCTCTCTTAAGGATTCCACTGACCGCCAGGTTGACCTTCTGGCCAAATCTGTATATGAGGCGGCAGGGGCCTCGTTCTCCCCATCTTTTGCAGCAGTGTGGGCTCTCAAAGCCATCTCTGCTTCTCTAGAGGAGATGCATTCCCTCGCCAGGGAATCTATGCCCGAAATGGTTGCCTTAACTTCCCAAGCTTCCGCTTTTTCATCCTATGCCATGTCTGCCATGCTGGAGGCTTCTCGCCGCACTGCGGTGGCTTAGGCTAATTCCCTCGCTATCCGCAGAATCTTGTGGCTTCGAGAGTGGAAGGCAGATGCTTCTTCAAAGAAGTACCTTGCTGGGCTCCCTTTTGCTGGGTCCCGGCTGTTCGGCGAACAGCTGGATGAAATTATTAAGGAAGCTACTGGCGGGAAAAGTACTTCCATGCCACAAACCAAAACCAGGAAACCTGTCCAGGGTAGGAACCAGTCGAGGTTTCGTTCCTTTCGTTCCTCCAACTGGTCGTCCTCTAAGCCCTCGGCCTCGTCCACTAACTCAGCCAAGGACCAAAAATCCAACTGGCGCACAAAGGCGCGTCCACAGAAGACCGCAGGAGCTGCTGCCACTAAGGCAGCCTCCTCTTGACTATCTGTCCGCGCCAGCAACGTCCTTAGTCGGTGGCAGGCTCTCCCACTTTGGCGACGCGTGGTTTCAACACGTCTCCGATCAGTGGGTGCGGGATGTCATCTCCCACGGCTACAGGATAGAATTCTCTTCCAGCCCGCCAAACAGATTTTTTCTGTCAACTCCCCTCTGTTCCAAGGCCGCCGCCTTCTCTCAGGCCGTGGCATCCTTGCAGGCCAACGGAGTAATTGTACCGGTTCCCGCCCGGGAACGGTTCAGAGGTTTCTACTCAAATCTCTTCCTAGTCCCCAAAAAGGACGGTTCCTTCCGGCCCATCCTGGATCTCAAGCTTCTCAACAAGCATGTTCAGGTGCGGCATTTTCGCATGGAATCTCTGCGGTCAGTCATTGCCTCAATGACCCAAGGGGATTTCCTGGCATCCATCGACATCAGAGATGCCTATCTGCATGTGCCAATTGCAGTTTCTCACCAGCGTTGGCTACGTTTTGCAATCTGAGAGGAACATTTCCAATTCGTGGCTCTCCCCTTCGGGTTAGCCACGGCCCCTCGGGTATTTACCAAGGTCATGGCAGCAGTGATTGCGGTTCTGCATCTCCAGGGGTTGGCAGTGATTCCTTACCTGGATGACCTTCTAGTCAAGGCTCCATCCAGCGCAGACTGTCAGCGGAGTGTCTCGCTCACTCTCGGCACTCTAGCCCAATTCGGGTGGCTGGTCAATCTTCCCAAATCCACTCTGACTCCGACCCAGAGGCTCACGTACCTAGGGATGCAGTTCGAGACTCTGCCGGCACTTGTGAAGTTGCCCTGGATCAAACAGCAGTCCCTCCAACTGGCGGTGCGCTCTCTGCTGAGGCCCCGCCGTTATTCCATCAGGCACCTGATGCAGGTGCTGGGTCAGATGGTGGCGTCAATGGAGGCTGTTCCCTTTGCCCAGTTCCATCTGCGTCCTCTGCAGCTGGACATTCTCCGTTGTTGGGACAAGCGTCCTTCCTCCTTGCACAGGTTAGTGGCTCTGTCGGCACAGACCAGGAGCTCTCTTCAGTGGTGGCTTCGGCCCCTCTCTCTGTCTCAGGGACGCTCCTTCCTGGCTCCGTCCTGGGTGATCCTCACCACGGATGCCAGTCTCTCCGGCTGGGGAGCGGTATGTCTCCACCACCAAGCACAGGGCACTTGGACTCTGTCCGAGTCAGCCCTCTCGATCAATGTGCTGGAAACCAGAGCCGTGCTCCTGGCTCTCCTAGCTTTTCACCACCTATTGGCGGGCAAGCACATCCGAGTCCAGTCAGACAACGCGACAGCGGTTGCCTACATCAATCACCAGGGCGGGACACGCATCCGCCTGGCAATGTTGGAGGTACAACGTATCCTTCAATGGACGGAGGACTCCAAGTCCACCATATCCGCAGTCCACATCCCAGGCATGGAAAACTGGGAGGCAGATTATCTCAGCCGTCAAACCATGGACAGTGGCGAGTGGTCCCTGCATCCGGCAGTGTTTCAGTCAATCTGCCACAAGTGGGGCACTCCGGACGTGGACCTAATGGCATCCCGTCACAACAACAAGGTTCCGATTTACGTGGCTCGCTCCCACGATCCTCAGGCCTTCGCCGCGGACGGTCTGGTTCAGGACTGGTCCCAGTTTCGTCTGTCCTACGTGTTTCCCCCCTCTAGCTCTCTTGCCCAGAGTCCTGCGCAAGATCAGAATGGAGGGCCGTCGGGTCATCCTCATTGCTCCGGACTGGCCCAGGCGAGCTTGGTACCCAGACCTGCTCCATCTGTCCGTAGAGGTGCCGTGGCATCTTCTGGACCGTCCAGACCTTCTCTCACAAGGTCTGTTTTTCCGCCAGAATTCTGCGGCTCTCAGATTGACGGCGTGGCTCTGGAGTCCTGGATCTTGACGGCTTCTGGTATTCCTCCTGAAGTCATTTCCATTATGACTCGGGCCCGGAAGTCTTCCTCGGCCAAAATCTATCACAGGACTTGGAAAATGTTCCTGTCCTGGTGTCGCTCTTCCGGCCATGCTCCTTGGCCTTTTTCCTTACAGACCCTTTTGTCCTTTCTACAGTCCGGTCTGCAGCTAGGACTGTCCCTCAATTCTCTCAAGGGACAGGTCTCGGCTCTGTCAGTGCTGTTCCAGCGGCGTATCGCCCCGCTGGCTAAGGTCCGCACCTTCATGCAGGGCGCGTCTCACATCATTCCGCCTTATCGGCGGCCCTTGGATCCCTGGGACCTCAATTTGGTCCTCACGGCCTTGCAGAAACCCCCCTTTGAGCCTCTTAGGGAGGTTTCTTTGTTTCGTCTTTCACAGAAAGTGGTTTTTCTAGTGGCCATAACTTCCCTCAGGAGAGTCTCTGATTTGGCTGCGCTCTCTTCGGAGTCACCTTTTTTGGTTTTTCATCAAGACAAGGTGGTTCTCCGTCCGACTCCGGACTTTCTCCCTAAGGTGGTTTCTCCTTTCCACCTTAACCAGGACATTACCCTGCCTTCCTTTTGTCCGGCTCCTGTTCAATCGCTTTGAAAAAGCGTTGCATACTCTGGATCTGGTGCGGGCGCTCCGGATCTATGTGTCTCGCACCGCTGCTCTTAGGCGGTGCACCTCTCTTTTTGGGCTAACCACAGGTCGGCGTAAGGGCCTCTCTGCTTCTAAGCCGACCTTTAGCCCGTTGGATTAGGTCGACTATTTCCGATGCCTACCAGTGTACTCAGGTGCCTCCCCCGCCGGGGATCAAGGCACACTCGACCAGAGCTGTCGGTGCCTCTTGGGCTTTCAGGCACCAGGCTACGGCTCAGCAAGTCTGTCAGGCTGCCACTTGGACTAGCCTGCATACCTTTTCAAAGCACTACCAAGTGCATGCTCATGCTTCGGCAGATGCGAGCTTGGGCAGACGCATCCTTCAGGCGGCTGTCGCCCATTTGTGAAGTTAGGCTCTGCCTACTTCTCAGTTTTTCTGTTTATTCCCACCCAATGGACTGCTTTGAGACGTCCCAATGTCTGGGTCTCCCATAGGAACGATAAAGAAAAAGAGAATTTTGTTTACTTATCGTAAATTATTTTTCTTATAGTTCCGTATTGGGAGACCCAGCACCCTCCCTGTTGCCTGTTGGCACTTTCTTGTTCCGCGTGTTATCACCGGCTGTTGTTGTGAATAGAGTCTCCGGTTTTTCCGGTTCTTGCTCTGTTTTTACTTGTGGGTGGCTATTCTCCTTCAGCTTTTGCACTAAACTGGCTAGATCTGGTTCTCCAGGGGGTGTATAGGCTCAGAGGGAGGAGCTACACTTTTAAGTGTAGTACTTTTGTGTGTCCTCCGGAGGCAGACGCTATACACCCAATGTCTGGGTCTCCCAATACGGAACTATAAGAAAAAGAATTTACGGTAAGTAAACAAAATTCTCTTTTTTGCCTTCCTCCAAAAAGTTGCATATTTAATAGTATGAGCTTGAAGCATGTAATGCTTGATATTCATTGCAAATATATTTACAGGGAGAATAACGACGAAGAGGAAGAAGAGGTGGATGACTTCCAGCTGCTTCCATATGATGAATCGGACAGTGAAAAGGTTGGTGAAATAGCTCAGTTCAAATGTGGAGGGTTATTAATGACTTTACAAGACAGTGCTGTACAATGTGCACAGGAAGAAATGTGTTTTCCTCTGGGCTACAATAATGGCACACAACTGTCACCCGGGCCAGTAGTTTCGGATTGGCCAAGACCTGGTGATTCTCAGCTGAAAATGTTTTCACAAGTAATTTCTTTAAATCTAGGAAGACGATGAAGAGGAGGAAAGTGAAGAAGAGGAGGATGATGATGATGAAAAAGAAAATGAACACTTTTTTGATGATGAAGAGGAGGTTTTGAGAAAACAAGGGAAAAAAAGAAAGCTGTAAGTAGTTGTTACAATATAAAAAAAAAATGTACAACCCGTAGATGCAAATCTGATTTAACACTTGCTGAACCATGTCAGCTTCTTATACAAAAACTCAAATTAACATTGAGATTGAATTTATAAATTGCAGCAAGCTCAAGGATTTCATGGAAAATGAGGCAGAGCTTTCTGGAAGTGATATTGGGAGTGGAGATGAGGATGAAGGAGATGTTAATGAGTATGAAGACGAGGCCATAGATGAAGAACTACCTTCAGATGAAGAGCTTCAGGACCAACTTAACAAAATCCACATGTATGTATCTGTTCCTGAAGTTCACAAATCAATCATGAAGGCACACCGTAACACTTTGACTTATCTTTCTATGTATAGGAAAGTTACTATGGATGAAGACAAACGCCGCTTGCGATTATACCAGGAGCGGTACTTGGCTGATGGGGACCTTCACAGTGACGGTCCAGGAAGAATGAGAAAGTTCAGATGGAAGAACATTGGTATGTTTTGACATGTAACGTTGATAGTCTGTTTAGTATCTGTGGTTTTGAACCCAGAATAGATTAGCTATTTTGTACCGTAAAACTCCAAACAGCACCAAAAACTTTTGTTGTGCTTCAGCTCTGTCTTTAGAGACTGGCACAGTCTATGAAGCACAACAAAAGTGATGATGACATGTGGAAATAACATTTGTAGTTTCTATGTAGATTTGACTACGGTTAAATTTGTATAGAAATGATTCCTGATTGGGAAGATATGAGCACTGTGGTTCATGTCACAGTCACAAGAGATCAGCCTTGATTGTTTAAACAATAAGGCCCTGTGCGCACTTGCCGGTTTTTGCCGCGGATTTCCTGCGGTTTTGCTGCATGTTTCGATGCAGGAAATGTTCATAACATCTCTGCAGTGATTCACCAGCAAAACCTATGGGGAAAAAAATGCTGTGCGCACTATGCGGATTTTGACAGCTGCATGTTTTGCTGCGGGATTCCCGCAGCGAAAACAATGGCATGTCACTTCTTTTCCGCAGGTCCCTGCGGTTTCGAGGGCTGGCAGATCAATCACCCGCTGACTCTGGGTCGGCGGAGGATTGGTCCCCGGTATGTGGCCAGATGCTGCTACCCATATAAAGTTTATGGGGAACAGAATCTGGCCCAAAGGGGTAGGAGCAAGCGCTTCATACTCAACTGATGACCGGTCGGCTGTCACACTGCTCCCGCGGCGGCTCTTTCATCTTCCAGAGCCTGCTCATTATTCAATCTCGTATTCACATCTTCCCTGCTCACCGGTGGCTGTGATTGATTGCAGGCAGACACCCCCCCCACGCTGAGTGACAGCTGTCTCAGTGCAACGGATCACAGCCGCCGGTGGGCGGGTCTATAGCGTACAGTAAATAAATAATTAAAAAAAAGGCGTGCGGTCCCCCCCAATTTTGATAACCAGCCAGGATAAAGCCTCACAGATTGGGGCTGGTATTCTCAGGCTGAGGAGCCCCCCAGCCTAAAAATATCAGCCAGCAGCCGCCCGGAATTGCCGCATGCATTGGATGCAACAGTCCCGGACTTTTCCCGGCTCTTTCCGTTGCCGTGATGCGGTGGCAATCGGGGTAATGAAGGAGTTAATGGCAGCAGTGCATAGTTGCCACTAAGTCCTAGTTTAGTGATGGCAGGCGTCTATATGACACCCCCTCATCACTAAACTGTAAGTGAAAGTAAATAAGCACAAACACCCCAAAAATACTTTATGTGAAATAAAAGACAAAAAAGCCCCCTCTTTCACCACTTTATTAACCCCTAATAACAGCCCTCCAGGTCCGACGTAATCCACAAGATGTCCCACGACACTTCCAGCTCTGCTACACCTAACACTCACAGTGAGCGCCATAGACCATGACTGCTCACTGTGAGGGTCAGGACGCAAGTGAAGTGAGCTGCCGGGATCAGCGGTGACTTCACTGATGTGCTTTTCAGTGACAGGTGAAGGACTCCATGTGGAGGACTCCAGCGGTAACTGCACATCAGCTGACTGAAGTCACCGCTGATCTTATACTCGCCTTCTGCTGCGAGGCTTCCTCAGGACACTGCTCTCCTGCTGTCCGTGGTGCTGAATTTTCCGGGCTGTGCTTTTGTCCCACGTGGCTGCCTCCGGCGCTCTGCTGTTTGCGGGTCAGCTGTGCATTGCATAACTACATATGCATGAGCCGGCCTGGCTCATATGCAGTGCACAGCTGACCTGCAAACAGCAGAGCGCCAGAGGCAGCCGCGCGGGACAAAAGAACGGCCCGGACACTTAAGCACCACGGACAGCAAGACGGGGAGAACTGTGAAATCCCGCAGGGAACAACGTGCGGAAATTCTGCACCAAATTTGCAACAATACGTAACATACCGCATGCGGATTTTATGCGTTATTTTCTTTGTCGCTCCATTGGGAGACCCAGACAATTGGGTGTATAGCTTCTGCCTCCGGAGGCCACACAAAGTATTACACTTAAAAAAGTGTAACCCCTCCCCTCTGCCTATATACCCTCCCGTGGATCACGGGCTCCTCAGTTTTATGCTTTGGAAGGAGGCACATATCCACTCATGCATTCCCATTTTAGTCATATCGGTTGGAAGAAAAGAGGGCCCCCACGGGGCCCCCGGCATGCTCCCTTCTCACCCCACTACGTCGGCGGTGCTGTTAAGGTTGAGGTACCCATTGCGGGTACAAAGGCCGGAGCCTCATGCCGTTTTCCTTCACCATCCCTTAGCGGCTCTGGGAGAAGTGGGATCCTGACCGGTCATCCATTTACTGGGACCGGGCTCCCTCCGCAGCCCCTGTGGGAATCTGTCGGACAGGAGTCTATGTATCCTCAGGGACCGGGCCCTGCATCTATAAGGTACTCTGTGTCCCCATGGGGACGGTGCATGGAGCGCTTGTTTCCCGGACGCTGCAGCAGCTGCTGTTTTTGTGAAGACCGGGACTTCCGCGCCGACCAAGCCTGCTTGTCGGCCGCGGTCTTAAATTTAGTCCCCGGCTTCATTGCGGCCTAGTAGCATAACTCCCGCCCCCGGGCCTACCAGTCAGGGGTAAGGGCGGGACGGCCGACCTGACGTCGGTGGTGAGGGCTGGAGCATCCTGTATTTCTTTGTCGCTCCATTGGGAGACCCAGACAATTGGGTGTATAGCTTCTGCCTCCGGAGGCCACACAAAGTATTACACTTTAAAAAGTGTAACCCCTCCCCTCTGCCTATACACCCTCCCGTGCATCACGGGCTCCTCAGTTTTTATGCTTTGTGTTGAAGGAGGCACACATTCACTCAAGCTCCCATTTTAGTCAGCAGCAGCTGCTGATTGTATCGGATGGAAGAAAAGAGGGCCCCAACAGGGCCCCCGGCATGCTCCCTTCTCACCCCACTAAGTCGGCGGTGCTGTTAAGGTTGAGGTACCCATTGCGGGTACAAAGGCTGGAGCCACATGCCGTTTTCCTTCCCCATCCCTTAGAGGCTCTGGGAGAAGTGGGATCCTAACCGGTCACCATTCACTGGGATCGGGCTCCCTCTGCAGCCCCTGGGGGAATCTGACGGACAGGAGACTGAGTATCATCAGGGACGGGCCCTGCATCTATAAGGTACTCTGTGTTCCCTTGGGGACGGTGCATGGAGCGCCTGTGTTACAGACGCTGCAGCGGCTGCTGTTTTTTTTTGTGACGACCGGGACTACCGCGCTGACCGCGCCTGTTTGCCGGCCGCGTTATTAAATTTAGTCCCCGGCTTCTGCGGCCTAGTACCATAACTCCCGCCCCCGGGCCTGCCAGTCAGGGGTAAGGGCGGGACGGTCGACTGGACGTCGGCAGTGAGGGCTGGAGCATACTTGGGTGTTCTCCTCCCCCCTCACTGATCACTGTGGGGCACCAGATTCCTGCACTTTATTAGTCACGCCCACGGCTCCCTCCTCCCCTGAGAGCTCTGGCAGCCATATTTACAATCACTTCTGCCGGTGGAGGATTTCAGAACGAGCTCTACAGCTCTGGGAGGCCCAGGCAGGGAATCTGGTGGACACACAACCGCTTTGGGCGGTCGGTAAGCCACACCGGTTACCCGGTGCTGGCCCCCCTTGGGTGCCGAAGTGTATATATATATATATAATTACATTTTCTCTGTTCGGCCGCATTGTTTTGCTTTTGGCTATATACCCTCAGTGATCACTCTCAGAGGAGACTACAGCATGTCGTCCGCAAAGAGCAAGGGTGCCAAGGCACAGGCTTATTTTGCAACCTGTACCTCTTGTGCGGCTATGTTACCTGCAGGTTCCACCTACCCTCACTGTGTGCAATGCTCGGCCCCTGTGGCACTCACTCAGCCGGAGCTTCGGGCACTGGTGGGACCCTCTGCTCAGGTAGAACCGCCGGCTTCCACTGTCCAGGTGGCAGGGACAGAGTTTGCAGTTTTGGCTGAGAAACTCTGAGTCGCTTTCACAATCCATGGCTCAGTCTATGGACAGATGGTCTGCTAAGATACTAGAAGCCTTGCAGTCCAGATCGGTCACACAGGCCCCGGGCACGGTGAGTTCATCGCCCCCAGGCCCCTCTCGGTCAGTGCAGCAGAGTGCTCCTGGGGTGACACCTAGGTCCCACGGGGAGGACTCCGACACGGACCGCAGTCCCAGACCGGCTAAGCGGGCTCGCTGGGAACCTTCCCCGGCTTCATCACGCTGTTCAGGGTCTCAGCATGAGGACTCTCTGGAGGATGAGGCGGAGGTCGCAGCTCAGGGCTCTGATCTTGACGTTGCTCTCAATCTTGATACACCTGAAGGGGACGCCATAGTAAATGACCTTATAGCGTCCATCAACCAGGTGCTAGATCTTTCTCCCCCAACTCCACCTGTAGAGGAG
Organism: Anomaloglossus baeobatrachus; assembly: GCF_048569485.1. Classification (NCBI taxonomy): domain Eukaryota; kingdom Metazoa; phylum Chordata; class Amphibia; order Anura; family Aromobatidae; genus Anomaloglossus; species Anomaloglossus baeobatrachus. Next base: position 366,996,136 of record NC_134354.1, on the reverse strand, counting down.
TCGGCTTCACAGCAGGAGAAACACCAGTTTAGGTTTCCTAAACGTACACGGAGTGCGTTTTTCGATCACTCTAACTTCAGAGATGCTGTCCAGAAGCACAGAGCATTTCCGGTCAAGCGCTTTACTAAGCGCCTTAATGACACACGTTACCCCTTCCCCCCCCTGACGTAGTTAAGGGTTGGGCTCAGTGTCCCAAGGTGGATCCCCCAGTCTCTAGACTGGCGGCTAGATCCGTAGTATCAGTGGCAGATGGTTCATCGCTCAAGGATGCCACTGACAGGCAAATAGAACTCCTGATGAAATCCATCTATGAAGCCATAGGCGCGTCTTTTGCTCCGGCCTTTGCAGCCGTGTGGGCACTCCAAGCTATCTCAGCTTGTCTGTCTGAGATTAATGCAGTCACACGTACCTCTGCTCCGCAAGTTGTGTCTTTGACTTCTCAGGCATCGGCCTTTTCGTCCTACGCCATGAACGCCGTCCTGGACTCAGCGAGCCGTACAGCGGTAGCCTCCGCCAATTCGGTGGCAGTCCGCAGGGCCATGTGGCTACGCGAATGGAAGGCAGACTCTGCTTCCAAGAAGTTCTTAACCGGTTTGCCATTTTCTGGCGACCGTTTGTTTGGCGAGCAATTGGATGAAATTATTAAACAATCCAAGGGAAAGGACTCGTCCTTACCCCAGTCCAAACCAAACAGACCTCAGCAACGAAAAATTCAATCGAGGTTTCGGTCCTTTCGGCCCTCAGCCAGGTCCCAATCCTCCACGTCCAACAGGTCAGAGAAGGGCCAGAGGAACTCTTCTGCATGGCGGTCTAAATCACGTCCTCCAAAGACCGCCGGAGGAACCGCCTCCAAGGCGGCCTCCTCATGACTTTCGGCCTCCCCAAACCGCATCCTCGGTCGGTGGCAGGCTCTCCCGCTTTTGCGACGCCTGGTGGCCACATGTCCAAGACCGATGGGTGAGAGACATTCTGTCGCACGGTTACAGGATAGAGCTCAGCTCTCGTCCTCCGACTCGTTTCTTCAGAACATCTCCGCCCCCCGAGTGAGCCGATGCACTTTTTCAGGCGGTGAACACTCTGAAGGCAGAAGGAGTTGTGATTTCCGTTCCCATTCAAGAACGTGGTCGCGGTTTTTACTCCAACTTGTTCGTGGTGCCAAAAAAGGACGGATCATTCCGCCCCGTTCTGGACCTCAAATTGCTCAACAGACACGTGAGAACCAGACGGTTCCGGATGGAATCTCTCCGTTCTGTCATCGCCTCGATGTCCCAAGGAGACTTCCTAGCTTCAATCGACATCAGGGATGCTTATCTCCATGTGCCGATTGCACCAGAGCATCAACGCTTCCTGCGTTTCGCCATCGTGGACGAACACCTTCAGTTTGTGGCACTGCCTTTCGGCCTGGCGACAGCCCCACGGGTCTTCACCAAGGTCATGGCATCCGTGGTGGCGGTCCTACACTCTCAGGGCCACTCGGTGATCCCTTACTTAGACGATCTCCTAGTCAAGGCACCCTCCCGGGTGGCATGTCAACACAGCCTGACCATTGCTCTGGAGACTCTCCAGAGGTTCGGGTGGATCATCAATTTCCCAAAGTCAAAATTGACACCGACCCAATCACTGACTTACCTCGGGATGGAGTTTCATACTCTCTCAGCGATAGTGAAGCTTCCGCTGGACAAACAGCGTTCGCTGCAGACAGGGGTGCACTCTCTCCTTCGGACCCAGTCACACCCCTTGAGGCGCCTCATGCACTTCCTAGGGAAGATGGTGGCAGCAATGGAGGCAGTTCCCTTTGCGCAGTTTCATCTGCGTCCACTTCAATGGGACATTCTCCGCAAATGGGACAGGAGGTCGACGTCCCTAGACAGGAACGTCTCTCTTTCACTGGCAGCCAAAACCTCTCTTCAGTGGTGGCTTCTTCCCACCTCTTTGTCGAAGGGAAAATCATTCCTGCCCCCATCCTGGGCTGTGGTCACGACGGACGCGAGTCTGTCAGGGTGGGGAGCGGTCTTCCTCCACCACAGGGCTCAGGGAACCTGGACTCCGACAGAGTCCTCCCTTCAGATCAATGTTCTGGAGATAAGGGCAGTGTATCTAGCCCTAAAGGCGTTCCATCGGTGGCTGGAGGGCAGACAGATCCGCATACAGTCTGACAACGCCACGGCGGTCGCGTACATCAACCACCAGGGCGGCACACGCAGTCGTCAGGCCTTCCAAGAAGTTCGGCGGATTCTGCTGTGGGCGGAAGCCACAGCCTCCACCATCTCCGCAGTTCACATCCCGGGCGTAGAAAACTGGGAAGCAGACTTTCTCAGTCGCCAGGGCATGGACGCAGGGGAATGGTCTCTTCACCCGGACGTGTTTCAAGAGATCTGTTGCCGCTGGGGAACGCCGGACGTCGACCTCATGGCGTCTCGGCACAACAACAAAGTCCCGGCATTCATGGCACGGTCTCAAGATCACAGAGCTCTGGCGGCGGACGCATTAGTTCAGGATTGGTCGCAGTTTCGACTGCCTTATGTATTTCCTCTGGCACTGCTGCCCAGAGTGTTGCGCAAGATCAGGTCCGACTGCCGCCGCGCCATCCTCGTCGCTCCAGACTGGCCGAGGAGGTCGTGGTACCCGGATCTGTGGCACCTCACGGTGGGTCAACCGTGGGCACTCCCAGACCGACCAGACTTGCTGTCTCAAGGGCCATTTTTCCATCTGAATTCTGCGGCCCTCAACCTGACTGTGTGGCCATTGAGTCCTGGCTCCTAGCGTCCTCAGGGTTATCTCAAGATGTCATTGCCACTATGAGACAAGCCAGGAAACCAACGTCCGCCAAGATCTATCACAGGGCTTGGAGGATCTTCTTATCCTGGTGCTCTGATCGGGGTTTTACCCCCTGGCCGTTTGCCTTACCCACTTTTCTTTCTTTCCTTCAATCCGGAATGGACAAGGGTTTGTCTCTCGGCTCTCTCAAGGGACAAGTATCGGCGCTTTCCGTGTTTTTTCAAAAGCGTCTAGCCAGGCTTCCGCAGGTCCGCACGTTCCTGCAGGGAGTTTGCCACATAGTCCCACCTTACAAGCGTCCGCTGGAACCCTGGGATCTTAACAGGGTGCTAACGGCTCTTCAGAAACCACCTTTCGAGCCGATGCGGGATGTCTCTCTATCACGCCTTTCGCAGAAGGTGGCCTTCCTAGTGGCAGTCACATCACTTCGGAGAGTGTCTGAGCTAGCAGCGCTGTCATGCAAAGCCCCCTTCCTGGTTTTTCACCAGGATAAGGTGGTTCTGCGTCCGGTCCCGGAATTTCTCCCTAAGGTGGTATCCCCTTTTCATCTCAATCAGGATATCTCCTTACCTTCCTTTTGCCCTCATCCAGTTCACCAATGTGAAAAGGATTTGCACTTGTTAGATCTCGTGAGAGCACTCCGGCTCTACATTTCTCGCACGGCGCCCCTGCGCTGTTCGGATGCGCTCTTTGTCCTTGTCGCTGGCCAGCGTAAGGGGTCGCAGGCTTCCAAGTCAACCTTGGCTCGGTGGATCAAGGAACCGATTCTTGAAGCCTACCGTTCTTCTGGGCTTCCGATTCCTTCAGGGCTGAAGGCCCATTCTACCAGAGCCGTGGGTGCATCCTGGGCATTGCGGCACCAGGCTACGGCTCAGCAGGTGTGTCAGGCGGCTACCTGGTCGAGTCTGCACACTTTCACGAAACACTATCAGGGGCATGCCTATGCTTCGGCAGATGCCAGACTAGGTAGGCGAGTCCTTCAGGCGGCGGTCGCCCACCTGTAAGAGGGGGCCGTTTTTCGGCTCTTTTTATCGAGGTATTCTTTTACCCACCCAGGGACTGCTTTTGGACGTCCCAATTGTCTGGGTCTCCCAATGGAGCGACAAAGAAGAAGGGAATTTTGTTTACTTACCATAAATTCCTTTTCTTCTAGCTCCTATTGGGAGACCCAGCACCCGCCCCTGTTTCCCTTCGGGCTGTTGTTCTTTTGTGTACACATGTTGTTCATGTTGAATTGTTCTTTTGGTTCATGGTTTCAGTTCTCCGAACATCCTTCGGATTGAATTTACCCTAGACCAATTTAGAAGTTTTCTCCTTCCTGCTTTTGCACCAAAACTGAGGAGCCCGTGATCCACGGGAGGGTGTATAGGCAGAGGGGAGGGGTTACACTTTTTTAAGTGTAATACTTTCTGTGGCCTCCGGAGGCAGAAGCTATACACCCAATTGTCTGGGTCTCCCAATAGGAGCTAGAAGAAAAGGAATTTACGGTAAGTAAACAAAATTCCCTTCTTTTACCGCGGGTGCAGTAATCTTTCAGTGCCTGCGGGATTTTCTTAAGAAAATTCCATTTTCTAGTGCGCACAGGGCCTAAGAAGTGACAGTTTTGTGTTGTGTAAATATAGTTACCTCAAGTTTGGAAGGCTCCTTTCACGATTGGGTTAGCTTTTACACAAATTTTCAACACCAATCTGCATCCCATGCTTGTAAATGCTGCATGCACAAGCTCGTTCACATGCCACAATAAACACCGATACAGAAAAAAATGTGGAATTTCACGGTAACTGTTTTGCATTACATAATCTGTTTTCTTGTATATCTTTAGATGATGCCTCTCAGATGGACATGTTCCACAGATATTCTGAACTGGAAGATCAGGAAGCAGAGAATGAAGAAATGGATGAGGCGGAAGCCAAAAGGAGGAAAGAACGATTTGAGCGAGAGCAGTGGCTGCGTCAACAGGTAGATGGCTGAATATTTTGTATGACTAAAACTAAATGTTATAGGTTGTTCCTTGCATATTGATCCATGCTTCATGCAAAACCTGAACTTGATTATTTTTTATATTTTAGTCTGAAAGTGGCAACAAGGAAGTAGAGGAGGAGGAGGAGGAGATTGGAGAAAACAGTCAGTTCATGAAGCTGGCAAAAAAAGTTACAGAAAAAGTTTTACAGAGGAGAGGTGATTATTTTATGTCAATAACAATTCTCTGAATGGTATTTGGGTAGTAAGGTTAAGGCAACTTTGAGCTCTACCACCTTACTACACCATATATTTTTTTTTTTTTTTTCAGGCAGTTTGATTTAAAAAAACAAAAAACAAAAACCCCATCTTGTATGTCTCCGCTGACAAATAATACAAAGAATTTCCTTGTGTAAATGTGATTATTTATTTTTCTTCAGCGCTCTATTGGGAGACCCAGACGATTGGGGTATAGCTACTGCCCTCCGGAGGCCACACAAAGCACTACACTAAAAAGTGCAAGGCCCCTCCCCTTCTGGCTATACCCCCCCCGTGGTATCACGGGTTCTCCAGTTTTCAAGCTTTGTGCGAAGGAGGTCAGACATCCACGCATAGCTCCACAGATTTTAGTCAGCAGTAGCTGCTGACTATTTCGGATGGAAGAAAAGAGGGCCCATATAGGGCCCCCAGCATGCTCCCTTCTCACCCGTGGATGGTGTTGTAAGGTTGAGGTACCTATTGCTGGTACAGGGGCTGGAGCCCCACATGCTGTTTTCCTTCTACATCCCCTTGTAGGGCTCTGTGGAAGTGGGATCCTGCCGGCCTCTAAGCTCTGACGCCGGGCTCCATCCACAGACCCAGTTGAACCTGATGGATATGGAGCAGGAGTACAATCAGGGACATGGCCCTGCATCATACAGGTACTCTGTGTCCCCGGCAGGCACAGACACACTCCGGGCTGGCTGGGTGTTGTAGTGCGCCGGGGACCGTAACGATTGAGTTGGTGTTCCTGCAGTTTACTGGGGGACTTTTGTGTTGTGGGAACGCAGCGCCGACCCCCACTGGACCGGCGGCGCTGCTGTGACTTGTAGTGCGCCGGGGACACGCCGACCGCGCTTTTACGGCGGCGGCGTTTATAAATCCAGCCCCCGGCTTTTGCGGCCTAGCTCCGCTTCGTTCCCGCCCCCACCCTGTCAATCAGGGTAGGGGAGAGACGCTGTTTCGCAGCAGCGACGAGGGCTGGAGCCTGATTTACATGCTCCAGCCCTCTCACTAGGCACAGAGGGAAGCAGGCTTCCCGCTCTTAGCCAGGAACGCCCAGGGCCCGCCCCCCCCTCCTCTCCCAGGACGCCGGCAGCCATTACATGCAGTCTGGCTGGAGGAAGGACGCAAGGCTCTGGGAGACCTGGACTAGGGGGCTTTTGGCGACCACACACCCGCTATTAAGCGGGCGGTAAGCGGCATTTCAGCTGGCCCCTCTAGTGCCTCAGTGTGTATTGGTGTACTGTGTCACCAGATATATATATTTATTTATTTCTTGCCCTGTGAGGTCGCTTCCTGGCTGGATACCCAGATCGCTCTGAGGAAGCAGCAACATGTCATCCACAAAACGCAAGGCTGCCAAGGCTAGGGCTGTGTACACTGCGTGTGCTGCATGTGGGGCTGCTCTACCAGCAGGTTCCAAAGACCCCCATTGTGTGCAATGCTCAGATCCGGTGCTGCTTCGCCAGCCGGAGTCCGGAGGGGTAGTGACCCAGGCTGAGACGCTTGTAAGTCCTGCCCCGGTGTCAGGGACAGACTTTGCAGTTTTTGCTGATGGAATGTCTGTGACTATGGCAAAAATCCTTGAAACTTTGCAATCCATGACTGGGGCTCAGTCTATGGACACGGCGAGGTCTCTGTCCTCTAATCCCCCTCAGTTGGAATTAATCCAGACTGCAAGGGGGTCCCCGGCTTCCCAGGCTGAGTATTATGACTCAGATGATAGCCCCAGCCACCCTAAGCGAGCTCGCTGGGAAAGACCCTCAACGTCATCACACTGCTCAGGGTCTCAGCGCAATCAGTCGCCCTGTGATGCGTCTGAAGAGAGTGATCAGGAGTCTTATCCTGGAACCCCTCTCAATCTGGATACCCCGGATGGGGACGCCATGGTAAACGAGCTTATCTCGGCCATCAATAGACTGTTGGATATTTCTCCCCCAGCTCCTTCTGCAGAGGAGGCAGCTGCAGAGCAGGAGAAGTTTCGTTTCCTCTATCCCAAGCGTAAATTGAGTGCTTTCTTGGATCACTCTGACTTCAGAGAGTCAATCCAGAAACACGACGCTCATCCAGAAAGGCGTTTCTCTAAACGTTCTAAGGATACACGTTTTCCTTTCCCCCCTGATGTGGTCAAGCGCTGGACCCAGTGTCCAAAAGTAGACCCCCCGATTTCCAAACTTGCAGCTAGATCCATAGTTGCAGTGGAGGATGGCGCTTCACTTAAGGATGCCAATGACAGACAGATGGACCTTTGGTTAAAATCTGTCTATGAAGCTATCGGCGCGTCGTTTGCTCCAGCATTCGCAGCCGTATGGGCACTCCAAGCTATTTCAGCTGGTTTAGCAAAAGTGGATGCTATCATACATCCAGCGGTGCCGCAAGTGGCGTCCCTTACCTCGCAGATGTCTGCGTTTGCGTCTTACGCTATCAATGCGGTCCTAGAATCTACCAGCCGCACCTCAATGGCGTCCGCCAATTCGGTAGTTTTGCGCAGAGCCTTGTGGTTAAAGGACTGGAAAGCAGATGCTGGTTCCAAAAAATGTTTAACCAGCTTGCCTTTATCTAGAGATAGACTGTTTGGCGAGCCATTGGCTGACATCATTAAACAGTCAAAGGGTAAAGACTCTTCCTTACCCCAGCCCAGATCAAGCAAACCTCAGCAGAAAAAATGGCAGCAGAGGTTTCAGTCCTTTCGAGGTTCGGGCAAGACACAATTCTCCTCGTCCAAAGGGACTCAGAGGACGCAAAGAGTCTCAGATTCCTGGCGGGCTCACGCACGCCCCAAGAAAGCAAATGGAGGAACCGCTTCCAAAGCGGCTACCTCATGACTTCCAGCCCCCCCCCCTCCGCATCTCCGGTCGGGGGCAGGCTCTCCCGCTTTTCCGACATTTGGATGTCACAGGTCAAAGACCGGTGGGTGACAAACATTTTGTCTCGCGGGTACAGAATCGAGTTCAGTTCTCGTCCTCCAGCTCGGTTCTTCAGAACCTCCCCACATCCAGACCGAGCAGATGCCCTGCTGCAGGCGGTGGACTCCCTAAGAGCGGAAGGAGTAGTGGTTCCTGTACCGCCTCAGGAACAAGGGCGAGGGTTTTACTCCAATCTCTTTGTGGTTCCAAAAAAGGACGGCTCGTTCCGTCCTGTTCTGGATCTAAAGCTGCTCAACAAACATGTGCACGCCAGACGGTTCCGGATGGAAACCCTCCGCTCTGTCGTTGCCTCAATGTCTCAAGGAGACTTCCTTGCCTCAATAGACATCAAGGATGCTTATCTCCACGTGCCAATTGCTACAGAACATCAACGTTTTCTACGTTTTGTGATAGGAAACGACCATCTTCAGTTCGTAGCTCTGCCATTCGGTCTGGCGACAGCCCCCCGGGTCTTCACCAAGGTCATGGCGGCGGTGGTAGCAGTCTTGCACTCTCAGGGACACTCGGTGATCCCTTACCTAGACGATCTACTTGTCAAGGCACCCTCTCAAGAGGCATGCCAACTCAGTCTACATGCTACGCTGGAGACTCTACAGACGTTCGGATGGATCATCAACTTTCCAAAGTCGAATCTGTCGCCGTCACAGTCGCTAACGTATCTTGGCATGGAGTTTCATACTCGAGCAGCGAGAGTGAAGCTTCCGCTGAACAAGCAGCGGTCCCTACAGACAGGGGTGCAATCCCTCCTTCAAGGCCAGTCGCACCCCTTACGGCGCCTCATGCACTTCCTCGGGAAGATGGTGGCAGCCATGGAAGCAGTTCCCTTTGCGCAGTTTCATCTGCGCCCACTTCAATGGGACATTCTCCGCCAATGGGACGGGAAGTCAACGTCCCTGGACAGGAAAGTCTCTCTTTCCCAGACGGCCAAGGACTCTCTACAATGGTGGCTCCTTCCCACCTCATTGTCTCAGGGAAGATCCTTCCTGCCTCCATCCTGGGCAGTGGTCACGACAGATGCGAGTCTGTCAGGGTGGGGAGCAGTGTTTCTCCACCACAGGGCCCAGGGGACGTGGACTCCGCAGGAGTCCACCCTTCAGATCAATGTTCTGGAAATCAGGGCAGTGTATCTTGCCCTACTGGCCTTCCAACAGTGGCTGGAAGGAAAGCAGATCCGAATCCAGTCGGACAACTCCACAGCGGTGGCATACATCAACCACCAAGGAGGGACGCGCAGTCGGCAAGCATTCCAAGAAGTCCGGCGCATTCTAATGTGAGTGGAGGACACAGCATCCACCATATCCGCGGTTCACATCCCAGGCGTAGAAAATTGGGAAGCAGACTTCCTCAGTCGCCAGGGCATGGACGCAGGGGAGTGGTCCCTTCACCCGGACGTGTTTCAGGAAATCTGTCGCCGATGGGGAGTGCCGGACGTCGACCTAATGGCGTCCCGGCACAACAACAAGGTCCCGGCATTCATGGCGAGGTCGCGCGATCAAAGAGCTCTGGCGGCAGACGCATTAGTTCAAGATTGGTCGCAGTTCCGGCTCCCATACGTCTTCCCACCTCTGGCACTCTTGCCCAGAGTGTTACGCAAGATCAGATCCGATTGCAGCCGCGTCATACTCGTCGCCCCAGACTGGCCGAGGAGATCGTGGTATCCGGATCTGTGGCATCTCACGGTCGGTCGACCGTGGTCACTGCCAGACCGACCAGACTTACTGTCCCAAGGGCCGTTTTTCCATCAGAATTCTGCGGCCCTGAACCTGACTGTGTGGCCATTGAGTCCTGGATCCTAGCGTCCGCAGGATTATCTCAAGGAGTCGTAGCCACAATGAGACAAGCTAGGAAGTCAACGTCTGCTAAGATCTACCACAGAACGTGGAAGATTTTCTTATCCTGGTGCTCTGCACAGAGAGTATCCCCTTGGCCATTTGCATTGCCCACTTTTCTTTCCTTCCTGCAATCGGGGTTGGAAAAGGGCTTGTCGCTCAGCTCCCTTAAAGGGCAAGTCTCGGCACTATCTGTGTTTTTTCAGAAGCGTCTAGCACGTCTTCCTAAGGTGCGCACGTTCCTACAGGGGGTCTGTCATATTGTGCCCCCGTACAAGCGGCCGTTAGATCCATGGGATCTGAACAGAGTACTAGTTGCTCTGCAAAAGCCGCCCTTCGAGCCTCTAAAGGACGTTTCCTTTTCTCGCCTGTCACAGAAAGTGGCGTTTCTTGTTGCGATCACATCGCTTAGGCGAGTGTCTGAGCTGGTAGCTCTGTCATCCAAGGCTCCCTTCCTGGTGTTCCACCAGGACAAGGTAGTGCTGCGCCCCATTCCGGAGTTTCTCCCTAAGGTCGTATCCTCGTTTCATCTTAATCAGGATATATCCTTGCCTTCCTTTTGTCCTCAGCCGGTTCACCGGTATGAGAAAGACTTACGTTTGCTAGATCTGGTGAGAGCACTCAGAATCTATATTTCTCGCATGGCGCCTATCCGCCGTTCAGATGCACTTTTTGTCCTTGTCGCTGGCCAGCGCAAGGGGTCGCAGGCTTCTAAAGCCACCCTGGCTCGATGGATCAAAGAACCAATTCTGGAAGCCTACCGTTCTGCTGGGCTTCCGGTTCCTTCAGGGCTGAAAGCCCACTCAACCAGAGCTGTGGGTGCGTCCTGGGCTTTGCGACACCAGGCTTCGGCTCAACAGGTGTGCCAGGCAGCTACCTGGTCGAGTCTGCACACTTTCACCAAACATTATCAGGTGCATACCTATGCTTCGGCGGATGCCAGCTTAGGTAGAAGAGTCCTGCAGGCGGCAGTGACATCCCCGTAGGGGAGGGCTGTTTTGCAGCTCTAACATGAGGTATCTCTTTACCCACCCAGGGACAGCTTTTGGACGTCCCAATCGTCTGGGTCTCCCAATAGAGCGCTGAAGAAGGGAATTTTGTTACTTACCGTAAATTCCTTTTCTTCTAGCTCTTATTGGGAGACCCAGCACCCGCCCTGTTGTCCTTCGGGATTTTTTTGTTGTTTGCGGGTACACATGTTGTTCATGTTGAACGGTTTTTCAGTTCTCCGACGTTATTCGGAGTTAATTTGTTTAAACCAGTTATTGGCTTCCTCCTTCTTGCTTTGGCACTAAAACTGGAGAACCCGTGATACCACGGGGGGGTATAGCCAGAAGGGGAGGGGCCTTGCACTTTTTAGTGTAGTGCTTTGTGTGGCCTCCGGAGGGCAGTAGCTATACCCCAATCGTCTGGGTCTCCCAATAAGAGCTAGAAGAAAAGGAATTTACGGTAAGTAACAAAATTCCCTTCTTTTTCTCCTTCTTTTCTTAATATAATGACGTACAGTACATGTATGCAGTTTTGGGGGCCCAGCGCTGATTGACAGCTTGTTTGCCACTAACAGCTGGAGTTACAGCATGCTCTGGTCAATGTAACAAAAGGCCCCAGCACTGACATGGCTGTATGCTTATAAGACCCTGCCATTGCAAATTACACTGATCAGCACTAAAAAATGTAAAAATCACAAATGGTCTTGCCTCAATTATATCTGAATATTAAAGTTAAAGGGTTATTTCCATCTGCAAGATCCTATCCAAAGATTCATTAGGTGTAATAATATTAGCAAATGCCTCTAATTAGAAATGCAGTATAGTTCTCCTGATATACCCATGTCTCTTACCTCATATGCAGAGCATTGTAGTTTAGGTATCCATGTTTACGACGATGAGCAACTAACTGTCACTGCATGAGTGGCTGTAACCATAGATACATAAGATTCAGTGCCCTTCACATGAGGTAAGAGATGTTTGCTAATATTCTTATTACACCTATTACATATTGGGATAGGATCTTGGAGATTGGATTACCCCTTTTAACTTATTTGGTCCTCATGGTGAACATTCTAAGGGTGTTTTCACATTGTGTCGTTCCTCATGTTCAGTGGTCCCATCAGGGCTTACGTCCATATCCCCTGCAAAATGGGATTTGGACTTATGCGCCGATGAGGCCATTGACTATAATGATGTAGTCATAGTCGCTTTGTGCTCAGTCATGCACCGTTTTTGGGTATATACGCCTATTGGAGGTGGACACCTTGACATTGTAGACTGCATCTGGGTGTCTGCCTTCATGACTAGAGATGACCGAACCTTTGGAGGTTTTGGTTCGCTGGCAGCAATCGAACCGAACCTGCACTGGCTTGAATTTGGCCCGAGCACGGTTCGAAATCACTGATTTGCAGTTAGTCTCCTCCCACATACAGCCAACCATAAGCAGATCACTTCCGGGGAAGGTGGGCGGGCTTTTTCAATTTTATTTTTTGCTTGCACACTACATCTCATCACGCTGTTGTTACCCCCAGTATATGCCATTCAAACACTGCTTGAGGCTCATACAGGGCTGAGCACCGAGCGTACCTGAGCACAGTGTTGCTCACGCGAGTGAAGTTCGCACATAAAGCATCGAACTCTGCTTTGTTGGGGTTTTTATGAGTCTGTGTTTGATTCAAAAACCGAACCGCAGGTGACTCCACTTGCATCATTATCAATGGCTCTGTCAGTCCCTGCGTCCGAATCTCATTTTGCGGGGGGTTTGGCATGAACCTCGACGCGACCATTGAACGTGGGGAAACAACTCAATATGAAAGCACCCTTAAGAAATAACTTCACACAATAACAATTAGGTTTTTTTTTCTTTCCCACATCTTCCTCAACAAAAATGAAATTAAACCAGTAATCTTTATGTACCACTAAATGGTTGTATTAAGAAAATGACGTCTTACAAAAAAACAAGCCCACATGTGGTAAAAGCAAGAGACCAAAAGCTACAACACTTGGCATGCTAAAGGTGTGTGTGTGTGTGTGTGTGTGTGTGTGTGTGTGTGTGTGTGTGCGCGCAAGAAAATACGTACTGGGTCATTTTATAATGGTACTAGTCCACAGAATAAATGTGTCCCATACTTAATGATTTTAACTTTAAGCCAGTTAAGTATAAGAACATTTTGCTATTTTCTTTATCGTTCCCTTGGGAGACCCAGACCATAGGTGTTTAGCTTCTGCCTCCGGAAGACACACAAAGTACTACACCTAAAAGTGTAGCTCCTCCCTCTGAGCTTATACACCCCCTGGTGAGCAGACCCAGCCAGTTTATTGCTTTGTGTTCAGGAGGTCATACATCCACACATGCATTCTCATATGATTTTTTCCTTTTGGATTGAGATTGAAGAAGTGCGGGTCCACGTCTGGACCCCCGGCATGTCCCTTCTCACCCCACTGTGTCGGCGGTGTTGTAAGGTTGATTTCAAAGACTGGAGCCTTACATGCCGTGCTCCTTCACCCATCCCTCCTGGGCTCTGGCTTGAAGTGGGAGCCAGCACGGTTTCCCTGCCTGGCAGGAGACCGGTCTCCATCCGCAGCCCTTCAGGACCCTGCTGGACCGGAGCACTCATCCCCAGGGACCTGGCCCTGCGTCTCAGCAGCTAAGTACCTGAGACGTTTATATTTTGGGGGTCCCTGTACTTTATTGTTGGGGAGAGTGTGCTTACTGTATTTATAGGCATTTCCGGCGGGTTCTCTAGCTGTCGCCCGAGAACCGCGCTGATGGTGCCTGCGCGTCGGCCTCGCCGCTCAAATTTAGGCCCCGGCTTTGCCGGAGGCCTAGTTTCTGTTCTCTGCCCTCGCATGTCATTCATGCAGAGGGACAGGCTCGGCTCCTCCCGGTGGCCGTTCTGCACAGGGGAGGGACACTCCCCACTGCTGTGCGTGTCTCCTCCCCTGTAGGTCTCTATGGCCCTCCAGTTCCCGCTCTCAAGCCAAGTCCCGCCCCCTCTCTTCGTCCGGCGGCCATCTTCTCTGACAGAGTTTACTCGGTGCTGGTCTGCACTCTGCATCCCTGCTGAAGTGCTGTGCTTGGTGGTCCGGGCTTCGGGATCTGGAGGGCACACACCACCGCTCCAGCGGTCTGGTAAGCCACAACCGGTCTCTGGTTGTGGACCTCTGTATATACTCTCTGGGGTGCATTCTCTTGCAGAGCCACCACTCCAGCAGCATGTCTCACACGAGGAGCAAGGCTCCAAAGCTTTATTCTGTATGCGCTGCATGTAAGCTCCTGCTGCCTGAACCGAGCAACTATCCTCATTGTGATCTCTGCTCTAACTTGGCGGCGCCACAGCCTGGAGTCTCACCCCCAGTGGTCTCAGGCTGCTCCTGCTCCTGTGGCTGAACCCCCGGCTTAAGTAGAATCCTTTTCTAGGTCTATCTCCCAGTCTTTTGCCTAGTCCATGGGACTTCTGTCCAGGACTTTGATGAATATGCATCAGCCCCCTTTACAGGGTGCCCCTACTGCTATGGGTCCCTTAGGGGAGCTCACAGAGGATTCATCATCAGGGCCCAGACCCCGTCCTCCTAAGAAGAGACGCAGGGTTCCCTCTCCCTCCTCCTCCCGTGGCTCTGATTCCAGAGCTGACTCGCAGGATGAAGAAGATGCCTTTACAGGGGGCTCGGAGGCTAACTCCATGTACCCCATTAATCTGTCCGAGGGTGACTCAGATCTTAGTGACTTGATTGCTTCCATTAATTCTGTACTGGATCTCAATCCGCCAGTATCAGAGGAGCAACCTTCTCTGGCAGAAAAGCACCAGTTTACCTCACCTAAGAGAGTAAAGAGTGTGTTCTTTAACCACTCCAGTTTTCAGGCCGCTGTGACCAAACCCAGGGCCTGTCCTGACAAACGCTTCCCAAAGCGTGGTTCTGATGACCGTTTTCCCTTCCCACCTGAGGTGGTCAAGGAGTGGGCTCAGTCCCCAAAGGTGGACCCTCCAGTGTCTAGGCTCTCAGCCCGGACCGTTGTGTCGGTGGCTGATGGCAACCTCCCTTAAGGATTCCACTGACCAGCAGATTGACCTTCTGGCCAAATCTGTGTACGAAGCTGCGGGGGCCGCGTTTTCCCCGACTTTTGCAGCAGTGTGGGCTCTCAAAGCCATCTCTGCTTCTTTAGAGGAGATGCATTCCCTCACCAGGGACATTATGCCCGAAATGGTTGCCTTAACTTCCCAAGCTTCAGCTTTTTGATCCTATGCCATGTCTGCCATGCTGGAGGCTTCTCACCGCACTGCGGTGGCTTCGGCTAATTCCCTCGTTATCCGCAGGGTCTTGTGGCTTCGAGAGTGGAAGGCAGATGCTTCTTCAAAGAAGTACCTTGCTGGGCTCCCTTTTTCTGGGTCCCGGCTGTTCGGTGAACAGCTGGATGAAATTATTAAGGAAGCTACTGGCGGGAAGAGTACTTCCATGCCACAAACCAAAACCAGGAAACCTGTCCAGGGTAGGATTCAGTCGAGGTTTCGTTCCTTTCGTTCCTCCAACTGGTCGTCCTCTAAGCCCTCGGCTTCGTCCGCTAACTCAGCCAAGGACCAGAAATCCAACTGGCGCCCAAAAGCGCGTCCACAGAAGACCGCAGGAGGTGCTGCCACTAAGGCAGCCTCCTCGTGACTCTCTGCCCGCTCCTGCCACGTCCTTAGTCGGTGGCAGGCTCTCCCACTTTGGCGACGCTTGGTTTCAACACGTCTCCGATCAGTGGGTAAGAGATATCATCTCCCACGGCTACAGGATAGAATTCTCTTCCAGCCCGCCAAACAGATTTTTTCTCTCAACTCCCCCTTGCTCCAAGGCCGCCGCCTTCTCGCAGGCCATGGCAGCCTTGCAGGCCAACGGAGTAATTGTACCAGTTCCCGCCCGGGAACGGTTCAGAGGTTTTTACTCAAATCTCTTCCTAGTTCCCAAAAAGGACGGTACCTCCCGGCCCATCCTGGATCTCAAGTTTCTCAACAAGCATGTTCAGGTGCGGCACTTTCGCATGGAGTCCCTGCGATCAGATTTCCTGGCATCCATCGACATCAGAGATGCTTATCTGCATGTGCCAATTGCAGTTTCACACCAGCGTTGGCTACGTTTTGCAATAGGAGAGGATCATTTCCAATTCGTGGCTCTCCCCTTCGGGTTAGCCACGGCCCCATAGGTATTCACCAAGGTCATGGCAGCAGTGATTGCGGTTCTGCACCTCCAGGGGTTGGCAGTGATTCCTTACCTGGACGACCTTCTAGTCAAGGCTCCATCCAGCGCAGACTGTCAGCGGAGTGTCTCGCTCACTCTCGCCACTCTGGCCCAATTCGGGTGGTTGGTCAATCTGCCCAAATCCACTCTGACTCCGACCCAGAAGCTCACGTACCTAGGGATGCAGTTCGAGACTTTGCCGGCACTTGTGAAGTTGCCCTTTAAACAAACAGCTGTCCCTCCAGCTAGCGGTGCGCTCTCTGCTGAGGCCCCGCCGTTATACCCTCAGGCGTCTGATGCAGGTGCTGGGTCAAATGGTGGCGTCCATGGAGGCTGTTCCCTTTGCCCAGTTCCATCTGCGCCCCCTGCAGCTGGACATTCTCCGCTGTTGGGACAAGCGGCCTTCCTCCTTACACAGGTTAGTGGCTCTGTCGCCACAGACCAGGAGCTCTCTTCAGTGGTGGCTTCGGCCCCTCTCCCTGTCCCAGGGGCGCTCCTTCCTGGCCCCGTCCTGGGTGATTCTCACCACGGATGCCAGTCTATCCGGCTGGGGAGCGGTATGTCTCCACCACAGAGCGCAGGGCACTTGGACTCCGTCCGAGTCAGCCCTTTCAATCAATGTGCTGGAAACCAGAGCCGTGCTTCTAGCTCTCCTGGCTTTTCACCACCTGTTTGCGGGCAGGCACATTCGAGTCCAGTCAGACAACGCGACAGCGGTTGCCTACATCAATCACCAAGGCGGGACACGCAGCCGCCTGGCAATGTTGGAGGTACAACGCATCCTTCAATGGGCGGAGGACTCCAAGTCCACCATATCCGCAGTCCACATCCCAGGCGTGGAAAACTGGGAGGCAGATTATCTCAGCCGTCAAACCGTGGACGGTGGCGAGTGGTCCCTGCACCCGGCAGTGTTTCAGTCAATCTGCCGCAAATGGGGCACTCCGGACATGGACCTAATGGCATCCCGTCACAACAACAAAGTTCCTGTTTACGTGGCTCGCTCCCACGATCCCCAGGCATTCGCCGCGGACGCTCTGGTTCAAGACTGGTCCCAGTTTTGTCTGTCCTACGTGTTTCCCCCTCTAGCTCTCTTGCCCAGAGTCCTGCGCAAGATCAGAATAGAGGGCCGTCGAGTCATCCTCATTGCACCGGACTGGCCCAGGCGAGCTTGGTATCCGGACCTGCTCCATCTGTCTGTAGAGATGCCGTGCATCTCCCGGACCGTCCAGACCTACTCTCCCAAGGTCCGTTTTTCCGCCCGAATTCTGCGGCTCTCAAATTGATGGCGTGGCTCTTGAGTCCTGGATTTTGACGGCTTCTGGTATTCCTCCTGAAGTCATCTCCACTATGACTCGGACCCGTAAGTCTTCTTCCGCTAAGATCTATCACAGGACTTGGAAGATTTTCCTGTCCTGGTGTCGCTCTACCGACCAACCCCCTTGGCCATTCTCCTTGCCGACCCTTCTCTTTTTTTCTACAGTCCGGTCTGCAGCTAGGACAGTCCCTCAACTCTCTCAAGGGACAAGTCTCAGCTTTGTCAGTTCTGTTCCAGCGGCGTCTCGCTCGACTGGCTCAGGTCCGCACCTTCATGCAAGGCGCGTCTCACATCATTCCGCCTTACCGGCGGCCCTTGGATCCCTGGGACATAACTTGGTTTTCACGGTTTTGCAGAAACCCCCCTTTGAGCCTCATAGGGATGTTTCTTTGTCTCGGCTTTCTCAGAAGGTGGCCTTTCTGGTTGCCATAACTTCTCTCAGGAGAGTCTCTGATTTTGGCTGCGCTCTCCTCGGAGTCGCCTTTTTTAGTCTTTCATCAAGACAAGGTGGTTCTCCGTCCGGCTGGGTCTGCTCACCAGGGGGTGTATAAGCTCAGAGGAAGGAGCTACACTTTTAAGTGTAGTACTTTTGTGTGTCCTCCGGAGGCAGAAGCTAAACACCCATGGTCTGGGTCTCCCAATACGGAACTATAAGAAAGAATTTACGGTAAGTAAACAAAATTCTCTTTTTTATTGAAGACTATTTAGACAGTTACCCAATGTTGTTTTTGATAAAGGCTGAACTGATTTATTATTTAGGTGTTGAACGTTTGGGGTTTTCATGTTCTGGGTAGAGATGAGCGGATCCGTGGCAGTTTGGTTTGGTGGGGTCAGCCGGACTTTATCTAAAGTTCAGTTCTGACCCGGACTTGACCTGAACCCCAATGGAAGTCACTAATTGCACAGCTCTGGTCTCTACCCACACGCAGCCAGCCATAAACAGAACACTTCTAGGGAAAGTTGGGGGTGTGGTTTCTCCCCCCCTATCTGATCATAGTGCTGTTACCGCCAGTACAAGCAAGTTCAAACACTGCAAGTGGCTTGGACTTGTCTGAGCACCAAGCGTACCCGAGCACCGCGATGTTCACTCGAATGGTTTGCACACTTACAGCACTCAAACTCCGAACCTGAACTTTTTTTTTTAAATATATAAAGTGTGTGTTTGGTACGAACGCCAAGCCAAACCTCTGGTTCTCTCAGTTCTAGTTATGGGTAATAATATAGGCATAGTACTCATGGGTGCATTTGTGTATAAGCATACATTAATTAATCAGTCTTTTAACTTCATTTACAGCAACCATAGGAACTACTGAGCCCAAAAAGCAAGGTGTTAAAAATACATTTGAAATAAACCAACCCTTTTGTCTCCCAAAGGTGAGTTATTTAAAAAAATTAATAAAAAATTAAAAACAAACCACGTGATCTGTTCTAAAGAAACATTTTGTAACTAGTTGATCAATTTTCTACATATCTCTATTTACTCTCTATCAGATGAAAACAGGCTCCCTGTTAAACAAGCCAAAAGAAATTCTTCAGAAATTGGCTGCAATGTCAGACCTAAACCCCAAAGGACCAAGAAACTCAAGGAAATTTATTTTTCACACTCTGTCACCCCGAAAGAAAGAAGAATCTGCAGATAAATCAAACCCAAAGGTAGTACGTACTATCTGGAGCAAACAATACTTTGGAAGTGCAGTTAAAATTCAATGGTGTTAGACCGTTTATTGAAGCCAGACATTTCCTGGAGCTTGGGCTGCTTTCACACTACGTTTTTGTTTTTTTTTAACATGCCTCATGAACTAGTGATGGGAAATCTAGTTCATGTTGGTGATTAGTTCACCATGAACTAGTTCACTGAAAAGATTAGTTCAAAAGATTAGTGCATTTAGTTCAGTATTTCTCCCCACCCTATCCTGAGGAGCTGATAGGAAATGTGACCTGTGAACTAAATGAACTATATGAGCTGCTGAACTAAATGTTCTATTGAGAATGAATCAGGACAGTCTAGTTCAGTCTGATGCATATCACTGAGCGCAGCAGTGCCCCCTGTGGTAGTGTAGAGTACTGACTCATAATGAATGTGTATGAGGGAGCTGAGAAGCAGTTCAGCAGCCACCATTTTGAAAACAGAACAGGAGCCAGTGGTAAAGATTTTAGCAAGACTGATCGTCTAGGCTACAGGAGGCTGATCCTCTACAGGAGACTGATCTCCTCATAAAGACCGATGAGGGGCATGAACCACACACAAACACTCTCTCTTACACACATATGAGCTGTGTCTGTCTACTGTGCAATTTTTTTATTAATTTTTGTTAAGCTTTTATTAATATTATTATTACTGTTATATTTGTATTTGATGTGTGGTATAGTGTTTTACTACCTTCTTTTCCAGCATCAGGAGTTATAAAGAGCCAGTGTGAGAGCAGGAGCCTCCTGGAGCTGTAGAGGATCACTGTCTGTCTCCTCACACTTGCTGTTTAGTTCATAATGAACTAATCTCTGTCCGGATGGTGAACTAGATGAACTAGTTCACTCTGAAGATTAGTTCATTTCGAACTACTCACTCACGAACTACCCATCACTATCATGAACGTTTTTTGCTACAAAAGCGGATCCTGTTTTTGCAAAGAGAAACTCATGCAAACGCATGTGTTATTTTACAGGATCCTGTCACTTGAAGTTTATGGGCGGGCATTGGAGTCATGTGATCGGGAGTGAGCGGAACTGAACGTGACAGACTGGAAATTCAGACGCAGCTGGGGGCAAAAGAGGAGAGAGGAAAAGAGAGAAGAGAGGAAAAGAGGAAAGAGAGGAGAGGCAAAGAGGAGAGAGAGGGGAGGAGAGAGGAGAAGAGATGGGAGAGAGTTGAGAGGAGGAGGGAAGAGGAGAGGCAAAGAGAGAGAAAAGAGGAGAGAGAGAGGAGAGAGACTGTGATCACGCCAGGCTGGTTTTTGGCCAAACAGGATCCTGTTTATCAGCATACCACCGTTCACATGCGTTTGCGTGCTGTTTAGTCAGGATCCAGCAACTTGCATTATTTGGACGCAGCTTTTGAAAAATGTTAAAAAACTGCAAGTCGCTGGATCCTGACTAAACCGCACGCACATGCATGTGAACGCATGTTGACACGAGTCCATTGCAAATGCATTGAAATTAAAACGTGTTTGCACTGGACGTGTTTTTGCGTTAAAAAAAAAAAAAATCAGGGCGCATGTTAAAATGTAGTGTGAAAGCAGCCTTAGGTCACTGTACACTGAACAAAAATATAAATAACACTTTTTTTTTTTTAGTTCAGCTCATGAAACATGACTTTTTCTATTTACACAAGACCTTTTTTATCTCAAATATTGTTTACATATTTGTCGAAATCTGTGTTAGACACTTATGTTTTGTACAGTTAATTCACCCACCTCACAGGTGTGGCATATTAAGACAGCGTGATTATTGCACAGGTGTGCCTTAGGCAGGCCACAATACAAGGCCATTCTAAAATGTGCAGTTTTATCATGCAGCACAATGCCACAGATGTTGCAAGTTTTGAGGGAGTGTGCGATTGGCATGCTGACTGCAAGAATGTCCACCAGAGCGATTGCTCGTGAATTGAATGGTCATTTCAAGAGACCTCTCCAGAGGCGCTTCAGAGAATTTGGCAGTACATCCAACCGGTCTCGCAACCAAAGACCACGTGTAACCACACCAGTCGAGCACCTCAACATTCAGCATCTTTAATTCTAAGATCGTCTGAAACCAGCCACCCAGGCAGCTGCTGCAACAATCAATTTGCATAAACAAAGAATTTCTGCACAAACTGTCAGAAACCGTCTCTGGGAAGCTCATCTGCTGCTCGCGGTCCTCATCGGGGTCTCCACCTAACTGCAGTTTGCCGTTGTAACCAACTTCAGTGGGCAGATCCTCACATTCTATGGCATCTGGCACGTTGGAGAGGTGTTCTCTTCATGGGTGAATCGCGGTTTTCACTGTTCAGGACACGTGGCACACGGTGTGTATGGGGTCGTGTGGGGTGAGCGGTTTGCTGATGTCAACATTGTGAATTGATTGGCGCATGGTGATGGGGTTTTGGTATGGGCAGGCGTATGTTATGTACAACAAATACAAGTGCGTTTTTATTGATGTCATTTTGAATGCACATTTGTGTGCCATTCATCCATGACCATTACCTGATTTTGCAGAATGATAATGCATAGCCCCATGTTGCAACAGTCTGTACACAATTCCTAGAAGCTGAAAACATCCCAGTTCTTGCATGGCCAGCATACTCACCGGACATGCTACCCATTGAGCATGGTTGGGATGCTCAGGATCGGAGTATACGTGTACAGGTTCCTTCCAGTACCCAGCAACTGCGTACAGCCATTGAAAAGTAGGGGTTCTAACATTATACAGGCTACAATCAACAACCTGATCAACTCTATGGGAATGAGATGTGGTACTCTGCATGAGGCAAATGGTGATCACATCAGATACTGACTGGTTTTCTATGTCTGTGTGATCTGTGTGTGTTTACTCTGCTCCGCTTCTTCTTCCTGTCATAATGACATCACTTCCCTGCAAACCGCAGGCAGCGATGTACATTATCGCAGGTAAACCGCGAAATATCGCAGGGAATAACGCAGGAAAACGCAATGAAACGGCACAGAATTTGCTGCCTGCGTTATTCCCTGCGGGATTTCACGATTACATGGCAGTCAATGGAGTGAAATCCCGCAGCGACGGGCGGAAAAGAAGTGACATGCAATTGTTTTTGCTGCGGGAATCCCGCAGCAAAACATGCAGCTGTCAAAATCCGCATAGTGCGCACAGCATTTTTTTTTCCCATAGGTTTTGCTGGTGAATCACTGCAGAGATGTTATGAACATAACATGCAGCGAAACATACAGCAAAACCGCAGGAAATCCGCAGCAAAAACCGTCAAATGCGCACAGGGCCTAAAGGTCACTGCTCATGGGTCCCCACTGATGTGATCTATGATGTGTCAGAAGTTGTGAGATTGGCAGTTCAGATCATGGTACTCAGACTTGCAGGAATAGTTTGGGTACAGTTATGAGAGGATGGAACTACAAAACGAAATTCCACAAGTAATCGTATCACTGTCTGTGCGAGGATCCTTTCTAACTTAAAATGCCTTTTCTTATTCCTGTCTGCAGGTGAGAAGAAGCCTCAGTGATGCAACCCCTTCGCCCAAACGTTTTAAGTTGGACCGTTCGAATACTAGCACCATCAGAAATCGCAGTATCTTCCCTTTCCTAGAAAACTAAGTAGCCCTTCTTCCATGTTCAATAAATCGGGAACTAAAGCGAGCTTTTGGACTTGTGGACACATGCACTGAATGTTACCTGGATGTGTTGCTTCCTTCTTTGTTTGAACTGTTGGCTAAAAAATAGCTTTTTACCATGTAAAGTTTTTCTTGTGTAAAATGTTCCTGTTTTTAGTTTTTATGTTCATGGACATGAAATCCTTATTAAATTAACTCATTGTTCTGGTGAGAGATGTACATAAGAAATGACATGCCCCGAGCAAATACAGACCCAGATTTTAACTTAAGTTTTAGTCCATATATTAGAGGCTAGTGTACACGTTTGATGAGGAGTGCCAGTTTTCAAGTCTTATCTGCTGCACATGATCTACTTGAAATGCATTACAGGCAATCTATTTCCTGCATGAGGTGAAGACACAGAACACTACCAGAGCTTTTAAGAATAAAATGTGCATCTCTTAGTGTTTTATAATATACGTGTATCCGTTTTAACATCGTGTATTTTTTTGTATGTACTTGTATTGTTTACGTTGTAAAATATTTATGTAAATTGTTATAAATGTAAATTGTTTTTGTTTGATTTTTGCAACTGAGAGCTGTGTTTTTATAAATAAATTTGCCTTTCTAAGTTATGTAAGTTTCTGGTTTCTGTTCTGGGGTGCTTAAGATTAGTTGACTGTTAAGTGACTGCGATATTTTAACCCCTTTAAAACCTTTTGATTTACCTGTGTGTCATAAGTGCGGAACCCTTTCCCGACCATGATGTATAGGTATTTTATGGTGATCATGAGAGCACATGGGCTATAACCATGCGATCTCCTCCAGGAGCACAGCTTAAGTGATGGCCAAGATTCCCATGCTGCCCCTGGGTTTTTTTAAGCCCCTAAATACTGTAATCGGAGCATGTAGGAGTCTGGGAGAAGGACGGGGCTCCCTATTAAATCCGATCGGCATGCCAGCAACGTAATCACGTGCTGATAATCGTTGCCATGGCAACCTGAGGTCAATTAATGCAAGAAAAGGATGAAGGAATTCTGCACACAGTTCCTCATAAAATTCTTTAAGACTTTATTGAGACATTAAAATTCTTCTTTAAAATTGCATATTGTGGGCATCCAGCCCCACCTTGGGGCTGGATGCCCAGAATATGCTGTTTTAAAAAAGGATTTTAATGTGTCAAAGTCTTGAAGAATTTTATGATGAACAATGTGCGGAATTCCTTCATCCTTTTCTTGCATTGAATTGTGGACACCAGCCATTTAATCCCAGCACCTGTGGATCCAAATCATTGAGTGGTGAGCTTGCTAAATTTTTCTATTGAGGTCAGTTAACCCCTTCACGACCGCGGGCAGTAAAATTACGTCCTATTTTAACGTGACTTAACGACCAGGGACGTAATTTTACTGCCTAAACTTCATTTGATTGCCGTGGCCATAGCAACGGCTTTCAAATGATGTCCCCTGCTGTTTCTTACAGCATGGGACCTTTGCTTGACCCCAGGGGGGGTGGCATCGCCACCCCCCATAGGCGATCAATGTGATTGGCTGTTCAAATCGGAACCGCCAATCACATTGATCACGCTGTTTTCGGCAAAAAAAAATGCCAAAAATAGTGAGATCTTGTAAAATCCAGCTAGCACCGGGGCTGCAGCAGCTCCGATCATTGGCTGGAAGCAAGCAGACACCGTGGCCCCCCCCTGCAGCACTGATGGAGCGATCGTGCTATGACGCGCAATCGCTCCAATCAGTGTGCAGTGGGGCGGTCTGATCTGCCGGTGGCCACCCTCCCCAGGCCTGTGCTGGTCTGGGGACCCTCCCCCAACATGTCTGCAGCGTGCAGCACTGGCTTGTACTAGTGGTACCACGCTGCTGCTGCTGTCACGGAGCAGGAGCGGTGAGTATTGTGCTCATCTTGCAGCCCCTGCGCGCTTCCGTAATGGCCCCTGCTCGTGCCCCCCTGCGATCTGCCTTCCCCCCGACATCCCGATCTGCCCCCCCGACATCCCGATCTGCCCCCCGCCATCTCTATTCTGCAGCTCCTCCGGTATCCCTCCTCCCCTGCTTTCTTGCAGCCCCTGCGAGCTCTTGTGATTTTGCTCCTGCGCGCTTCCGTAATGGCCCCTGCCCGTGCCCCCCTGCGATCTGCCCCCCGCCATCCCGATCTGCCCCCCCACATCCCGATCTGCCCTCCCACATCCCGATCTGCCCTCCGACATCCCGATCTGCCCCCAGACATCCCGATCTGCCCCCAGACATCCCGATCTGCCCCCAGACATCCCGATCTGCCCCCAGACATCCCGATCTGCCCCCAGACATCCCGATCTGCCCCCAGACATCCCGGTCTGCCCCCCCCCGACATCCCGATCTGCCCTCCGACATCCCGATCTGCCCCCAGACATCCCAATCTGCCGGCCTCCCCCGTGATCTCTATTCTGCAGCTCCTCCGGTATCTCCCTCCTCTGCTCTCCCCCTCTGCTCTCCCCCTCTGCTGTCCCCGTCCCCCTCTGCTGTCCCTGTCCCCCTCTGCTGTCCCCCCGACGTCCTCTTACCTGTCTTCACCGGCCGATCACATCTGCCTCCATCGCTGGGTCCTTCTTCCTGGGTCTTCTGCTGAGCTGTCCAACTTCCTGCCTGCTGGCTGCTGCTGTAAAGCTGTTCCTTGCCTTCTGTTCCTCCTGCTAATCCTCTGGGTACTGTGAGTATAACTTTTTTTTTTTTCTTTTTTTTTCTTCTTTTTTTTTCCTCTATCCCCTTTCTATTTTTACACCTCATCCGTCCGTGCGTCCCGCCGAGCGCTGATCAGGGATGCAGATAACGTATCTGCATCCGTGGTCAGTTTTCGGCGGGACTTTTTTTCCCGTATTCCCGACGCTTTTTTGTATCGCATCTGTCCGTGCGTCCCGCCGAGCGCTGATCAGGGATGCACATAACGGATCGGCATCCCTGCTCAATTTTTGGCGTGACAAAAAGCATCGGGGATACGGAAAAAAAAGTCACGCCAAAAATTGAGCAGGGATGCCGATCTGTTATGTGCATCCCTGATCAGCGCTCGGCGGGACGCACGGACTGATGCAATACAAAAAGCGCCGGGGATACGGAAAAAAAAGTATCGCATCTGTCCGTGCGTCCCGCTGAGCGCGGATCAACATCCCTGCTCAATTTTTGGCGTGACTTTTTTTTCCCGTATCCCCAGCGCTTTTTGTATCTCATCCGACCGTGCCTCCTGCAGCGGCCGATCAGTGCACCTCGTCTGTGCGTTTGAAAAGTCAAATGGCGTTACTTGTCTTCTGAGCCCCGCCATGCGCCCAAACAACTGATTTCCACCACATGTGAGGTATCTGCGTACTCGGGAAAAATTGCACAATACGTTTTATGGTGCATTTTTTCCTGATACTGTTGTAAAAAGAAAAAAAAAAAGCTACCTTGTTGCTGCAAAAATTAAAATTTTTTTTTTAAAAAAAAATAAATAATTTTCACGGTTCAACGTTATCAACTTTCAGTGGAGCCCCTGGGGGTACAAGGGGCTCACTAAACATCTAAATAAATTCCTTGAGGGGTCTAGTTCCAAAATGGGGTAATTTGTGGGGGAGCTCCACTGTTTAGGCACCATGGGGGGGGTCTAAAAACGTGACATGGCGTCCGCTAATGATTCCAATCAATTTTGCTGTCAAATGGTGCCCTTCTCTTCTGAGCCCCGCCATGCGCCCAACAATTACTTTCCACCACATGTGAGGTATCTGCGTACTCAGGAGAAAATGGACAATACGTTTTATGGTGCATTTTTTCCTGATACCCTTGTGAAAAAAAAAGCTACCTAGTTGAAGCAACAGTTTTGTGGTAAAAATTTTTTTTTTTTCTTTTCACGGCTCAACGTTATAAACTTCTGTGAAGCCCCCAGGTGTTCAAAGTGCTCATCAAACATCTAGAAAAAATATTTGTGGGCTCTAGTTTCCAAAATGGGGTCACTTGTGGGGGAGCTCCATTGTTTAGGCACCTCAGGAGGTCTTCAAACCCGACATGGCGTCCGCTAATTAGTGCAGCTAATTTTGCGTTCAAAAATTCAAATGGCGCTCCTTGCCTTCCGAGCACTGCCGTGTGTCCAAACATTTGATTTCCACCACATATGAGGTATCTGCGTACTCAGGAGAAAATGGACAATACATTTTATGTTGCATTTTTTTCCCGATACCCTTGTGAAAAAAAAGCTACCTAGTTGAAGCAACAGTTTTGTGGTAAAAAAATGTTTTTTCTTTTCACGGCTCAACGTTATAAACTTCTGTGAAGTCCCCAGGTGTTCAAAGTGCTCATCAAACATCTAGAAAAAATATTTGCGGGCTCTAGTTTCCAAAATGGGGTCACTTGTGGGGGAGCTCCATTGTTTAGGCACCTCAGGGGGTCTTCAAACCCGACATGGCGTCCGCTAATGAGTGCAGCTAATTTTGTGTTCAAAAATTCAAATGGCGCTCCTTGCCTTTCGACCTCTGCCGTGCACCCAAACAATTGATTTTTACCCCATATGGGGTATCAGCGTACTCAGGAGAAAATGCACAATAAATTGTAGGGTGCACTTTCTCTTTTCTCCCTTGTAAAAATGAAAATTTTATGGCTAAAGTAACATTTTTGTGTTAAAAAGTAAAATTTTCATTTTTTCCTTCCACATTGCTTTGGTTCCTGTGACGCACCTAAAGGGTTAATAAACTTCTTGGATGTGGTTTTGAGCAGTGTGAGGGGTGCAGTTTTTAGAATGGGGTCACTTTTGGGTATTTTCTGTCACCTCGGCCTCTCAAAGTCACTTCAAATGTGATGTGGTCCCTAAAAAAAATTATTTTGTAAATTTTGTTGGAAAAATTAGAAATTGCTGATGAACTTTGACCCCTTCTAACTTCCTAACGAAAAAAAAATTTCTTTCGAAAATTGCGCTGATGTAAAGTTGACAAGTGGGAAATGTTATTTAGTAACTATTTTGTGTGACACATCTCTCAGATTTATGGGCATAAATTTTCACAAACGCAAAAAGTATCGGCCTAAATTTACCACTGACATGAAGTACAATATGTCACGACAAAACAATGTCAGAATCGCCAGGATCCGTTGAAGCGTTCCAGAGTTATAACCTGTCAAAGTGACACTGGTCAGAATTGCAAAAAATGGCCCGGTCATTAGGGTGTTTTAGTGGCCGGGGGTGAAGGGGTTAATGACCTCCGGGTTTGCCAGCTACTATGGTCTATTAGACCATGTGAGGAGCATGGTCTAAAAGGCGTCCTGTCAGTGTGACATTGACAGGTGTATTGTATTGCACCAGTGATCAGATTAATACAAGTTATTCCCATTTAAGGGACTAAGTAAAATATCCCCCAAAAAAAATAAAACCAAATTAAAAAAATTATACCACTAAACGCGTATATTTATGTAGAAACAAAAATAAACTAAAGAAATGCACATATTTGGTATTGCCGATTTTGGAACAACCTCTTATCTAAAATTCACTAGTTAACCCCCTTTTAGTGAACACTGTATAAAAAAAAAAAAAAAGGAACAAAAATTCATACTGCCAAAAAAGGAACAAAACGTGATCAGTCATGTAAATAAAAATTATATAGCTGAAAATGTCATCTTTTTCCGCACAAAAAAGAAGATACCATGCAGCTCCTTCAGCATAAAAAATCTATAGCTTTCAAAATAGTGATACCAAAACAATTTTTTTTTTTTTTTTAATAAAAATTTGTGTTTGTGGAAAAGCAGCAAATTATATAAAGATTTTTTTGATTTTAAAGGTGGTATCGCTGTAATCATACTGAGCTGAAGAATAAAGTCTTATCACTTATTCTAGGTCGATGTTTTATCTGCATCACTGATACTTATAACTATAATTATTCCACCTTAAATCTTCATTAAAATACAATTTTTTTAGTAAATTCACAGTAGCAATTCTACACTAGAAGCCGTAAAGAAAAGTTTGTGAGGCAAAAAAATGATGTTCATTCATATCAATACGAACACTTAGATAGGGATGATTCAATTATTATGTCCTTGCACCCATTAACCCTATTATAGATACTGAACCACACACAGTGAGGGTAACAGCCTGTGCTAATCTGTGCTAAATTAATGAGATGTTAAGAGAATTAGACGGCAGTTAGAAATCGGACATAATGTGTATTTCTCTGCAAGCTGTGGGGTAGTGAAGCTTTTGTGAAATTATTAACCGAAAATCGAGCATTTCATCATTAAGACTGCAAAATTCAATGCTCATCCTCAGCAGGTAGCTGTCTTCTAATAAATATAACTGCATTTTATAAAAAGTTAATTCAAGGTTATAAAAAGCCAAGTTTTTAAAAATACAAAGATCCATGAGAAAAAAAATTCTCATATCTTCATTGTTTGAATATCTTTATCTAATTGTTATTTGAAACAAACTTTTTAATAAGCATTGTCTTTTGGGATTTAACCCCCTTCTCCCCCTGGCCTGTTTATAGCTTCCAGATCAAGCCAAGTTTTAAAATTCTGACCAGTGTCACCTTATGAGATAATGACTTTGGAACGCTTCAACGGATCCCAGTGATTCTGAGACTGTTTTTTTTTTTCATGACACATTGTACTTTGTTAGTGTTTAATTTAGGAAAATATTTTTTTGTGAAAATATCTGAAATGTGGCAAAGTTTTAAAATTTGCAGTTTCAAGCTTTTAATTTAAACTAGTTATGTCACATGAAATGACAAATATTTCCCACATGTCTACTTTGAATCAGCATCATTTTGAAAATATATATTGTTTTTTGTTGAGAGAGTTAAAAGCTTCAGCAATTTCTCATTTTTCCAAAAAAATTTACAAAGCAATTTTTTAGGGTCACATCACATTTGAAGTGACTTTGAGAGGGCTAGGTAACAGAAAATACCCCAAAGTGACACTATTCTAAAAACTGCACCCCTCAGACTGCTCAAAACCACATCCAAGAAGTTTAGTAATCTTTCTGGTGTTTCATAGAAACTAATGCCGTGTGGAAGGAAAAGATGAAAATTTTATTTTTCCCTTCGCCACGACAGCGCCACCAGAGAGATAGGTCCGCCCCTCAATTTGGACCGAAAACGCACTAAAGTAAAAGGGCGGCACCTCTCAACCGCATCAGTTCGGTTTCCTGTCCTAGGATGGGAGACCCAGAAGTGCTGTGGTGCTGCCACAGTGAAGGCGGCTCTTGGTTGAATCAGGGACCTCTGTTTGTTTTATTTACATTTTTTTTTTTTTTTTTTTTTTAAGCCAGGACTGTATCCTGCCAAAGTTTCTGGCAGTGGGATACTCTGGCTACCGGATCTGTGTCCCGCCAGGTATGGCTGGCGGTTATACACGCCGGTTTCCTAACTGGACTGTGTCCTGCACTCTGCGGTTGCACACGCCGGTGAACCTTGGCTAGGTCTGTGTCCTGCAGTATTTGTAGTTGACACGCGGTGATTCCTCCATGCCGGGTATGTGTCCCGCGGGCCAAGCTGCTGCGGTTGCACACGCCAGTAGAGGGGCTGGGTCTGTGTCCCGTGCCCGGTGTGGCTACGGTGGACACGCCGGTGGCACTAGGCTGTGTCCCATAGCCACGGGCTGCGGTGGGTCATGCTGATGTGCACAAGTGTATCCGCGTGGTATGTGAGTGCCTGGTCTGTGTCCTGCAGCTTTTGCGGCTGCGGTTGTACGTGCCGGTAATGATTCCCGGGTCTGTGTCCTGCAGCCTACGAGGCTGCGGTAGTACAAGCCGCTACTGAAAACTGGGTCTGTGTCCCGCAGCCTACGAGACTGCGACAGCACACGTCGGTACTGAAAGCCGGGTCTGTGTCCTGCAGCTTACGGGGCTGCGGTAGTACACGCCGGGGTTGTGTGGCTTACCTGTCAGATTGCGCGGCTCCCGTATGGTGACTGAGTTCCTGGATGCTGGATGTGACGTCGACCGGAAGTCTTCTGACGTCACTTCCGGTATGATGGTGCTGCCCTGGTGGGATACTTAGAAATCCATCAGGATTCCTTCGATACTTATCGCAGTGCCTGTGATCTTCTGCCATGGAGGAAGAATCTTCACAGCCCCAGCGACAGCAGCAGCGGAAACTGCAGCGATCGGCATGTCCACCGCTGCCATCCTTGCCGACACAATTCTCGCCTCCCACACTGAAAATCACCGGTTGGAGCCGCTCGGGCAGCAATCGAGGCTACGGGAGTTCCCACAGGAGTCCTCCATCCTCCCGTGCTAGGGAGAAGAAGAAAAGCCCGGTCCAGCCTCGGGGGGGGGGGGGGGGGATGGGGTAAGTAACTCCTTCTGCAGTCGTAGTTACTTGCTTTTTCTATCTTGCCATAGGATAGGCCAAAGAAGAGGCTAGAAAAAAACAATTATAAGGAATGGCCACTATGTAGGACACCATTGCCCTCCAGGATCAGATAAAAAAACTGTCAGAATTGCATTCACAAAACGGTAGCTGAGGAAACACAGGGATTTCAGGCCAGTCTCCGAGACCTCATCAAGACAAGCATTCAGGAGGTTCTAGGGGGCCTGCCTCAGCCTAGTACTAGTTCTTACTCTGGCAAGAGGAGGATTAGGGTTAAGGAGTCTAGTCACTCCTCGTCATCTGACTCCAGTTCCTCTTCTGGCTCATCCTCAGGAGAAGACATGGAAGGGTGACCCTGTTTTTCAACCTCCGCTATTTCTCGTCTCGTAAAAGCAGACCGGTCTACTATAGGGTTAGTTGACACCAAAAGCCCAGAATCCCTGGAGGACCTGATGTTTAGCGGTCTGGAGCACAAACAAAAGCGCTCCTTTCCGGTCCATGCCAAGATCAAGCAGTTGGTCCTAGATCAGTGGAAAAAAAACCAGATAAGCAACCCTTCATGTCCTCGGCTTTTCGTGCACGGTATCAGTTTCAAGATGAGGATACGACTCTATGGGACTATTGTCCAAAACTTGATGTGGCTGTTTCAGGAAGTCTGCCTTACCCTTTGAGGATGTGGGCACTTTAAGAGACCCTCTGGATAGAAAAGCGGACGCCTACTTGAAGACTGCATGGAAACCGTCGGCAGGGGCACTCCGGCCAGCGGTGGCAGGCACATTTGCTACTCGATCGCTCATGGTCTGGATGCAGCAGTTGAATGATCATCTAACAACTGATGTTCCCTGAGAGAAACTATTGCAAAGTTTTTCCCAGGTTAAAGGGGCAGCAGCCTTTCTTGCCGATGTCTCGGCAGATTCTCTTCGCCTTACAGCAAAAGCAGCGGCCTTTTCCGACTCCGCCAGAAGGGCGCTTTGGCTAAAGTGCAGGGCCAGGGACTCTCAGTCAAAGGCCAGGCTGTGTGCAGTCCCATGCGGTTTTGACTTCCTCTTTGGCAAGCCACTTGATGATATCCTGGAAAAGGCCGGGAACAGAAAGAAGGGGTTTCCTACTTTTCCTTCTGTCTCTTTTAGAACCAACTCCTTCAAGAAGAGAAGGTACCAAAATAGAAGGCCTGCACCGCAGTACAGGTGGCCGGAACATAAACAGCGTTCAGGATTTATGTTTGACCCTTCCCAGGAAGGTAAGAAGTCTGGGCGGTAGCTCCGCTCCTCTGGTGGGAGGCAGACTTTCCCTTTTTTTCCTCTGCCTGGCAGGCTATTTCCTCTAATCCCTGGATCCTTGAGATTATGCAATCAGGTCTCAAGTTTCAATTTTCATCGACCCCCAAGGGGGTCACTAATTGTTACATCGCTTGGCAGGTCTCGGGAGTACCAGTTAGCTCTCCAGCAGGAAGTGCAAACACTAGTCCGCAGTGCAGTCCTAGTCGAAGTTCCCAAGGGAGAAGAAGGCCAAGGTTTTACTCCCCTCAGTTTTTGGTTCCAAAACCAGACGGAACATTCCGGACGATCATCAATTTGAAAAAATTGAATCTCTTCCTGACAGTCCACACATGTCAGCCCTGGGAGCCTTGTACAGTTGTGACTTTGCGGGCAATCGATGGGTTAGATGTTTTATATCATCCTGTCGGAGACAGACCCCGGGGCTTGTCTATCCTTCCCTGCTTGGGACCTTAATATGGTTTTGGACGCTCTTACAATTCCCCCCTTTGAGCCGATCACTTCTTCCTCAGTTAAATTCCTCATACTCAAGGTTGCACTGTTAATTGCACTAACCTCGGCACGTCGGATTAGTGATTTGCAGGCTCTTTCTGTCATTTCTCCTTATCTCCAGGTCACCATACCCGATGTTTACCTTAGTTACCAGTGTCCGCAGCTTCCAAACGCCGGCTCCGTGCAAGCGCAGCGTCGCTTGCACGTCGCTGCTGGCTGGGGGCTGGTCACTGGTCGCTTGTGAGATCTGCCTGTTTGACAGCTCACCAGCGACCATGTAGCGATGCAGCAGCGATCCTGACCAGGTCAGATCGCTGGTCGGATCGCTGCTGCATCGCTAAAGTGTGAAGGTACCCTTACTGGTACATTCAAGGTAGGGAAATTCCCGACAAACAGTACGTCCAGGATCGTGAAGAGGTTAAAGACAACCATTTGCCTGACACATACAAGTACACTAATTAATACACTAGAAACAAAGCCTGAGATAGACTGACACTGATATTTGTAAAGTCCAGGATAGAGATAACAGAGAAGAAATGAACTTATGCAGGACTCCACAGAAAGTGACAGTGGAATTGCTTTTAAAGCAAGGGATACCAGGTCATACAAGAAGGAGAGGGGAGCATGTTTCAAAAGCTACAAACAGGTACACGTAAAGAAAGACTGTACAATATGAAAAGAAACTACTGAAATAATTTCCAAAAGGGACTAAACAACCCAAGTGATCCAAGTGCATGTTATTGGAATTGTACCGTTAAGGAGACAAGTAATCAGACATATCACTGACTTAGGTGGACTATCAAGATAAAATAGAACTTTTATTTACAATATTAAAATATTTTTAATTCCACCTTGTGATGGTGTGATATTCTGGGTTGTATATAATTTTGTGTAGTTTGTATTTTAGGCGTGGTGCTCTGTCCATTCTGTGTATTCCTTGTGTGTACATTGTCCTGTTTGCAGGTTAATCACCCCCTGTCGGGCCTTTGTCCCCAAGTCTGGGGGAGGGGGGCCTAGGATCCACCTAAACTCTCTGCTTACCTGGGGATTATTCAATCTGGCTGAGAAAGACCAGACTGAAGGAGTAAGATTGATCCTCTGAGGGAGAAGATGACACCCCAGAGAGACTGTGAGAAACCCCGATTTCCCTGGAAAAGGACTGCTGGAGGATTATGACTAACCTCCTGGAACATTTATCTTATTGCTGGACTACTTTACCTTCTGTGTGGTGGATTATTTGATGGACCTTCTGACTTACTTGGAATAAATGTTCTTTGGATTGTTCAATCATCTCTCGCTCTGTTGATTGTGTGATATCGTAGAAGGACCCCGTGACACACCATGCTGTGTAGAAGTTTATCCAGATATTGTATTAAACACCCAGATTGTGTTATATTTTCCCGTCGCCACGACAGCGCCACCAGAGAGATAGGTACGCCCCTCATTCTGGACAGGAAACCCAATAAAATAAAAGAGCGGCACCCCTCTCATGCATCAGTTCGGTTTCCTGTCCCAGGATGGGAGACCCAGAAGTGCTGTGGCGCTGCCACACTGAAGGACTGATTCGGTTAAGGTCCTTGGTGTCCAAATCAGGGGCCTCAGCTTCCTTTTTTTTTTCTTTTACCATTATTTTTTTTTTTTGGTACCGGGTCTGTGTCCTGCTGGGGTATATAGCCCTGGTGGTTGTATACGCCGGTCATAAGCCAGGTCTGTGTCCTGCTCGGGCTATGCCTCGGCGGTTGTATACGCTGGCCTCCCGGTCTATGTCCTGCCGGGGTGGAAGTCACGGCAGTTGCATACGCTGGTGTTTTATGCCGGGTCTGTGTCCTGTGGGGGTGAGCAAACATGCAGTGGTATACGCTGGTCGCATGCCAGGTCTGTGTCCTGCTGGGGTGTATGTCCCTGCAGTTGTATACGCTGGCCTCCAGGGCTGTGTCCTGCCAGGGTGGTGGTCCCTGCAGTTGCATACGCTGGTACTTTATACCGGGTCTGTGTCCTGTAGAGGTGAGCACCCCTACAGTAATATACGCCGGTCGCATGCCAGGTCTGTGTCCTGCGGGGGGTAGTGTCCCTGTAGTGGTATACACTGGCCTCCGGGTCTGTGTCCTGCCAGGGTGGAGGTCCTGGCAGTTGCATACGCCGGTACTTTCTGCCGCTTCTGTGTCCTGTGGGGGTGAGCACCCCTGCAGTAGTATACTCCGGTCACATGCCAGGTCTGTGTCCTGCTCGGGCGTATGCCCCTGCAGTTGTATACGCTGGCCTCTGAGTGTGTGTCCTGCCGAGGTGAAGATCGCGGCAGTTGCATACACTGGTACTGTGTGGTCTACACTGGTACTATATGGTAGACGGTCACATGCCTGGTCTGTGTTCTGCTTGGGCGTATGTCCCTGCAGTTGTAAACGCTGGCCTCAGGGTCTGTGTCCTGCCAGGGTGGAGATCCCGTCAGCTGTATACGCCGGCACTGTATGGTATACACTGGTTTGGTATACGGTGACATGCTAGCCTGTGTCCTGCTTAAGGCGTATGCCCCTGCAGTTGTATTCACTAGCCTCCGGGTCTGTGTCCTGTCAGGGCCATCAGAATTCCGGCAGTTGTACACGCCGGTTTCACTTTTTTTTTTGTCCACTATGTCCCGTAGGCCGGAGCGGCTGCGGTTGTTCCCGCCGGTGGCTTACCGAGTCAAGGGTTTCCAGGTGTGGAAGCGGCGATCTCTGGCCGCGCTGCGGACTTCCAGGTCCTGACAGGAGGTGTCGTCGGACCGGAAGCCGTCCCTGCACAGCACATGTGCAGGAACAGGCAAGATGGCGCTGCCCACGGCTTCTGCATGGTGGTAGTGTTCCTTCCCTGTACCAACTCGGGCCTCCCTGGTGGATAGCAAACAACTCAGAGCAGCAGATTCACGCAGGTGCTCTCAGCCATACCTCCCGCCTCAACCCAATGCGATCTGTCAGGGTGGTGAGTGGCGGTTTACTTCACGGCTTCCTCTCTGTTTGTCCCGAGCATTGCTGGGCCTCTGGGCGGACTCGGCCTGCACGCCCTTCTACTGACCGGGGGCCTCCTGGCTGTCTGGTTTCAGTTCTGGATGCCAGCCCTTGTAAAGTTACGGGAGAATTTCTGCCGCAGGCAATGATGGCTCCTCCAGCTTCGGTTGATGGCGGCATCCCAGACTCAGGCTATCTGTCAGCCTGCTTCTGGGGTGGGGCAGGTGTTCGTGATATTTCCATTCTTTGAAAATGGAAGCTGTCCTTCAGTGGAGCCTCCTCAGTGGCCTATTCTGACTTTCCGTAGTGGATTCTTCGGAGCCCACGGTTGCATGGCTCTCATTGGCAGTCTGAGGCTTCTTCACTCCTCCAGCCTCACGACCCTCACAATAGGGCTCAGACTGCTCGCCTCCTGGCTCTGTCCACTTGGCTCGGCTCCCCCGCACCACTTGCCTCTGGTGTTTCGAATAAGCCATACCATAAGGGATACAAAGAAAACAGACTCCTTTTTTTGCCTTTGGGACTTTGGGGCTTCCTATTCAGGGTGGATTGGTCTTATTGCTTCTCGGCTTTGGCCTCCCTACTCGCCCCCGGCTTCAAAACCTCCGGACCGACTGGTGCCTCTAAGCTTGGGCCTAGTGTCGCAGTTCGGTACCTAGTGCCTATAATGTGCCTGGTACCTATGATATGCCAAGTGCCTCTACTGTGCCTAGTGCCTCTGCTGTGCCTAGAGCCTCTGCTGTGCCTAGAGCCTCTGCTGTGCCTAGTGCCTAGGCTATGCCTAACGCACATGAGGTGCCTAGTGCCTATGGTGGGCCTATTACCTATAATGGGCCTGGTGCTTCTGTTTGGGCTAGTGCCATTGTCGGCCTAGGTGCCTATGCTGTGCATAGTGCCTATGTTGTGCCTAGTGCCTGTGAAACACCTTGTGCCTCTGATGTGCTTATCGCCTATCTTGTGCTGTGACTAGCCTCGGTGTTGTGACCTCCATACCGGAGCCTAGTGCCTCTATTGCTTGTGCCGCTGTGTTGTGCCTGGTACCTTTGTACCAGTGCCTAGTGCTTCTGGGCATGTGCCTCGTACCTTCGAGCCTATGCCTAGCACCTCTAAGCCTGTGCCTGGCGCCTCTGTGCCTGTTCCTTAGTGCCTCTGTGCCTGGTGCCTCTGTGCCTAGGGCCTCTGAGCCTGTGCCTAGAGCCTCTGTGCCTACGGCCTCTGAGCCTGTGCCTACGGACTCTGAGCCTGTGCCTAGGGCCTCTGTGCCTAGGGCCTCTGTGCCTAGGGCCTCTGAGCCGATGCCTAGTGCCTCTGAGTCTGTGCCTTGGGCTTTTTGAGCCAGTGCCTAGCACCCCTGAGCTGGGGCCTCAAGTTCTGGACTTGGGCTAGCGCCTTGAGGGGGCCTGGTGTCTTGAGCTGAGCCTGCCGCCTCTGGGCTGTGGCCTAGGCGACTCTGGGTTTGTGCTTGACGGCTCTCCGCTGGTGCTTGGTGACTCTGAGAGGCTCCTGGCATGTCTGAGGTTTATTCCTAGCGCCTCCTGGACTTGTTGTCGGGCACCTCCTGGGCATCTTGCTGGGCGCCTCCGGAGCTTGTTGCCTGGCGCCTCCTGGGCTTGGTGCCCGGTGCCTCCTGGGCTTGTTGCCTGGTGCCTCCTAGGCTTGTTGCCTGGCGCCTCCTGGGCTTGGTGCCTGACGCCTCCGGGGCTTGTTGCCTGGCGCCTTCTGGGCTTGTTGCCTGGCACGTCCTGGGCTTATTGCCTGGCACCTTCTGGGGTTGTTGTCAGGCACTTCCTGGCCTTGTGCCTGGCACCTTTGTGCTTGTACTCAGCGCCTCTTTGTTGGGGCCTACTGTCGCTATTCTTGCTTGACGCCTCCCAGCCGGCGCCTTTGGCGTTCCTTGCATCGTTGGTGGCCTTATGCCTTACCCATTGGTGGCTTCATGTGTCCAGGCAAAATTTAAAACCCTATCTTAAAAAAAAAAAAAAAAAATACAATTTTTTTTGGCCAGAGTTTTGGTTGGCATTCCTGGGGCACTCAGTTTTGGCTCTTATTGCAACTGTTGTCAGCACACTCGGCTGCGGGATTCGCCTGCGGGGCCATGTAGCCTGGGAGACTGGAGTCCCTTGTATCCGGGGTTCTTTCAAGTTCATGGTACTGTGCCCAAGGGGATCAGCTCTTTTTGCTTTTCCTTGGTTAACAGGCACCATGTTGGTTTGATCCAGTTGGGTGCCGGAGTAGGTGTTCCCCTTCTTTTTCTAGGGGGTACACGGTCATTCACTGTAATGAAGGTCACGGCCCTACACATCAGGGGCACGTCCGAGGGAAGGACTCGTGCTATCCTGGTTGAAACCCCCCCCCCCCCGGCCTGGGCAACCTTGATTCCTTTCTCCGGGTTCTGTCGGGGCAGCTTTCAGGAACACAGTCTCTTCTCTCCCAGGGGCTCTCCTCCTCCTCTGGTTTCAGGCCTCCATCTGACGGCCGGGGTTTTGTAGAGGGACGGTTGGACATCAGGGTTTTCCCTGGCCCTGTTCCACTCTTTCGGTGATGGACGTCCTTCTACCCCTGGGTTTCTCAGAGTATGAGGGAAACTTCTGTCCTCTACGGGTATGGCCAGTTTCAGGCAGTTCTGGCCTACTTCAGCACAGTCTGCCCTCGGGGTTGTCAGCAGTTCAAGGGAACAAGTCACCATTGGAGGCACTGTACAGTGGCTGGTTGGCAGTATTGGATGGGTTTGCAGGATCCTTCCTGCGGTCACCAGCTTCCCCTTCCTCTCGCTTCCCTCTTGGGGGTTGGTTTGCGCATTGACTGCTCTTAATGCTCCTTCTGCCTTCTCCTCCGTTCCCTACCCCTCAAGGCGGCTATACTGCTTGCACTGTCCTGGGGCCGGAGTGTTAGTGTCCTTGGACTTTCTCTCTCTCACCGCCAGGCTCTCGGATTTGGGTTGATAGGACGAGCTTCATACGGCCATTGTCCCTTGCCGCATGTAGCTTGGGACTTCCATGTTGGAGGAGTTCTCTTCCCTCCTTCTGTCCCTGTCCTCTAGTCCCTGTCCTCCAGTCCCTGCGGAGGACTCGTTTTTCCTTGTATTTAGGAGGGCTCTTCACGGTATTTCCGGTTCCAGATTCCGGGGGATCACGTATGGCCTTGTTGTCTCCATAGTTGGGCTTTTGGCATCCAGAGGCTCTGTTACTAGTTGGTTCCGGGTGCCTCTTAAGGAGGCCTGTGTGGCCCTTGGTTCATTGGTGCTTTGGGGTATTACGGGACTCTCTACCGTTTCTGTCTCCCTCCTGGCCTGCCCTTGCAGTTATGCTTCGGCTCACTTGCATGGGACTTGGTCTCTTGACTGCCTTGTTTTATGTTCTACCAGCTTGCTCTTCTGCCGCGTCTCCTATGTTCAGTGGCAGGGTTCTGCTGGCTCTGGTCCCTCCCTAAAGGAGTTTTCTTTTGAATCTCTCTGGTGACGCTGTTGTGGCGACGGGAAAAATCTAGATTACTTACCGGTAATTGTTTTTTCCAGAGACCTTCTATTGCCAGAAACCACATGACTCTGTCACCCGTGACAGTATAGGACAGTCATGGCGATCCATTCACATGCCGAGTGCCCAAACTGTAGCCCTAAACCCAATTTTTTTTCAGAAGTGCCAACATGGCAAATAATTACGCTAATTGATGTCAAACATACCTTTGCAGTCTTCTGTTGTCTTCAGCAGGGGGCATCAAGCTTATACGTACTTACCACACATTGAAGCTGAGCCACTCCCACTGCCCGCTCCAGGCACAGCAGTTGGATTGATTTTTATGGAAAAAAAATACAGACTATTAGACAGACAGACAGATTTTAGCATGGAATGTGATCAGATTTCACCCTGATATCTATAAACATCTCAAAATCCCATAAAGACATATGAGTTGCTCTCCTCCCCCTTCATTATGTAGTAATGTCCCCCTTCCTGGGCCACTTCCTGTTAAATATGTAATTTTGGTAATTCCTACATTTTTGTATATTTGTCCTCATCATGGGCCCCATCCTGGCATGTTCCCCCATTCTGGCATGTTCCCCAAACCTGGCAAATGTACCTAATCCTGATAAATGTACCCCATGTACCTGGCAGTTGCCTCATCCTGGCAGTTCCTCCATCCTGGCATGTTCTCCCATTCTGGCATGTACCCCCTTCCTGGCATGATCCTCCGTCCTGGCAGTTTCCCCCATCCTGGCAGTTCCTCCATCCTGCCATGTTCCTCCATCCTGCCATGTTCCTCCATCCTGCCATGTTCCTCCATCCTGGCATTTTCCTCCATCCTGGCATGTTCCTCCATCCTGGCAGTTTCCTCATCTTGGCATGTACTCCCCATCCTTGCAGTTGCCTCATCCTGGCAGTTTCTCCATCCTGTCATGTTCCTCCATCCTGGCATGTACTCCCATCCTGGCAGTTTCCCCATCCTGGCACGTACCCCTATCCTGGCAGTTTCCCCCATCCTGGCATGTATCCCCATCCTGGCAGTTTCCCCCATCCTGGCATGTACGCTCATCCTGGCAGTTTTCTCCATCCTGGCAGTTTCCCCCATTCTGACATGTACCCCCATCCTGGCAGTTTCCTCTATCCTGCCAGTTTCCTCTATCCTGCCAGTTTCCTCTATCCTGCCAGTTTCCTCCATCCTGGCAGTTTCCCCATCTTGACATGTACCCCCATTCTGGCATGTACCCCCATTCTGATACAGCCACATACAGTTTAAAAAAACAAACAAAAAAAACCAAACGTTTACTCACCTTCCATCACCAGCTCCACCACCACTGGGCCCTCAGTTTCTGCACGGCCACAAGACGTCATTACATCGGTCCCACTTACTGACGCTCTCGATATCTCCTAGGCCACCGGCCTGTGGCCTAGGAGAGGAGTGTCAGAGCGTGGAGAAATGTCTCCTCCACTCCAACACAACTTTGTACTACTAGCGCGATCACGCCAGCAGTTCAAAGCGGCTGGATGTGGCGACAGTGCGAGTGCCGACATAGAGGGCTCTGCATGCCGTGTCTGGCACGTGTGCCGTAGGTTCGCCATCACTGGTGTAGCACTATGCGGGTGTATAATACTGGATAATGCTGGATATAATATATATAGTATAATGCTGGATAAACATCTACACAGCCCGGTGGAATTGAAGTGAATGTGTTTAAAATTGTAAATAACAGTTATATTTCATCTTGATAGTCCATCTAAGGCAGTGATATGTTTTAATATTGGTGGATTTTTCCTGAGTTCAATAGGTCCTCATTTGATGATAAGACAAGTAATCATACATTACGAAGCTTGTGCATTGACGCCGGAGCTTTTTCAGAGAACATGAATTAAAGGGAACCTGTTAGCCCAGCAGTATTCATACTTCACTCCCTAACCAGCCCTATATAATGTTTGTAAAGGAATCCAGCTCATCTACATCTGACCTCACCGCGCCTCAGACTGTGATCCGGCCCTGCCCTGGCCGCACAGCAATGAAAATGAAGAGAACGATCCAGCTGAGTGACCAGGTGATTTATTCAGTGCAGTTCAGACAAGGCAAATGGTCGTGGTTAACGCGTTTCTGGCTTAACGCCCTTAATCATAACCATTCCTGTATAATGTTATTTACTAAAATCAATGTTTAAAAAAAAGGACTTATAAACTGTGCAGTTCCTATGCTAATTAGGCCTTTTACTAGTCCATGGGGCATTAGTTCCCCAGACTGGTCAGTCCTCTTTTCATATTATCACACCCCTGTGGGCGTGATAACATGATTTCTAAGAGATGGAATCACTGCCAGCTCATAGAAATGGCACGCATGTGTGCGGCTTTGATCATGCACATTGAGCCTCTTCTGAAGCCAGGTGTAACGCTTCCCGGCTTCAGAAGAACACTGCGCATGATCGGAAGTGCAGACGCTATTCTTCCAATTTTGACATACAGATAGGAATGCTACTGGGTTGGAGGGCATCGGGGACCTGACAAGTTCCCTTTAATAGCAAGGCAACAATGTATCTTGCTGATGGAAGCAGAATAAATGAAGAAAGTACTGGACATTGAATAGTCATGAAAATAATTTCTTACTCCCAGTTAAAGATGTGTTATATGTTCCCAGTCTAGAAGGAGGACTGTTATCTCTAATATGATAGTTAAAGGGGTATTTCCATCTCCAAGGTCCTATCCCAATATGTGGTAGGTTTAATAATAAAAACATAACAAATACCTAAATACCTGCAATTAGAAATGTAGTATAGTTCTTCCTGATATAGCCATGTGTATTACCTCATATGCAGGGCATTGTATCTGTGGCATCTCTGAGGCTTCAGTCGCCACAGGGTACTGCATCTTACGTAAGATGCAGTACTCATCCCGGGTAAGGAAGAGGTTAATTGCTGGTGTTTCTCACATTCACAAACCACACACAGTCAGGTGCTTTCCCACAAGGATTGGTGTAGGGTAGACAGGGGGGTGGCCATCACGAGGGATGGGACTCTCCCGGTCACTAGAATACCCACCTGGAGGATGGGCACCACTTGGGGAAAAGGAAGGAGCATCTTCACACATAGTCAGTTGGCCCCGGTAACAGCTTGAGGTGAGGCGCACAGTCGAGACTTCGGTCCAGGCATTTCTCTCTATCTTCACACTTCTGGGAGCACTACAAGACCCGTGGCTTGGCGCAGGCAGCTCAGCCTGGGCTCTCTACAGCTACTGGGGATTCCAGGGTCTGCGAAGAGTGCAGGAAACAGCTGCAGCCCGTTCCACATTCCATTCACGGGATTGGAGGGACCCCGACCAGAAAGGACACACAGTGGGAACTCCGGCGGTGACCTCCGAATTATCCGGGATCATATGGGGACTATCACAGCAGAGAATGGTACTCTAAGGGGCACTTTGCACACTACGACATCGCAGGTGCGATGTCGGTGGGGTCAAATTGAAAGTAACGCACATCCGGCGTCGCAGGCGATATCGTAGTGTGTAAAGCCTTTTTGATACAATTAACGAGCGCAAAATCGTCATAATCGTATCATCGGTGTAGCGTTGGTCATTTCCATAATTTGGGTGACAACTGGACAGTGAGTAAAAACCTTGAACCGCAACTACTGAGTCAGCCCTTCATTGCTGGCGCACCCTCCATTATCCTCCTTGGGGCCTAGCTTCACCTGCAGAAAGCTGAACCATCCTAGCTGCGACACCATCCGCCCCAGAGGACAGCGACCGCAGCGGTGGCTAATCCCTGGCCGCATACCGCTGGTGGCGTCACGTGACAACTACTACTCCTAGCATCCTCCAACACACCTTCATCCTCATCATTCCTATCCATCCTCCATCCTCCCCTTTTTATTGTACACCCCTGGGCCATGAAGCCGGGCAGGGCAACCCGTGACATCCTAGACCCGACATCACCGGCCCAGCAATGAGTAATTTAACCCCTGCCCCATGGGTGCTACAACTTGGCATCACGAACAGGATTCCGTGCCCGCAACAACAGATACTGTGCACCTTACAGAACTGTGTTAAACCGTATTTCTTGAAAAATACAGTCATCATTAATCATTCTGCACGGGAAGAAAAGGTGGCGTGCTGTCGTGGGCAGTACCCCGAAAAGCGCGCAAACAGAAGCCTCGCTCCTGGAGGCAAGTGTTGCTAACCAGGAGAACCAGGCAAAACCGGAAGGAACGATCCAGCCGATTAAGACAGAAAACCAGGATGATCCAGACACTGCACCCGTGACAACGGAGATGCTGGACTCCAAGCCTTGCACTGCTGGAGAGGAGTGAGCACTGCACTGTTCAGAAGAAGCGCCCCTACTGCGTGTCGGTGGGGACAGACTTTGTGATTTGTCAAAAGCTTGCCCCCCGACTGAGACTCTCCCGATGTCTCCTATGGCCCACCCGGGTCCCTGGGGAGTCCAGCGTTGGCAATATCAACACCTGGAGCCCCACGATGGAGGTAAGACTGAGATAATCGCGATTAAGCCCCTGCAGAGAGTTTTACCGGAATCCTGCTCAGGAGCTGCCCCTGAGGAGAAACCTGCTCCTGGCACTGTCGACATCCTAGTACCAGTTTGTCGCTGTTGTAAGCAGGCTGGACATTTTGCCAGAGGATCTCCTTTGAGTATCCAAAACCAGGGGGCTGCGACCAGCCCTCTGGTATCACCAGCAGCCAAGACAGAATAAATGTTTTCTTATGCAAATGTTGATGTTTCTTTCTTGTTGCATTTGATCACACTGCAAACTGGTAAAAGTTTTTCTTTGAAATGTTTGAGTTGAAAATACCTCCCACAAAGGGAGGATTGTTAACCTGTATAATTGCATACAAAATGCGGTATACCATTGTTATTTTATTGCAGCCCGGGAGTGCTGCCATTTGCCATGTGGGAATGTAGCGCCCCTGAGGCTTCAGTCGACACAGGGTACTGCATCTCGCTTAAGATGCAGTACTCATCCCGGGTAAGGAAGCTGCATGATGGACGTCACTTTAACAGACATGGTTGCGCACAGTGAGACTGCTGTATACATCACAGAAGGGGCTAGAGGCTACAGTATATACATTACAAGAGAGGCTGGGGGGCTACAGTATATACATCACAGGAGGGGCTTAGTCTACAATATATACATCACAAGAGAGTCTGAGGCTACAGTATATACATCACAGGAAGGGCTGGGGGCTACAGAATATACAACACAGGAGAACCTAGAGCATAGACTTTACTGGGGGGCATACACGTTACTGAAGGCATAAACATTAATAGGAGGCATATGTGACGCCCTGGCAAAACCAACTAGTCACAGTTAGGCCCCCGCATTACACCTTTCCCTCATTAGGAAACACACAGCCAACCATTAAACCCTAGTCACCCCCCTTAGGGACAGTTAGACACACCAGTGGGCGTGGCCAGGCAGTTGGTGCACGCCCACCCAGGGGTTTAGACAGCCCGGGGGCGGGAAAGTAGTCAGATCA
Organism: Anomaloglossus baeobatrachus; assembly: GCF_048569485.1. NCBI lineage: Eukaryota > Metazoa > Chordata > Amphibia > Anura > Aromobatidae > Anomaloglossus > Anomaloglossus baeobatrachus. The sequence goes on along the minus strand of NC_134354.1, from coordinate 366,951,580 downwards.
GTCTTAGAGTTCAGTAGTGGAGGTCAGGCCTGTGAGTCAGGCCTGAAGCAAACTCACAGGAACCAGGGTAGGAGCCCTGGTGCCACTGGCTAGGAGGCAGACAGTGGTCTCCGTCAGCAGGAGACGGGAAGACGGCTCGGTGTCACCGAGGTGGAACAGGCTAGGGTTGGAGCCCGCCGGTACCGACACGGGGAACCGACTCGGAAACCATAGCACAAAGAGGGGTACTCGGACCCTGAAGCTAGAAACCAGAACCTACTGGAACTGGTTAATTATCGATTGAGGCCAGGACTAGAGGTCCTGTCCCACCCAAAGTCCCTCATAGAAGACAACAGCCAACCGATTAGGGATAAGAGGTCACCGCCAAGGCCCATAGATCTCACGGGCCAGCGTCTGCAGGCATGGCTCCTTAGGCCACATCCAGCCTGGAGCGGACTCCTACATTTCATACAAGGAAGTCTTTTCTACTTAAACAGTGCAGGAAAAGGATAGAGACCACCAGCCGGGTGGGGGATCCAGAACGCAATCGGTCGCGGCACCGGCCACCACCACCTTGGTTTACCAGAGACTTGTGTGTGTTTCTAACTGTGAGTACACCAGCATCCCCTGCGGTCGTCATTCCCCCTGCACCAGAGCCATCGGGTCCCGGGGCCACCATCCCTGCCCATGGAGGGGTTAACAACTTGCTGCACAACATCTCCCCCGGGTGCCCCGTGGGTGGCATCACGAACTCAATACGGCCCAGTCCGTACATCTACGTCCCCCATTTTATTCGGCGTGTCCGCGAGACCCCCGGGTCCGGAGACCCTCGAGCCACCACCCCTGAAGGTCCGGATCCAAGCAGCGGCGGCTGCTGGCATGGGGGCGGCACACCCCAAAATTTGGCGTCACGAACGGGATACTTACCCATCCACTTACCTTGTGGAAGTGCGCGTGGTATTGGACAGTCAGCGGTGATCCGTTGCCAAAATTTCAGAAGTCGCTATTTTGCTTGCCATTTTGGCACGAAACACTACAGCCCAGCGTCTTCTTCCCCGCCAAAAGGGCGCGAAAGCCGAAGCCCCGCCCCCTGGGACACGGCTGGAAAGCTAGGCCGGAAGTTGCAAAATGAAACTTACATGCCTGAAAGAGGAGTGCCAGCAAAAGACCAAGGGGGAGCAGATGGAGGATGTCTGCTCCTAAACCCGATGGCAGCCCCGCGCCGACTGCTGGAGTGGCGGCACCCGCGGGGGAAGCAGCTGGTGAGGAAGCTGCAGCTCCCGCTCTGGTCGCAGGAGCGGCGGACCCCGAGACTCCGGTGGTGACTCCCCGTGTAGCAGCTGGCGGTGACCCGCCTGCCACAGGAAGGATATCGGCTCCGGCAGTCAGCCCGGCCGCGATGGGAGTGGCGCCCGTGGATGTGGCAGGTGAGGAGGCAGCGGCAGCTCCCGCTCCGGCTGAAGTAGTGGAGGAGCCAGAATGGAACCATTTGCCACCGGGGACCGCTGCTTGGTTAGAACGGAAGCTGGCGCGGTTCTGTGTCCAGGTGCGGGTCGAATCGATGCCGCACGCACTGGGCTGGAAGGAGGAGATGCAGAGAATGATAGCGGTGGTGTGGGCCCACGACAAACCAGCTTCTTCAGCAGCTTGGCAGGGTGGCCCATACAGCTCTGGGGTGGCCCATATAGCTCTGGGGGTGGCCCATACAGCTTGAGGGGCCATATACAGCTTGGGGGGAACATACAGCTCTAGGGGGCACAAATAGCTTGGGGGTGGCTCATACAGTTCTGGGAGTGGCTCATACAGCTCGGGGAGCATTACAGCTCGGGAGGTGGGGTGCACATACAACTCTGATAGGGGGACCATATAGCTAGGGTGGGAACTGGGGGCACATACAGCTCTGGGCCCACTGCATGGCGCTGAAGCTTCTCTCTCTTCATCTGTGGGACAGGAGCACACTGCGAGCACAGTAGCTCCACCCACATATGAACTTCTATACAGATGCACACAACATTCAGCAGTGAACACTGGGAGCAAATGCAGGGTTGGCAGCCAGAAAAGTGCGGCTTCTGGCCCGAGATCTGCGGTCCCCGGACTTCGGTCCAGGGACCGCAAAACTGATCACAGCGCCTGATAACGGTGAGTAGGCCTCCCAAGCTGTCCAGTGCCAGCCCCTGCACTTACCAATCATGGGCGTTTAAAATCTCTGATACTATTGTCAAAAATGACCACAGCGTCTATCTGCTTAATAGTGGGAGGGGACTTTCTTCCTGATCAACATCATGCAATTGTGATAGCGGTGTACAAGGTCTCCATGGTGACCCTAGGCTGAATAATGGCCAGTGGGTCACCCAGCTAAGTTGGCCTGTAAGGGCTTGCCATGAGTAGGACCTGACATGCCTCCTGCTTCTGTCAGATTTCCAGCTCTAATACCCTGCACTGCAAAAGCATTGCACAGTATTAAACAAGAGATCAGAGCAGGGAAAGTTGATGTCCCATACGGGGACTAGGTAAAAAAAAAGTTGTAATAAAGTAAGAAATAAAGTTTATAAAAAGGTGAAAATATAAAAGGGAAAGCATGAAAAAAAATTGAAAACTGTTTTGCAAGTAAAAACTTTATTTTTCTGTCCAAACAAAATTAAAGGAAAATACATATCATCGCTGCAGAAAAAAACAATCTATAAAACGGTCCTATTATTTAACCTGGTGAACACTATACAAAAATAAAAACACACCAAAAATATAGCTTTTTTGTCATATTGACACACAATACATAGAATAAAAAGTGATTAGAAAATCATATAAAAAAAAAATCTGTAAAAACATCATCATAACATCAAGCCTTTATATATCTCTGTTGACAAAAAAATAAAAAAAAGTAAAGCTATTAGAAATTGACAAAGGAAAAAAAATTATTGTTTGTAAAAAAAATGAGTTTAGTGGCAAAAGTAGCAAAACAAAAAAAAAATAAACAAAATGTGGCATCAATGTTTGTGTTCCATTTGCCTTGATATCAATGTTGCATAGTATGTTGTACCCAAGGTTTTTCCTGGTCACCCCATTTAACTCTGAAATATGCGTGATAAGCTTTACGCACAGTCACGTAAATTTGTCCTTTGAGTGTTGTAAAACAACCACAAATGTAATAGAATATATCAGGATAATTCCTGCACCAACCACAAACTGTTCGAATGATGGATGACATATTTAACAAAAACCTTTTTAACATAGTTTAATTTGCTGCAACTTGTAAGCCTCTTGAACTACTGAATTCTGTTGTTGATTTTCACTCTGCCTATATAGTTATAACATTCTGACATCAGTAGATTTTTACTTCTTATTAAGCAGTCTTCCTATGTAGTGATTGCATATTCAGCATATCTAAATAATATAATTAAAATTAAATATAATGTTACATTATTACTGTAAGAGTTCCTTATTAAACAGCGTTTTGCAGAAAACTGGACGTGACTAGAAGAAACAGATGAGATTTGTTTTGATTCAGCACACCAAAATTCGTAAAGATCACATGTTATCTTGTGGTCCGCAAAACTGATGGAAGCAGTATCATCTATCTGATGGATAGTTCCTTAACATGAGATAGGTTGGGGTCTGACACCAGCACACACCGACTTATCAGCTGAAAACTGCCCTGATAGCAGCCAGACCTAAGCGATGTGTGAGTGGAACACAGCAGCCCCACACATTGCTGAGTACACGACTACTACACTTTATCGCCTATTGCAGTGACTGCTTGATTTGAAATGTGCGTTGGTTATTTTTTCATTGATAAATACATTGTACTTCATGCCACTCTGCATTATAATCAATACACTAACAAGCAAAAAGGTAACAATGTTTTGAACTTTTGGCTTTCAGGCTCCATATATCACCATCCACTACAACTGTGAGTGTGAAACTAGCTTTATTTTATAGACAATAATCTTGGCTATCTCATACATAAATTTGACTTGCAACTATGTAGCATATAATTAGTTATGCAGATTCTTGTCATGTCACTACATTGTTACTGTTTTGTTCTTAAATTAAATTTTTTATTATTTTGTTAATATTTTTTAAATCCACCTTTGGCTTAGACAGAAAATTCTTCTGGGCATGCTCTTGATCACATTCAAGCATGTCTCAACCAAAATCTGATCTCAGGAGTCTTCTTCTCATTTCCAACGCTGGTGCCTACTGGTCAACTCACTTGCGTATGTATACAGCTTTTGTTTTTTTGGGTTGAGGTATTTGGACTGTGAGGGCCAATCCAGCACCTCTACTACATTGTCATTGATCTATTTCTTTTCCAATCTTGACATATGCTTTGGGTCATTCTTATGCTGGAACGCTATGTTGTTCTTTTCATACCCATACTGCTCAAGTGTACAAAGTAACTCATCTTGTAGGATACTCACATATAGGTCAGCATTGAGACCACCATCAATTCTGGTCAAGTATCCAATGCCTTTGGCTATGAAACAACCCAATATCATCAGGCTTTCTTCACCGAACTTGACAGTTCCTTTAATTTCTCTGTTAGCCTTTTCCCCCTTATTTCTTCCAACCCAATTGCACCTATCAGAGCCTAGTCTATTGACTTTTGTCTCATTGGTCCAAATCACTCATTTCCATTTTTTACTGTTCACTTTTGTTCTTTTTTGAACCAACGCTTCTTAAGATGATAGTGAAGTCAAGGATTATTCATCTTTTTTGGGCCATCATTCCAGACTTATGTATCATGCATTGCACGGTGTGATCTCACTATTATGAAGCACATGAGCCACCTCCACTGTTGTGTTTGTAGCGCCAGAACTGATAGACCTTGTGATGAGCTGACTTGTTGACTCTGATATTTTGCCTGGACATCCACTTCTTGGATTTTGAATGGATGGATTTCATTTCGAATTTTCTCAACTGTCATGGCACTCACATGATACAGTTTGGCAATTTTCTTGGCCGAGAGACCGCTATTGATGAACTGGATGATGCTGTTTCTCTTTTCTTGGAAAATGTTCTTCATGGCTGCTTCTCGATTCAAACCAATGACCTTTTGCTTGGGAATCAACCTAAGAACACACTAAGCTATTAGAAGATGTGAGAACAGGTGATTTTTCAAACACCAGGAGTAAAACAGTAACAATGCAGTGACATGAGAAGAACCTGTATAACTAATCATATCCCAATTAGTTGCAAGTCAAATGTATGTATGAGATAGCAAAGATGATTGTGTATGAAATGAAGGTAGTTTCATGCTCAAATATATAGTGGATGGTGAGATAAGGAGTGTGAAAGTCAAATGTTCAAAATATTGTTACCCTTTTGCTCATCAGTGTATGCGATCTTTCACATGACATTATTCTCTCATTGTTTACCTGTATGTACTTTAAAGGTTTTTTGCTTACACAGCACTTGCTATTTTGACTTGTACCTTTTGAGCATCTATCCTCAATACTGTGATTGCACACAAAATATACGTATATGTTCCATTAGGACTATCCTTGCTTTTTATATATATAATTGTAAATATAAATATTACATAATTGATTGTATGTAGCACCATCACTTATTTTATTATTCTATTCTTTCTAGCGATTAATTGTGACCAAGGTCCAGGAGGACCGAAACGTCAAAAAAGAATCTCAGTTATCGCTGTTGTAAATAAACTATTTGTTAATCTTGCATGAAAAAAACTGTCTTTTGCAACTTTTTGCTAAATAGGGAGTGTAAATTAGCATGGACCTCCGTACCCCCACACAATATTTTTTGTGGTTAATGAATCTCATGGATCCCACAATAGGCACCAACTCCACATTATATTATAAGCAAGAGAACAAAGAGTTTTTATAGTGCGAAATGTACAAAAGTTTTATTAGAAGCAGCAGGTGGACATCCATTAAAAGCAAGTAAAATCACAAAGCCAAGCTCCAATGTATACATCACTTCAGGGTTAACAACACAAAATCATTTATATCAGTGCAAAAAGACAGGTGCATATATTGCTTATATCCCCTCTATGGATGCCCATAGAAAGTGTAACCCATCCAGCTCCTATTCACATGACAATTAGTGTGAATAAGGATAAAGACATATCTACCAGTGGCAGTAGCGTCGTACAATGGCAGCTTGGTAGCAGAACCTCATAGAGCACAGACATACGTTTCGATTTTCTTATATTTCGTTCTTCATAAGGGCAGAGGTATTCCTCTGGAATACGTTGGAAAACACCCACCAAGGAGTCTAGACAGCCCGGGGCGGGAAAGAAAACAGTTAGTTAAGAGCAGTGAAGTGTTAGAGTTCAAGTTGGAGAGGAGTGTGGGCTGGAGCTGTGCCCAGCTCCAGCAGAGGCGAATACCCCCAAATTGAACGGCGCCAGGGTAGGAGCCCTGGTGTCACTGGCTAGGAGGCAGACGGCAGTCTCCATCTGCAGGAGCCGGGAAGACAGCTCGGTGGAACCGAGGTGAACCGGGACTGGGTTGTAGCCCACTGGTACCGACCCGGGGAACCGACTCGGAAACTGAAGCTCACAGGGGGGTACTCGGAACCTGAAGCCGGGAACAGAAGCGACTGGAACCGGTTAATAAACCGATTGAGGCCAGGACTGGAGGTCCTGTCCCACCCAAAGTCCCTATTAAAAGACAGCCCACCGAGGGGGATAGAAGGCCACTGCCAGGGCTCAGAGATCCCATGGGCCAGCGTCTGCAGGCAAGGGCTCCTTGGGCCACATCCAGCCGGGAGCGGACTCCTGAAGTTGCAAGCACAGGCAGTCGACCGTTCTAAAAAGGTGCAGGAGAAAGACAGAGACCACCAGCCGGGTGGGGGAACCAGAACGCAGCCGGCTGCGGGCACCGACCACCATCACCTTGGTTTACCAGAGACTCGTGTGTTTCCTTAATAGTGAGTACACCAGCACCCTGCGGTCGCCCATCTCCCTGCACCAAAAGCCCCCAACGGGACCCGGGGCCACCATCCCTGCCCATAGAGGGGTTAACAACTTGCTGCATAACATCTCCCCCGGGTGCCTCGTAACTGCAGCGGTGGTGTCCAACCTCACCACACACCGTGGGTGGTGTCACGAACGTAATACGGCTCAGCCCGTACAGATACGTCCTACATCCACCAGCCCCCATCCCTTTTCATTCGTAGTGTCCGCAAGACCCCTGGGTCCTGAGATCCTCGAGCCACCCACCGGAAGGTCCGGATCCGAGCAGCGGCAGACTGCTGGCACGGGGGCAGCACACCCCAAAACCTGGCGCTGCGAACAGGATAGATACTTGTCCACTTACCTTGTGGAAGTGCGCCTTGTATTGAAGTCAGCGGTGATCCGTTGCGAAATTTCCAGAAACCGCCATCTTGCCGCCATTTTTTTGCTGCGAAGATTCCCGCCCAGCATCTCCTATCCCCGAGAAAATGGCGCGAAAGCCGAAGCCCCGCCCCCTGGGAACACGGCCGGAAAGCAAGGCCGGAAGTCGAAAAATGAAACTTACCGGCCTAAAAGAGGAGTGCCAGAAAAAGACCAAGGGGGAGAAGCGGGAAGATGTCCGCACCTAACCCTGACGGCGGAGTGGCGCCGGCCGCTGGAGCGGCGGTGCCTGCAGATGCGCTTGACGACGGGAATGTGGCGGCCCTCGCTCCGGTCGCAGGAGCAGGGGAGGCTGCGGCTCTGACGGTCACCCAGGTAATGCCAATCTCCTTGCTCTATGTGCCCGGTGCTGCCTGGCTACCCAAGTACGATGGGAAGCCTGATGCCTTGCAGGTGTTCCGGAAGAAAATATGCATGATTCTCGATTTGTACGCCATGACTGGCAAGCAGCGTGCGGCGGTAGTACTCGGGCAGCTGACCGGCGCCGCTGAGCAGGAGGTGGAGACTTGGGTAGACGCGGACCGGGTCTCGGTAACCGCCATTTTTTATAAGCTCCAGATTGATTTTGAGACCCGCACAGAAGCGGAGTTGCGGATGCAGTTTTATAACTGCCGACAGCGGCCGCGGGACAGTATCAGAGACTACGCCTTGCAGCTACAGACAGCCTTGCGTACGCTGAGGCAGGTGGACCCCATCAATGAGACTAACAGTAACAAAATGCTGGTGGAACAGTTCCTGCAGGGGTTGGGGTCCGTTGAAGATCGTAAGCAACTACGGCTGTGGTCTCTGGACCACGCCGACTTGAACTTTGCAGTCCTAAAAGACCGGGCCATTAAAGCACTACAGACGGAAGATGCTGGTGCTCGCGACCCACCATCTTGGCCGGCTGACACCGCTCCCGTCTCGGTAGCAGCCCCCTTGTTGACCCTGCTGGCCCCTACAGCAGGCACCGGAGCTCCGGAAGATCTGTCATCGCAAGTCCAGCGCCTGAGTGATGACGTCGCCAGGATCCTCGCCGCCCTGCAGCTACCGACGAAATTCAAGCCAGCGGAGAAGATACAGCTCGCCGACAGCCCGGAGGTCGTCCCGTGGATGCAGCGGAGGAGGAACAATGACAACCGGTATGGACCACCTGTCTGATACAAATGTAACAAGACCAGTCACTACTCCCGACGGTGTCCTTTAAACGAGCAACCCCTGAGGCCAAGGGCAAATCCTCAGGAATTGACCCTCAAGGCCCAGCTGATTGGCGGGATCGGTATGTTGGAGGTCGCCCCATCATCTCCCTGGCGGTGGACGGTATCCCAACTTTAGCCCTTCCCGACACCGGATTGCAGGTAACGACTATACCTTTTGTTTTGTACCAACGTTATTGGCCTGATAGTGAAATTGCCCCTCCGGACAACAGTTTGACCATCATTGCGGCCAATGGACTCCCTATGACCCAAGTGGGGTTCAAGGAGGTGACTTTGACCGTGGGGCGAGCGGAGGTGAAACGTCAGGGGATGATTGTGGTGCAGAATGACCCCAGCGACCGTAACCCAAAGGTGGTCCTCGGGACAAACGTGATTGAGAACTGCATGGGGGAAGTGCTGCACCTGTTGCAACAATTGTCTGCCACTGCGGGAGGGGGCCGGCAGAGGGCTCTGTAACGTGAAATCCGGGCTCTCCTGCAGTGGCAACAGGTGAACATGACAGGTGGAGAGATCGGTGGTGTGTGAGTGATGGATGCAGCGCCTTTGGTGGTGCTGCCACGGAGTGAGATGATGATTTGGTGTAGGGCAGCAGTAGGTCCCCAGGGACATGATTACCCGGCAGTGGTGGAGCCTCTGCCTTCAGAACATTGGCCCAGAGTAATGGCAGCCAGAGGGGTGATTGAAGTCAAGAAGGGGAGAGTGGCTGTGAGAGGGATGAACTGCGGAGAGGAAGAGGTTAGGCTGTCCCGCTACGCCACTATTGCCAAGTTGTTCACTGTAGACACAAACACCATCCATGTAACAACCTCCACGATCACCACATCACAGTCAGGCAGCGACCCTCCACCCGAACAGTTAGAGGAGTGGTGCCGGGAGTTGCATGTCGGCACCGAATCTACACCCACACATCACAAGGAAGGGGTATATCGGGTAGTGCAAGAGTACGGGAAGGTCTTCAGTAAGCACCCGTTAGATTTTGGGAGGATTAACGGGCTTCAGCACCATAACCCCACAGGCACACATCCACCTATTAAAGAGAGGTACAGACCGATCCCACCTGCACACTACCAGTGCGCCAAAGATATGTTGAGGAACATGAAAGAGGCAGGGGTCATCCATGATAGTTGTAGTCCCTGGGCAGCTCCGTTGGTCCTGGTGAGGAAGAAGGATGGTACCATGAGGATGTGTGTGGATCACCGGAAGATTAATCAGATAACACATAAAGATACATACCCTCTTCCCCGCATTGAAGAGTCGTTGGCCGCGCTGAAGACTGCTAATTATTTCTCTACCCTTGACCTTACTAGTGGCTACTGGCACGTGGCGGTTGCGGAGGAAGTCCGCGAGAAGACTGCGTTCGCTACCCCAATGGGACTCTCCGAGCTCAACAGTATGCCGTTTGGGATGTGTAATGCCCCGGGAACCTTCCAGAGGCTTATGGAGTGTTACTTGGGGCATCTCAACTTCGAGACTGTTCTGCTGTACCTGGATGATGTGATCGTCTATTCCAAGACATATGAAGCCCATCTGGACCACCTCGTGGAAGTGTTTGCAGCACTCTCCAAGTACGGGATGAAATTAAAGCCCTCTAAGTGCCACCTGTTGAAGCCCAAAGTGCAGTACCTCGGGCATGTGGTGAGCGCGGAAGGTGTGGCCCCGGATCCCGAGAAAATCACCGCCATCCAGAGTTGGCCGCAACCTACTATGGTAAAAGAGGTGAGGCAGTTCCTGGGCCTGGTGGGCTACTACCGTCGCTTCATCAAGGGATACACTAAGATGGCCGCGCCCATGCAAGACCTCCTCGTGGGACAGACCAAGAATGGCAGAACTCCCGGACCCCCGTTTGCCTGGGGCGAGAAGCATGAGGAGTCCTTCCAGCAGCTGAATTTGGCCCTGACAGGGGAAGAAATCCTGGCTTAACCCAACTATGGCCTCCCGTTCATTCTTTACACGGACGCCAGCAATGTGGGCTTGGGTGGTGTCCTATCCCAGATGCAAGAAGGCAGGGAGAAGGTGATCGCCTACGCAAGCAGGAAGCTTCGGCCAACGGAAAAAAATCCCGAGAACTACAGCTCTTACAAGTTGTTGTTCTTGGCACTCGTCTGGGAGATAACAGAAAGGTTCAAACACTACCTGGCGTCGGCAAAGTTCACCGCCTACACAGACAATAACCCGCTGACACATCTGGGCACGGCAAAACTAGGGGCCCTGGAGCAGCGATGTGTGGCCCGGCTAGCCAACTATGACTTCACCATTAATATAGGGCCGGCCGCAAGAACACCAACGCAGATGCATTGTCTCGAATGCCGCACCTACCCAATGAAGGGGTGGAGGAAAACGGTTTGTAGGAGATCGAGCTCCCCGCGTTTCATCAGCCAAGGGACGAAGAGCCCTATGTTGGCCAACACCAAGTGAACCTTGACCCGATACCCTGCCAGGGGTGGCAGGAAGCTCAAGATCAAGAGCCCGCGGTCCAGCTCATCAAAATGATGATTGCCCAAGGCGCTTCCAGACTAGAACCTACAGCCCCCTCCGAAGCTCAGTGGTTGTGGAAAGAGAGGGACCGCCTTTACCTGCAATAAGGAAAGCTGTACAGGGGATTGATTAACCCGAAAACGCACGAGAAAGTCCGCCAGCTGGTGGTGCCACAGGCATTATGTACCCAAGGTCCTGAAGGCATACCATGATGGAGACGGACACTTCGGCTGGATGAAATTAGAGACGCTGCTGAGAGAGCGCTTCTACTGGAGTGGGATGTTAATTAACCGATTGAGGCCAGGACTAGAGGTCCTGTCCCACCCAAAGTCCCTATTAGAAGACAACAGCCCACCGAGGGGGATAGAAGGCCACCGCCAGGGCTCAGAGATCCCACGGGCCAGCGTCTGTGGGCAAAGGGCTCCTTAGGCCACATCCAGCCAGGAGCGGACTCCTGAAGTTGCAAGCACTGGCAGTCCACTGTTCTAAAAAGGTGCAGGAGAAAGACAGAGACCACCAGCCGGGTGGGGGAACCAGAACGCAGCCGGCTGCGGGCACCGACCACCATCACCTTGGTTTACCAGAGACTCGTGTGTTTCTTTAATAGTGAGTACACCAGCACCCTGCGGTCGCCCATCTCCCTGGACCAAAAGCCCCCAACGGGTCCCGGGTCCACCATCCCTGCCCACGGAGGGGTTAACAACTTGCTGCATAACATCTCCCCCGGGTGCCCTGTAACTGCAGCGGTGGTGTCCGTGGGTGGCGTCACGAACTTAATACGGCTCAGCCCGTACAGATACGTCCCACATCCACCAGCTCCCATCCCTTTTCATTCGGAGTGTCCGCGAGACCCCTGGGTCCGGAGACCCTCGAGCCAAACACCGGAAGGTCCGGATCCGAGCAGCGGCAGGCTGCTAGCACGGGGGCGGCACAACATTCTCCCAGAAGCTTTGTGGCTTGTCAACATGTAGTTTGGAAAATTCCAGTCTGGCTTTTTTATGATTTTTTTTTCCAAAATGGTGTCCTCCTTGGTCGTCTCCTATGAAGTCCATTTTGGCTCAAACAACGATGGATGGTACAATCTGAAACTGATGTTCCTTGAGCATGAAGTTCACCTTTAATCTCTTTAGAAGTTTTTCTCGGATCTTTTGTTACCATTTGTGTTATCCGTCTCTTTGATTTGTCATCAATTTTCCTCCTACGGCCACTTTTAGGTTGGCTACAGTCCCATGGATCTTAAATTTCTGAATAATATGTGTAAAATATATCTTTGTACCGTGTTAGCCAGTAAAGATAATAAAATTGTTTAAAAGAACTGAGAGTCCTCAGTGGTTGATACCTTTTAATGACTAACTGAAAAGATGGTAATAATAGCAAGCTTTCCAGACTACTTAGGTCTCTTCATCAGGCTCCGTATAATTTCAAATCTGAGAGATAGGAGACTCTGGGAATACAAACTTATGATGACCTTTGACATATTCAGAGCAGGAATTAATGTGTCACATGGATTCATGTCTTTTTACTTCAATTAAGAAATGTTCTCAAAATAGAATTATAGCAAGGCAAAATAAACAAAATTTAAAACTTAACCTTTAATCGTTAAAGGATAAAACACATACTGTCCTCACACATTGCTATTATGTCAACCCTAATATATTCCATACAAATCTAGCTTCTCTGGGTAGCAAAGGATAAAGACAAAGCACATATAACCGCCTACTAGCTCATACCACAGTATCCAGATAAAAAGATTGGTCACCACAAATAGTGCCACAAAAAGTAAAGTGCTCATGTGCCAAATAACAAACAAACTAAACACACAGCATAAAAAGTTTCTTGGACTGATCTCACCCAATCATGATGAGTTCTAGATCGTGTTCTCTCCTACACCGTTAAAGGCACTAGGTCCTCCTTACGTGACACCAAGTAACCGCTGTGTTGAAGCTCCACAGTTCCAGAGTATATTCACCCGACGCGTTTCCTTTACTCAATTTATCAGGGGAGTTTTCTTTACAAGCAGTTGCGATCCCTGCTAATGGGCCAGCGGAGATGCATTGCCTACTCCATCGGCGTATGTCCTCTCTTTGCCTTGCTATAATTCTATTTTGATACACTGGGCAATCATCATCGCTAACCTAATGTAATGCCTGCCTGGATCCACAGACTCAGATGGGCTGTAAAGGGGAGGCTAGAGGGAAGCCACTCACCAAGTAGAACCCCCAGAACCCTGAAACCCTTTAACCCCTATACAGGGATTTGGAATTACACAGGACCCTGGAGATTACTACCTGTGGAAGGCTGCAGTCCGATGAGAATAGTAGTCAGGCAGGGTCAAACCAGGAATTGCGGAACAGGGACAGAATCGGCAGGCAGTGACGTAGTCAGCAAACGTAGCAGAGGTCAGATCCGGGTTGGGCAGCAAGGTACAAAAACAGTAGGCAGAAGGGTAGTCAAAAACATGCAGAAGTCAACACAGGAATCACCAACAGAATAGGACGTAACAGGAGCCAGGAAAATCAGAACTATATCTGGCAGTAATCATGTAACAGGAGGGGAAATAAAAAGGGTGTGGTGTCTTCCCATTGGCTGTAGCTGAGCGCTGGCAACTTCAGCTGGAAGACACATGCCACCCACAGTCAGCCAGTGGTACTGCAGATCCCAAGCTAACCCAGCCCAGTGGATGATCTGAGCCTGCGCCCACTGGTGCCGCTGGCATCGACTTATCTCCCATCACCAGCACCATCCACGGCAGGAACACGGCGTCGCCTGGCGATCGGAGCAGAAGTCGCTGGAGCAGACTCCGGCGGTGACGTAACACCTTGCTATTTATAATAAGAAATGTTTTCCTCAGATCATCTGGGGGCATCACAACTCTGGACCAGACCTCAATCAAAGGACAGTAAAACTTTCACAGTCCTTATCTATGAACTGCTGCAATATTTACTGCCACAACAGTTTGTCCCCTTGCCATACTGATAGTTCTGCTTCACATATCTTGTCTTATTTACTGCCCCATTCTATGTCCTGTTGTGTATAAATATGGGAGTCTTCAGATTTTGTGTTATGCTGAGCCTGATGAAGAGACCTGAGTAGTCTCGAAAGCTTGCTATATATTATGATCTTTTCAGTTAGCCATTAAAAGGTATCAACCACTGAGGACTCTCAGTTCTTTTAAACAATTTTTGAATAATATGTGCAACTGTAGTCATAGGAACATCAAGCTGCTTAGAGATGGTCTTATAACCTTTACCTTTAACATGCTTGGCTATAATTTTCTTTCTAATCTCCTGACACAACTCTTTCCTTTGCTACCTTTGGTCTATGTTGAGTGTGGTACACACCATGTCACCAAACAGCACAGTGAGTATCAGTAGCCCTATATACAGGTCCACTGACTGATTATAAGATTGTAGTCACCTGTGATGCTAATTAGTGGACACACCTTGATTTAACATGTCCCTTTTGTCACATTATTTTCAGGGGTACCATCATTTCTGTCCAGGCCTGTTTCATGATTTTTATTTATTTTTTTAAATTCTACGGAAGCCTGATTGAAAAGCAATGTCTGACTTTCATTTGGTCATTATTACTTTTTTCAGATTCAAGTTATTTCTGTGACAATTGTGGGTTTTTCTTTCATTAAACGAGGGGTACCAATGTCGCACCCCCAGAGCAGCTGAGCTGCTCAGATCCGGTGGTCGGTGGCTCGAGTGATCCCGGACCCGGGTAATGGTGGACGCTTAATAAGAATCAGGGGCTATTTACAAGGGATAATACAGTTAATGTTCGTGACGCCACTTGCGGTAGTGCGGCAAGGGAATAGATGCCGCCGCTGCTTATGAGGGACTGGGGCTGATGGAATCAGCAGCGAGTGTGTTAACCCACTCCGCAGGTAGGGTAAACCCCAGTGTCCTCTACATGCTGGATAAAGTGCAGGCTAAAATGAATGCAAGCAGGCAAAGTCCGAGTGAAACAGGGAGTCTTTACTGATGATTTACTCACAGGTTACACTCCCCTGGTGCTGGGGACAGTTTCCTGGTTCCCTTTGTCCCGGCTCTGTCCATGTAGCCTGGCTATGGCCCCCTCCGTGCACTTTTCTTGTCGCGTGGCTCCCTCCTGACTTGGAACACTTGAAGGGCCACCAAAGGGTGGTGAGGAGCTCTGGAAGTTTCCTCACCATGCAGATTCTGGCAGAAGGCTTGAAGCTTTCCTACTTCTCCCCTCGAGTTCTGCACCTGGTTGTGTGCACAGCTCTGTCAGAGTCCCTTGCAGGCCCCACAGCCAGCTGCTTCTCCCCTGGGCATCGTGTGATCGATCCTCAGGCCTTGCACCCAGATCTGACACCCCGCCGGGTGTCCTCCTACTTCCTTCTCCTCTCTCTCTCCACACTCACTCATTCCTCCCCTTCCCTCCAGGGACCTAACTACAGGAGGGGTGGATTTACACCTCCTTGGCAACCTCCTCTTCCTGGGCCGGCTTTACGCCATAGGACGGCCAACCCTCTCAACCTGTGTCTTTGTCATACACTCTAATGGTCGAGGGTGGTGTTGTGTGAGTGTTTTAGGTGTGTGTGGGTTTAGCCAGAGCTAGGACTCCAGGAACCAGGCTGCAGATCTTAGTAGCAATTTGAACACGTGTGTAAGGAAACATTTATTTAGCTGATGAATCACCTGTGTTGGAGCATATAAGAGTAAGGCGGGCTTTGCACACTACGACATCGCAGGTGCGATATCGGTGGGGTCAAATCGAAAGTGATGCACATCCAGCGTCGCAGTAGATTTCATAGTGTGTAAATCCTTTTTGATTAACGAGCGCAAAAGCATCGTTATCGTATCATCGGTGTAGGGTCCAACATTTCCATTATTTGGCAGCAGCGACAGGTACGATGTTGTTCCTGTGGCAGCACACATCGCTATGTGAGAAGCCGCAGGAGCGAGGAACATCTCCTACCTGCGTCACTGCGTCTCACGCCGGCTCTGCGGAATAAAGGAGGTGGGCGGGATGTTTACGTCCCGCTCATCTCTGCCCCTCCGCTTCTATTGGCCGCCTGCCGTGTGACGTCGCTGTGACGCTGCACGACCCGCCCCCTTAGGAAGGAGGTGGTTCGCTGGCCAGAGCGACGTCGCAGGGCAGGTGAGTGCATGTGAAGCTGCCGTAGCGATAATGTTTGCACTGGCAGCAATCACAAGATATCGCACCTGCGACTGGGGCGGGGACTATCGCTGCAGCGTCGGTAACACATTGTTACCAATGTCGCAGCGTGCAAAGCCCGCCTAAGAATAGGTATCATGCTGGTGCTCCAATAAACACAGGTCTAGATGATTATATATACATTAGCTGGAGGCTGCAACCATGTTAAAGAGTCATCATGTTAAATATCTTAAAACACCTATCCATGTACCCTGTCCAGCTACTTTTTTCAGGGGCCATCAAGGAAGACACAGACGATTACATAGCACAAGATAGATTAAAAACATCTAATTTTATTCCCCTGTAGAAATATTTTAAACACTTGTTGAAAAGTATCCTTATATTGCATTAAGCAGACATGAGTTGAAATTAATTATAGAGGACCTTTCCCCGAATTTTTAATGTTGAACTCTACACATGATGTAAGAGGCTGCAGAGTAGAATATAATGGTGACCAATCACAAGCAGGCAGTAATAAAAAAAAAAAACACAACAGCTTAGGGCAGGTTTCTCAGTGTGTGAGATGTAATGACAGACAGTTCTGATCTCCTGGTCTAACCTCCTGTATGAGTCAGTATTGGAGAGAGGAAGTGCAGCAGAGTTTAGCTGTACCTCATTACAAACTATTCTCTCAGCATTCTCCTTTTAGAGTACTGTCAACTGTGTTGTACTGCCTGTGTCCCCACCTTGCCTATCCTCAGATGAGACAAAGGTGTCAGCAATCACATTTATGTTTGTTGTGCTCATGCAACTTGTAATTGTTCTGCAGAGAGATCAGGGCTGTCATCATGTCTCACACAGAAGTATCCTGCCTGTTCTGGGATACTCTTGTGGGAGTCACAATGACACCCTGCTCTGATCACACTCTCACTGCAGAGTGAATACAAGTTGAGCACAACAGACTGGGATGGGCAATACAGCAGAGGTGATCATGCTATGAAAGGAGAGCGGATACTAGGGTTTGTAATGTGACGCATCTAAATTCAACTGTGCTGCCCTTACCCCCAGACTGACTCATGCAGAAAATTAGTCCAGGAGTTTAGGGCTGTCTGACATTACATATCACACATTGAGAAAGCTGCACTAAGCTATGATGGAGACGTGATCTTTCATTTGAGTGCTGCTGCCTGCTTATAATAATCGGTTAGGATCATATAGTGAGGATAAATTCACATCACCGGTGAAAACACGCTGAGAAAACTCAGTTGGACTTAGCAAATATTAACTTATTATGAGTCAAATACTTTGATTGTTAATGTCTCCTCAGCAGATAGGTGAAATAAAAAACAAACAAGCAATTGTTTTCCTCTCTGCAGTCACTATTATATAGTGTGTTCAGTTCAACTTTAAAAATTGTTGAAATGTCCTTTAAAGTACATACCTATGCTATGTATGTTTAAATACAGTCATAGCAAAAAGTTGGCACCCTTGAAACTGTTCCAGACAATGAAGTATTTCTCCCCAAAAATTATTGCAATTACACATGTTTTATCATATACATTTTTATTTCCTTTTTCTGTATTGGAGCAACACAAAAAACTTTGAAAAAAAGGCAAATTGAATATAATTTCACACAAAACACCCAAAATGATACAGACAAAATTGTCGACACCTTTCCAAAATTGCTGGTAAACAACTTTTTTCATGCATGTTATGCTCCTTTAAACTCAGAGGTGGCAAGTAACAGGTGTGGGCAATATGAATATCACACCTGAAACTACATAAAAAGGGGAGAAGTTCACTTAATCTTTGCATTGTGTGTCTGGGTGTAGCACACTATGCATGGAGAACAGAAAAAGGAGAAGAGAACTGTCTGAGGACTTGAGAACAAAAATTGTTGAAAAATATCAACAATCTCAAGGTTCAAGTCCATCTCCTCTTGATGTTCTTTTGTCCACAATGTGCGAGATAATTAAGAAGTTTATAACCATTTGCACTGTAGCTAATCTCCGTGGGCGTGGATGTCATAAAACAATTGATGAAAGGTTGCAACACAGGATAGTCCAGATGGTGGATAACCAGGCCCAACCAAATTCCAAAAAAATTTAAGCAGCCCTGCAAGCTCAGTGTGCATCAGTGTCAGAGCAAACTATCTGTCGACATTTGAAGGAAATGCTATTACAGGAGAACCAGGGGGACCCCACTGCTGACACAGAGATACAAAAAGCTAGACAGCAGTTTGCTAAAATGTACGTAATTAAGCCAATATCCTTCTGGGAAAGCATCTTGTAGACAGATGAGACTAAGGAAGAGCTTTTTGGAAAAACACCTCATTCTACTGTTTATTGAAACAGAATGAGGTCCACAAAGAGCACAGCACCTACAGTCAAATATGTTGGAAGTTCAAAGATGTTTTGGGGTTCTTTTACTGCCATTTGACTGTGTGCAAAGCAACATGAAATCTGAAGATTACCAAAAGGATTTTAGGTTGCAATATAGTGCCCAGTGTCAGAAAGCTGGGTTTGGGTTTGCGTCCCAAGTCCAGGGTCTTCCAGCAGGACGATAAATTCAGAGTAATATGGACAAGCATAACTTCTTTATAATACATAACGAATGAAAAATATAATTAGCCATATGAAAAATTGAAAAAATTGAAATGTGACATTGAATAACTGCTGAGGATTATTTGAAAAAAAGAGATATTTAGCTAATGTATTGATCAATTCATTACTGCCCCATAACCAACTTCACGGTAATCTCTTATTTATGGGGTCCCTAACCAAATGATGCCTCTAAATGCGGTTAAAACCTGCTTGTGTGCATGGGTACCTAACCAAATGTTACCTCTATGTGCAGTTGAAACCTGCTTGTGTATGGGAACCAAGGGACCTGGCTATATAGGAAATTTAATAACCATGGCTAAAGGGCGGGGACTGGGTTCTCAGACAGAAAAAATTGCATAACAATCAAAAAAGACTGCTGGAACACCATTGTAAATGTGAACAGGGTGCTAGCCAAAAAATACACACTGTATATGAAGTGAAAGCTGCACACCAAATTCAGAGAAATATGGACAAGCATAACTGCTTTATAGTACATAAGGAATGAAAAATACAATTAGTCATATGAAAAATTGAAAATGTGACATTGCATAACTGCTGAGGATTATTATTATCTTTTTTCAAATAATCCTCAGCAGTTATGCAATGTCACATTTTCAATTTTTCATATGGCTAATTGTATTTTTCATTCCTTATGTATTATAAAGCAGTTATGCTTGTCCATATTTCTCTGAATTTGGTGTGCAGCTTTTACTCCATATATATTGTGTATTTTCTGGCTAGCACCCTGTTCACATTTACAATGGTGTTCCAGCAGTCTTTTTTGATTGTTTTCCAGCAGGACAATGACCTCAAACATACTTCAAGAAGCAGATAGAAATGGATGGAATCAATGTGCTGGAGAGTTATGAACTGGCCAGCAATGAGTCCGGATCTTAATCCCATTGAAAACACATGGCGTGATCTTAAAATTACTGTTGGGATTAAGCACCATTCAAATATGGAGACCTGGAGCAGTTTGCCTAAAAGCAGACTTTCACTTCTTGGTTTGCATCTTTTTATTAAAATTTTACAAATTTTAATACAAGAAATACAAGGAATAAGGGATGAACTAGGGAAAGAGAAAACAGGAATAGACATAAAGGAAAAACCAACAGTTAAGTGTCGCCTTTATGGCCAATGCTTCAAAAGAGACTTTCACTTCTTGAGGACATGGTTGACCACATAGGTATCTGCTATTCTTACTGCCGGGTCAGCATACTTTACTCCAAACTGGGTATAAAGGGGTTGGTATGACTGTATTCACTGCTCTGTGCGGTTGTACTCGCTCTCTCAGCTTCCAAAAAAGAAGCAGAGTACTTCAAAAAAGTTACAAAAAAGATGAAATAATAAAAACATACACTGCTCAAAAAATTAAAGGAAACACTCAAATGACACATCCTAGATCTGAATGAATGAAATATTCTCATTGAATACTTTGTTCTGTACAAAGTTGAATGTGCTGACAACAAAATCACACAAACATCATCAATGGAAATCAAATGTTTTAACCAATGGAGGCCTGGATTTGAAGACACACGCAAAATGAAAGTGGAAACAAGTAAAAGTGAAAATCAAAACAAGACAAAACAAGACAAAATTAAAGTGGAAACAAGTAAAAATGAGGCTCAGTATTGTGTGTGGCCCCCACGTGCCTGTTTGACCTCCCTACAATGTCTGGGCATGCTCCTGATGAGGTTGCGGATGGTCTCCTGAGAGATCTCCTCCCAGACCTGGACTAAAGCATCCGCCAACTCCTGGACGTCTTTGGTGCAATGGAGTGGATGGAATGAGACATGATGTCCCCAGATGTGCTCAATCGGATTCAGGTCTGGGGAATGGGCGGGCCAGTCCATAGCTTGAATGCCTTCGTCTTGCAGGAACTGCTGACACACTACAGCCATGTGAGGTCTGGCGTTGTCCTGAATTAGGAGGAACCCAGGGCCAACCACACCAGCATATGGTCTCACAAGGGGTTTGAGAATCTCATCTCGGTACCTATGGGCAGTCTGGCTACCTCTGGCGAGCACATGGAGGGCTGTGCAGCCCTCCAAAGAAATGCCACCCCACTGCCAAACAGGTCATGCTGAAGGATGTTGCAGGCAGCAGATCACTTCCACAGCGTTTCCAGACTCTGTCACGTGTTAAGTGTGAACCTGCTTTCATCTGTGAAGAGCACAGGGTGCCAGTGGCGTATTTGCCAATCCTGGTGTTCTTTGGCAAATGCCAAGAGTCCTGCATGGTATTGGACAGTGAGCACAACCCCCATCTGTGAACGTCAGGCCCTCATGCCATCCTTATGGAGTCGGTTTCTAGCCATTTATGCAGACACATACACATTTGTTGCCTGCTGGAGGTCATTTTGCAGGTCTCTGGGAGTGCACCTCCTGTTCCTCCTTGCTGTCATGCTGTACAAAGGGATAGTAAAATGTAGTACAGAATCTTCCCCACTAGGTGGCAGCAGTGTAGTGAAGGAGAGTCAAACTTACACTGTAACAGAAAGGCAGCTGAAGTACAGCAGAGTAACTCCAGCAGGCAGCTAACAGGCAAACCACCAGGGGGCAATAGAGTAGTCAAACAGTCAGGGTCTAGCCGGGAAGTCAAGTCAATGCAGAGGGAGGATCAAACTCAAGTCAGAAAACACAACCAAGTCAGAAGCTGGGAGATCAGGAATGCAGAGGGAAACACAAATAACAGACAGGAGCGGGAAGTCAGGGGCTGAGACAGATGGACGAATGGGGGAGGATACAGGTCAGGGCACGACAACAAGGAGTCAGATAAACCAGGAAATCTCACCAGAGCAAGTCACAGGCTGCAGAGAAAAACTATAATCAGCACAGGAATGCAGGTTCAGAGACCATATATAGTGTCTCCTGAAACCAGAATGAGTCTGATGGGAGTTAACCACTGACATGACCAGGCCAGGTCTGTGAAACTCTGGTGCGGAGAATACTGGTCCTGGATCATGACACTTGCACAAAGGCGGAGGTAGCAGACCTGCTGCTAGGTTGTTGCCCTCCTACGGCCCCCTCCACATCTGCTGGTGTACTGGCCTGTCTCCTGGTAGCGCCTCTATCCTCTGGACACTATGCTGACAGACACAGCAAACCTTCTTGCCACAGCTCGCATTGATGTGCCATCCTGTATGATCTGCACTACCTGTGCCACTTGAGTGGGTTGTAGAGTCTGTCTCATGCTACCACGAGTGGGAGAGCACAACCAACATTCAAAAGTGACTAAAACATCAGCCAGAAAGTATTGCTACTGAGATGTGGTCTGTGGTCCCCAGCTGCAGAAACACTCCTTTATTGAGTGTGTCTTGATAATTGCCAATAATTTCCATCTGATGTCTATTCCATTTACACAACAGCATGTGAAATTGATTGTCAAGCAGTGTTGCTTCCTAAGTGGACAGTTTGATTTCACAGAGGTTTGATTAACTTGGAGTTATATTTTGTTGGTTAAGTGTTCCCTTTAATTTTATGAGCTGTGTGAGGCAAAAACAGCACAAACCAAAAGGGAAAAATTACAGATAAGTGTTATGAATTGGATCTTTGAGAGCTTCCGGCTATTGCCAGAAAAATAGACAGATCTGCAATACTCGTTGCTTCTCCTGGGGTCAGTAGATTAGATTATGAGTTATAAAGGGGTCTACCAGAACCCGCTTATCTCCTTTGGCTGAGGTTAGAGGAGGACGGTTGATTAGATGCGATTAAACCTTAAATATGTCCCTAATTGTAATTTCTGGCTCGAGGAGGAACCTCCTCCTCGAGAAACAATATGGGCGTTTTCTTACCAAACGTCCTTCAAGCATTCCACACATAATTATGATGTTTCCATAATTCAGGAAGATATTCCTTTCTTGTTGCCAGCTGCCAAAACCTTTGTAATTTTAGGCTCAGATATGAATATCCTCCTTGATCATCAATATAAGTCTGGATTCTGTAAAACGAGGGTCTTATACATATGGCATGGAAAACATTGGACTTCCACTGTCATGTGAGGCTTCTTCTTGACATGGTCACTTACTTAGCATTGATTAGAACTTTTTTGGTACACAGTCAAAGCTTGCTCTTTTGACACTGCCGCCACCTGGTAATTACTCTGTGTACACTCTCCAGGTCTGCTTTCCATCAGATAACCCGCATCAATTACCTATTCACAGTGGGGGAGAATGCAGGGCAGATATCCAAGGCCCTGACAAGCCTGTTGGGGTGTACTCATTTTTGTTGAGCACTGTATATAGGTTATATAATTATTATCTGTATTTTATTGTTCACTAATTAATTCAGCACTTGCCTCATGTGTACCTGTTTTAGTATGGTGCATTAGTAAATTGCATGTAAAATTTCTTAGAATCAAAAATTTGTAAATTTAAGTTTCCAAGGTTAATACAATGAATTTCCTAAATAAGATGTGAATTAAGAACTCTGTGTTAAAGGTACATTAATTACTTTATAACTGCCATAATATTTTAGATTTCAGTGGCAGAAGTGTTAACGTAACACTTCATTACCCTGCCAGCATCTTCCATTGGATCTGTCCCATAATTACGGATGCTACTTCGCCCCATAAGCTTCATTTACACGAATTTGTGTCTAATGATTTCCCCCGGCAGTGTTACAAGCTAAGAAAAGGACTGAAGTGAAAAAAGGCATCATTAAAATCCCCCTTTTTTAATGAGTCAAAGTATATTAGCATTTAACCTCTCACAATTTGGAAGAAGGATGCGCCCTACCTTTTCATGTCTGCTTTTATTAGCAAGTTAGGAGTTAATACCCACCATGACTATACATTGCAGCTTGTGCACCATATGCATATATCCCCACTAGCCCCCCTTGCTCTCGCACCCTTTCAGTCTCTCACATCACTGTGCTATCTCATTTTCAGCTATTGATCCATCTCCTCATTGCCCTCCAGCCCCGGGACTCTGTTCCCCTGACACAAAGGAAATATATGTATTTTATGTATACCTTGTAGCAGTGATAGGAAACCTGCTAGAATGATACATAGGAATATATCACACTGTCCTCTGTTCTAAGCATAATGTGCGAACATATAGTCGGGTCTGGAAATATTTGGAAAGTGACAAACATTTTATGAAACGGAAGGAATATGTAAAAACCCCTAATTCCTAAACAGTTAATGCTATATCTTTGTAGAATCACTTATAGCTGGAAATCTGCACTTCACCTCTTGATGGCTTTGTTTTATAGCAATTACATGGATGTACAGTTGTAAATTATGACACTTACTTCATTAGGCACATACATTGGATACTTCCTTTCTGAGTTAGGCCCCATTAAAGGGTTAGTCCATCTCAGCCTTTCATAGCAAAGTCGGGAGTAACAGCTTGTAGGTGCTGCTCACCAGTAGGGGCTATGAGATTAGCCAACCAAAGCTGGGCAAATCTGGAGTTATACTAATAGTATAGCTTGCTTTAATATTCTGTATCCTTAAAGGGGTATTCCAATCTGCAAAATCCAATCCCAATATATAGTAGATGTAATAATAATAATATTAGCAAATACATCCAATTAGAAATGTAGTAGAGGTCTTCTGATATAGCTATGTCCCTTACCTCATGTGCAGGGCATTGCAGCTTAGGTATCTATGGTTACAATCATGACCAACTAACTAGCTGTCACTATATGAGTGGACATAACCATAGATACCTATGCTGCAATGCCCTGCACATGAGGTAAGAGACATGGCTATATCAGGAGAACTATACTACATTTCTAATTGTAGGTATTTGCTAATATTATTATTATTATTATTATTATTATTACACCTACTACATTTTGGGATAGGATCTTGGAGATGGGAATAACCCTTTAACTGCCATTTATTTCAATGGGAGGTACCCACAAGAGTGTAGCATAGTTTTGCTTGCCTGTTTTTTTTGTAGCTTGTATGTAGTATTATTGGTCTTGGTATAGTGGATTGTGTTGTATTTCGCAGTCATTTGTTCTCGCTGCTATTAACCCCTTAACGACCTTTGACGTACTGGGTACGTCATGGTGACATGGTGCTAAACGACCCATGACGTACCCAGTACGTCATGGCTAAATCGGGGTCCCGGAGCCCCGGGGAGTGAAATTTGTTTAATTAAACTGTTGATTCGGGAAAGAGGGGACCTCTGCCTGACCTCAGGAGGGGTGGTGCCTCCTCCCCGAACCTACAGAGGCTGTGATTGGCTGACGAACGCCGCTCAGCCAATTACAGTCACTGTAATGTTCCAGCCATTGAAAATGGCTGGAACATTGAAATCCAGCCCTGATCAGTGCTGCTGTAGCACTGGCCATTGGCTGGAGCTTGGTGATCGATGCTTCACCCGCCCCCAGCTCTGAATGGAGAGACCGGTCTTGTGACCGCTCTCTCCAATCAATGTGGATCTGCGGCCTGTGACCGTCCCTGGAAGCCGAGGAGAGCGGTCTCTGCGGGTGCCCATCGGTAAGTTGCTGCCACCGCCGCCCGCCCCTGTCTCCGATCGCCCTGCCAGCCCCGCCGCTGTCTCCGATCGCCCCGCCCGCCACCGCCGCTGTCTCCGATCGCCCCGCCCGCCACCGCCGCTGTCTCCGATCGCCCCGCCCGCCACCGCCGCTGTCTCCGATCGCCCCGCCCGCCACCGCCAGCCCCGCCGCGGCTCCGATCGCCACCGCCAGCCCCGCCGCGGCTCCGATCGCCACCGCCAGCCCCGCCGCTGTCTCCGATCGCCCCGCCACTGCTCCCGATCCACCGCTGTCCCCGCCGCTGTCTCCAATCGCCCCGCCGCTGCTCCCGATCCACCGCTGTCCCCGGCGCCGCATTCGCCACTGTCCCTGGCGCCACGCTCGCCACTGTCCCCGCCACCACGCTCGCCACTGTCCCCGCCGCCGCTCCCGATCCACCGCTGTCCCCGCCGCCGCTCCCGATCCACCGCTGTCCCCGCCGCCGCTCCCGATCCACCGCTGTCCCCGCCGCCACGCTCTCCACTGTCCCCGCCGCCACGCTCGCCACTGTCCCCGCCGCTGCTCCCGATCCACCGCTGTCCCCGCCACCACTCCCGATCCACCGCTGTCCCCGCCGCCACTGTCCCCGCCGCCGCTCCCGATCCACCGCTGTCCCCGCCGCCACGCTCGCCACTGTCCCCGCCGCCACGCTCGCCACTGTCTCAGCCGCCGCTCCCGATCCACCGCTGTCCCGCCCGCCACGCTTGCCACTGTCCCCGCCGCCGTCGCACCCAACTTTTTTCAGCCGCTGCTGCCCCCGAATCGGCCCCCACTAATCCCGATCGGCGGCTGCCGCCGCCTCCTTCATCGGCTGACCCTTCTCCATCGCCACTACACCTCCTATCCCTCCATGTGCTGCAAGCCACCCTCCCCCCACATGTGGGGGGAGGGTGGCTTGCAGCACTAGTGGGGGGAGGGTGGCTTGCAGCACATGTGGGGGGAGGGTGGCTTGCAGCACATGTGGGGGGAGAGTGGCTGGCAGCACATGTGGGGGGAGGGTGGCTGGCTTGCAGCACATGTGGGGGGAGGGGGGCTTGCAGCACATGTGGGGGGAGGGGGGATTGCAGCACATGTGGGGGGAGGGGGGCTTGCAGCACATGTGCTGCAAGTCACCCTCCCCCCACATGTGCTGCAAGCCACCCTCCCCCCACATGTGCTGCAAGCCACCCTCCCCCCACATGTGCTGCAAGCCCCCCTCCCCCCGGGGCCCCCCCTCCTCCATGTGCCATCTCTCTCTCTCCCATCAGACTCTGCCCCCCTCCCCGATCTGCTGCCTGCTCTCTCCCGTCCTCCATCTACTGCCCCCTCTCACCCTCCTCAATCTGTTGCCTCCTTCATCTGCTGCCTCTTCTGTCTGCTGTGATCCTGCTGCCTAGATCCATCCTGTAAGGTAGGTATCCCCATCTCACCTCCCCCCCCATCCTCTGCCGCTCCTCCATCCGCTGCACCATTTCCCATCATCCATCCGCTGCGCCATTTCCCATCATCCATCCGCTGCGCCCTTTCCCATCCTCTGCCGCTCCTCCACCCGCTGCGCCCTTTCCCATTTTCCATCCGCTGTGCCCTTTCTCATCTGCCGCCCCGCCCTCTTGCATCGCATTATCCAGCGCAGTTGCTCGCTTCCAGACTGCAGTGGATGATGCGATGCGAGACTCGTGCATTGCTCTCACGTTTGGCACTGGTCTTAGTGGCAGGCGCTCATTTTTTTTTTTTTTTACTGATGTCTGTATTTTTTATTTCGCCAAACTAATTTTTTTGTATGGGGGGGGGGTCTAGTTTCAAAAATGGGATCACATGTGGGGGAGCTCCATTGTTTAGGCACCTCAGGGGGTCTCCAAATGAAACATGGCGTCTGCTAATAATTCCAATCAATTTTACTGTGAAATGGCGCTCCTTCTCTTCTGAGCCCCGCCGTACGCCCAAACAATTGATTTCCACCACATATGAGGTACCTGTGTACTCAGGAGAAATTGCACAATACATTTTATGGTGCATTTTTTCCTGATACCCTTGTGGAAAAAAAAGCTACCTGTTTGAAAAAACAATTTTGTGGTAAAAAAAACAATAAAATATTTTCACGGCTGAACATTACAAACGTTTGTGAAGCCTCCAGGGGTTCAAAGTGCTCACTAAACAGCTAGATAAATTCCATGAGGGGTCTAGTTTCCAAAATGGGGTCAATTGTGGGGGAGCTCCATTGTTTAGGCACTTCAGGGGGGGTCTCCAAACGCAACATGGCGTCCGCTAATAATTCCAACCAATTTTGCTGTGAAATGGCGCTCCTTGCCTTCCGAGTCCTGCCGTGTGCCCAAACATTTGATTTCCACCACATATGGGGTATCTGCGTACTCAGGAGAAAATGCACAATACATTTTATGGTGCATTTTTTCCTGATACCCTTGTGATAAAAAAAAGCTACCTGGTTGAAGCAACAGTTTTGTGGTAAAAAAAAATGTTTTTCTTTTCACGGCTCAACGTTATAAACTTCTGTGAAGCCCCCAGGGGTTCAAAGTGCACATCAAACATCTAGAAAAAATATTTGAGGGCTCTAGTTTCCAAAATGGGGTCACTTATGGGGGAGCTCCATTGTTTAGGCACCTCAGGGAGTCTTCAAACCCGACATGGCGTCCGCTAATGAGTGCAGCTAATTTTGCACTCAAAAATTCAAATGGCGCTCCTTGCCTACCGAGTCCTGCCGTGCGCCCAAACATTTGATTTGCACCACATATGAGGTATCTGCGTACTCAGGAGAAAATGCACGATACATTTTATGATGCATTTTTCCTGATACCCTTGTGAAAATGCTAAATTTTATGGCTAAAGTAACATTTTTGTGTAAAAAAGTAAAAATTTCATTTTTTCCTTCTACATTGCTTTGGTTGCTGTGAAGCTCCTAAAGGGTTAATAAACTTCTTGGATGTGGTTTTGAGCAGAGTGAGGGGTGCAGATTTTAGAATGGGGTCACTTTTGGGTATTTTCTGTCGCCTAGGTTTCTCAAATCACTCCAAATGGGATGTGGTACCTTAAAAAATTTTTTTGTAAATTTTGTTGGAAAAATGAGAAATTGCTGATGAACTTTGAACCCTTCTAACTTCCTAACGGAATTTTTGTTTTCAAAAATTGCGCTGGTGTAAAGCAGACAAGTGGGAAATGTTATTTAGTAACTATTTTGTGTGACATATCTCTCAGATTTATGGGCATAATATTTCAAATTTTGAAAATTGCAAAATTTTCAAAATTTTCGCCAAATTTCCGAAATTTTCACAAATAAACGCAAAACATATCGGCCTAAATTTACCACTGACATGAAGTACAATATGTCACGAAAAAACAATGTCAGAATCGCCAGGATCCGTTGAAGTGTTCCAGAGTTATAACCTGTCAAAGTGACACTGGTCAAAATTGCAAAAAATGGCCGGGTCTTTAAGGTGAAAACAGGCTGGGGGCTGAAGGGGTTAACTAGGAGATTATTTATTTCCATTAGAGATTAAATATTACATAAACATTTAACCCCTTCCTGTAATGTACCTCTATTTAAATACGCAGAAAACTAAATTGCATTATAACAATAAGTTTATTAATTCATTAAAAGCATAAGGAGATCAGGCACATGTGGATAAAAATACACTGGCATTAATCTGGTAAATCAATAACAAAGATAATGACATGTGCTATGAGCGTAATATACCAATTTGTCACGCTTCCCGGTCCCCTGGCCCCGTCCTCCGGTTCCCGTGGCCCGCTCCCCGGCGGCGTTCCCGACTTACCACTCCGGTCCCGGTCTCCTCTTCCCCGCCTGCAGCCTCCATGCGTCCGGCTCCCCGCTCCCAGCGCTCCTCTGTGACAAGGGACTCCCAGCCGGGCGCTCCTTCTTCCTCTTCACCGCTTCCTGGACTGGCTTCTGGCACACGGGCCTCGCGCATGCGCATTAGGACGCGCGCGCGGTCATTGACCCTTTCTTAAAGGGCCAGCACCCAGAAACAGGATATTGCATAGACAGGTACAGGGTATATAAGGTTTCTCTTTCCTGGTGGGCGGGGCCTGTTCTACGTGTTTAGCAAGCTAGTGTTCAGGTCCCCGTATTGCTTTGCTCTGTGCTTTGCCGTGTATTAACCCTGTCCTGTCTCGTAGAGCCAATCCTGCCACGCCAGTTGCTCTGAACCAACTCCATCCCTGGACCCTGACGGTGACTTCGGCGGATGCTCCACCACCTCTGCAGCTCCACCAGTCTCCAGTCTCTGGCTCCGCTCGGTGACCCGTTCCATCGCTCAGCAGGTTCCGGATCCCGCCTGACCCTATCACCCGGCCTCGGACCCTGAGCCTCATCACCCGGACTACCGTCCAGAACTCCGTGGGTTCAGCATCATCCACCTTTCCTGCTTCTCTACGGACTGTCCAGCTACCTATAGTGCTCCGGCTGCCGTGCATCAAGACCCTCTGGCGGGGTGACCAGGTTGGCTGCCTTCTCAGGGGACATCGGTGTACGGTCCAGTGCTTCCACCACCCGGACGTAACAGCTAGAACAGGCCATGGATCCCGCCGAAGCACTAGCGGCCTTGCAGGAGGAAGTCACACGCCAGCGTGAGACCCAGACCCGCATGCTGAACTTCATGTCTTCTGTGGACGCCCGCCTGAACACGCTACAAGCGTCGGTCACATCATCAACATCTCGAGCTTCCACTGTACAATCCACGACCACGGCTCCCGTGGCAGCCTCCTCGGATGCTTCCAGACTTCGTTTGGCCTCACCACCCCGGTACGCTGGAGATCCCAAGACCTGCAGGGGATTCATCAATCAATGCTCTCTCCATTTCAAGCTGCTGCCGCACTTGTTTGCCTCCGACCAAGCCAAGGTCGCGTTCATGATGTCCCATCTAGAGGGAGAGGCACTGGCCTGGATGAACCCCTTGTGGGAGAAGGAGGATCCGGTAACCACCGACATCCAGGAGTTCCTGCAGGCATTTCGTAGCACCTTTGACGAGCCCGGACGCGCCTCCGTGTCTGCCTCATCCCTCCTCCGGCTACGTCAGGGGACTCTGACGGTGGGCCAATATGCCATCCGTTTTCGCACCTTGGCTTCGGAACTCGGGTGGAACAATGAGGCACTAACCGCCGCCTTCTGAGAAGGACTCTCGGGCCGTATCAAAGATGAGCTGGCTGGACGTGACGTGCCTTCCACCTTGGATGCCCTGATTGCCCTAGCGACTCGAGTGGATCTTCGCTTTCAGGAACGATCCAAGGAAGTGTCTCGCGAGAGGCGTCCGATACGGCACTCCTCCCCACCACGGAAGTCCATCGCTCCCCAGTTGGCATCACCTGGCGTGTCTACCTCCGAGCCCATGCAGATTGACCGCCTGAAGCAGTCGGAACAACGCCGAGCGGAACGACTAGCAAAGGGTCTCTGCTTCTACTGCGGTGGTGGCACCCACCTGCTACGCTCTTGTCCCGAGAAGCCGGGAAACTCCAACGCCTAGGCTTGGTAGGAGAGGTCACCCTAGGTGCTGGGACTCTCTCAGACTCCGTTACCTGGACTATACAAGTCACTACTGAAGAGACCCGGTTCACGGCAGAGGCGTATCTCGATTCCGGAGCAGCAGGCAACTTCATCCAGCAGGCCACGGTGGATAAGTACCAGGTGCCTGTCCTCCCACTAGAGAAACCGTTGGTGATCGCCTCTGTGGATGGGAAACCCCTCTCTGACACTGTCTCCCTGGTCACCAAGCCTGTGGAAGTAAGGATCGGTGCTCTGCACACCGAGAAGATCACCTTTTACGTCCTTCCGCGCATGTCTCATCAGATCCTGCTGGGACTGCCATGGTTACGGACACACGAACCATCAGTCAGCTGGAGTACAGGTGAAATCACCTGATGGGGCTCCTCGTGTCACGAGAGATGTCTGAAATCCATCCAGCCCGCCCGACGCCCTCCGGTTCCAGAATCTCTACCAGGACTGCCTTCTGCCTACTGGTCCTTCACGGACGTGTTTGATAAAAAAGAGTCAGAGGTGTTACCGCCTCATCGTCCCTACGACTGTGCTATCGATTTACTGCCAGGAACTATGCCTCCTAGAGGAAGGATATTCCCCTTGTCCCCTGCTGAAACACGGGCTATGTCAGCCTATATCACCGAAAGCCTAGCTAAGGGGTTCATTTGGAGGTCCTCGTCCCCTGCCGGAGCGGGGTTTTTCTTCGTCAAGAAGAAGGAAGGAGATCTGCGCCCTTGCATTGACTACCGGGGATTAAACCAGATCACCGTAAAGAACAAATACCCTCTGCCACTTATCCCTGAACTATTCGATCGGCTCTGAGGGGCCCGAGTATTCACCAAGTTGGACCTTCGTGGGGCATATAATCTGGTTCGCATTCGTTCTGGAGACGAATGGAAAACTGCATTCAACACTCGGGATGGGCACTATGAGTATTGTGTCATGCCCTTTGGTCTGTGTAACGCTCCGGCCGTCTTCCAAGAACTGGTGAACGACGTGTTCAGAGACCTCCTCTATGTCTGTGTCATGGTGTATCTGGATGACATCCTGGTCTTCTCTCCGGATCTACAAACCCATCGAGAGAACGTGCAGCTAGTTCTCCAGAAGCTTAGAAAGAATCGACTGTACACCAAGTATGAGAAATGCATCTTCGAAAAGTCGTCTCTTCCCTTCCTGGGTTATGTAATCTCGGACACTGGCCTGCAGATGGATCCAGAGAAAGTATCTGCCATCATCAACTGGCCTCCTCCTTCCGGACTGAAGGCTATCCAACGCTTTCTCGGCTTTGCGAACTACTACCGTCAGTTCATCCCGCATTTCTCTGCCTTGACAGTACCTCTCTCTGCCTTGACTAAAAAAGGAGCTAATCCTAAGGACTGGTCTCCGGCGGCCGATGCCGCGTTCTGCTCCTTGAAACAGGCGTTTGCTTCTTCCTCGGTTCTCCATCGCCCTGAATTGAACCGACAGTTCACCTTAGAGGTGGATGCCTCCTCCTCAGGAGCCGGGGCAGTGTTGATGCAGAACTCTCCCTCCGGAAAGATGGTCACATGTGGATTCTTCTCCAAGAGCTTCTCGGCACCCGAACGCAACTACACCATCGGGGATCGGGAGCTACTGGCCTTGAAGCTGGCCTTGGAGGAATGGCGCTACCTCCTGGAAGGAGCTGTATACCCTGTAATCATATACACGGACCACAAGAATCTGGAGTACCTGCGGTCTGCCCAAAGACTGAATCCACGACAAGCCCGCTGGTCCTTGTTCTTTGCTCGATTTGATTTCCAACTCCATTTTCGGCCTGCGGATAAGAACGTGCGGGCAGACGCTCTGTCCAGATCCTTCGTGCCCGTGGAGTTGGAGGAGGAGACATACCAGCCCATCATCAACCCCAGTAAAATCATTCCGGTGGCTCCTGTCGCTCTGACTCAGATACCCCCTGGGAAGACCTATGTCTCAGATACTGACAGACAGAGAGTCCTTCACTGGGGCCATGCTTCTAAGATCGCCGGCCATGCTGGTCAGAAGAAGACTTGGAGCACGATTGTCCGTCACTACTGGTGGCCGTCCCTCCGTAAAGACGTCACAACCTTCGTCTCGGCCTGTCCATCCTGTGCCCGGAACAAGACACCCAAGCACTTACCCTATGGACGTCTTCTGCCTCTGCCCATTCCTTCCATTCCGTGGCGACATATCGCAATGGACTTTATCACGGACTTACCCTTATCCTCCGGACATACGGTCATATGGGTTGTGGTGGATCGCTTCTCAAAAATGGCTCACTTCGTTCCCATGGCTGGACTGCCCTCTGCCCAGGAGCTAGCTGACTCCTTCATACAGCACATATTCCGATTGCATGGCTTCCCCGCACACATTGTGTCTGACAGAGGAACTCAGTTTACCTCGCGCTTCTGGAGGGCTCTCTGCAAACATCTAGGAGTGACCTTGGACTTTTCTTCGGCCTACCATCCTCAGTCGAATGGCCAAGTGGAACGGGTCAATCAGATCCTGACCTCCTTCCTGCGCCACTACGTCAACATCCATCATGACGACTGGTCCACGCTCCTACCTTGGGCGGAGTTCTCCCATAACCAGCACATCAGTGAGTCTACCTCCAGCTCTCCCTTTCAGATCATGTATGGATTGCAGCCTTCTGTTCCGTTGCCAGTATCCTCGGCTTCCGACGTCCCCGCAGCAGATGCTCTGGTTCGGGACTTTTCAGCTATATGGAACTCTGTCAAGTCATCCCTAGAACGTGCTTCATTGCGGATGAAGAGATATGCGGACAAGAGGCGCCTGGATCCCCCGTGTTTCTCCCCAGGTGATCTGGTCTGGCTTGCATCCAGATATGTCCGATTGAAGTTACCCTCGTACAAGTTGGGTCCTCGCTACATCGGGCCGTTTAATGTCATCAGCAAGATCAATGCAGTCTCCTACAAGCTGCAACTCCCGGCCACGATGCGGATACCCAACTCCTTCCATGTCTCCTTACTCAAGCCTGTTGTCCTTGGTCCCTTCTCCCCTGAGGTCGGTACTGCTCCTCCTCCTATTGCCGACGACGACATCTATGCGGTAAGAGATATCGTGGCCATGAAGACCGTGCGAGGTCGGCAGTACTTCCTGGTAGACTGGGCGGGTTTCGGTCCCGAGGATCGGTCCTGGGAGCCCCGGGAGAACGTTGGCACTCCTCTGATTCGTGCCTTCCTGTCCCGCTTGCGGGGAGGGGGGCGTGGGGGGGGGTACTGTCACGCTTCCCGGTCCCCTGGCCCCGTCCTCCGGTTCCCATGGCCCGCTCCTCGGCGGCGTTCCCTACTTACCACTCCGGTCCCGGTCTCCTCTTCCCCGCCTGCAGCCTCCATGCGTCCGGCTCCCTGCTCCCGGCGCTCCTCTGTGACAAGAGACTCCCAGCCGGGCGCTCCTGCTTCCTCCTCACCGCTTCCTGGACTGGCTTCTGGCACACGGGCCTCGCGCATGCGCATTAGGGCGCGCGCGCGGTCATTGACCCTTTCTTAAAGGACCAGCACCCAGAAACAGGATATTGCATAGACAGGTACAGGGTATATAAGGTTTCTCTTTCCTGGTGGGCGGGGCCTGTTCTACGTGTTTAGCAAGCTAGTGTTCAGGTCCCCGTATTGCTTTGCTCTGTGCTTTGCCGTGTATTAACCCTGTCCTGTCTCATAGAGCCAATCCTGCCACGCCAGTTGCTCCGAACCAACTCCATCCCTGGACCCTGACGGTGACTTCGGCGGATGCTCCACCACCTCTGCAGCTCCGACAGTCTCCAGTCTCTGGCTCCGCTCGGTGACCCGTTCCATCGCTCAGCAGGTTCCGGATCCCGCCTGACCCTATCACCCGGCCTCGGACCCTGAGCCTCGTCACCCGGACTACCGTCCAGAACTCCGTGGGTTCAGCATCATCCACCTTTCCTGCTTCTCTACGGACTGTCCAGCTACCTATAGTGCTCCGGCTGCCGTGCATCAAGACCCTCTGGCGGGGTGACCAGCTTGGCTGCCTTCTCAGGGGACATCAGTGTACGGTCCAGTGCTTCCACCACCCGGACGTAACACAATTATATATAGGAGAGAAAGGGGCACACCAATAAATGATAGGCACTAAACAAATATCTATGACAGGTATGACCCTTGTCATAGCATGGTGAAACGCGCCATGGGTCCCTGCCTGGCAACTATTGGGTAGTATATTTTTCTTCTTATAATTTGTGCTATTGTACATTGCATGCTTGATTTATTTATAT
Organism: Anomaloglossus baeobatrachus; assembly: GCF_048569485.1. Taxonomy (NCBI): domain Eukaryota; kingdom Metazoa; phylum Chordata; class Amphibia; order Anura; family Aromobatidae; genus Anomaloglossus; species Anomaloglossus baeobatrachus. The sequence goes on along the minus strand of NC_134354.1, from coordinate 366,916,609 downwards.
ACCACTACTATAGTAGGGACACTATTGTTTACTTATTGGGCTATTTCGGTTACCTGGGACCGTTAGTGTTGACTATGACTAATAATTTTAAAAAATTGGTATAAATAGGGTATGTTTGTTGAGTTTTTAATTTTTTTAAGGTTAATTGATTTTATGTATAATGTTTCTATTTCTTTAAAACATTGCATTTTGCATTTATATGTTGTGAGCCGCTCTGAATCTTTGGAGAGGGGCGGCATACAAGTTTGACAAATAAATAAAAAAATAAATATTTCATACTTGTCATGGAAATGTGTTTGGTGCCTCTCATTTATTGGTATGCCCCTGTCTCTGCTATATATAATTTGGCATATAACTTTTATGCCCATTAGAATGGAGCTCGTGTACAACTTGACCACTGATCCTTTCATTCTCTCAGTGGCTGTGAGCAGCATCGGACTGGCTACCAGAAGAATCTCCAGTAATGCCAGGCCTGGATTCAGGTACCTGCATTGCACTCCGGAGCGCTCACCTGAGCTCCGGCAAGCAGCCTAAACTGTACCGCGAGCGCCGAGTGATTGATTCCCCTGCGCTTTCGGTTCAGTTCATGACAACTACAGACAGGCCGGGCTGATCTCTGGAGTTCAGGTGAGAGCTCCGGAGTTCAGTGCAGGTACCTGAATCCAGGCCTGGCATTACTGGAGATTCCTCCGGTAGCCGGTCCGACGCTGGCTGTGAGTGCTGCACTTGGCTATTTCTGGCAACGACAAAGAGGAAGAATGGACCTGAGGTCAGACATCTGACTTACTACTGCATTTTATAATGGGGAAAAAAGTTCAGAGATAAATGTTTCTTATTCTTCCAATCACTGCGGTTTCCAATTGCTGGATTCCACTGATTAATAAGTTGTCACTGATTGGTGATACCTTGCTTTCACCAAAGATTCCCCTTACTGCAAACTACCGTAATTGTACATTGCAGTTATTGTGTGCAGACAGATGTAGTAGATCAAGTAGATCAGTAGATCAACTATAATGGGGATAACAGCTAACAGGTATTTGCATATTGCTGTAGGGTGGGACCCTAGAGTCAATTCCTCCTGTGGGCCCCACACACCACAGTCTGACCCTGAATGTCTAACAAGGGAAAAGCAATTTAAGTTTTATTGCCGTCTTTGAAATTACAACTTGTACCTGAGAAGGTTGTGTACCCCCACTTTATGATACTTTTCTTCTACTGTTCTCCCGGAGATAAGCTGCAGGCAGAGATGTCTGTTGGCGTCTTTCTCATAGAGAACACAGGATTGATGGCTGTCTTACGAAAAATCGGTCAAAGTATCGTTTGGTTGACAGTCATCTCAAGTGTATGGCAGACTTTAAACAACGTATAGTTATTAGTGATGGATGAATAGCAAATATTTGTGTTCGGAATATGCTTACTGAATACCAATACTATTCCAGTATTCAGCACGACAAGAACAATGTTTGGGTTCCCCATGGACTTTCATTAGGTTTGTTATTCATGATGAATTCTGGAATAATACTTTGGGATTCGTTACGAATAATCCGAACATGAATAGCTACTATCAGCCCATTACTAAAAGTTATCAGTCTCTGTATTTTTAGGACTAGAAAGTCATTGGCCATCAAAACCCTTAATTTAAATTATACATAACAACCAGATATTATATATAATATAACATAAATCTAAAATGTCAGATGTGTTTTCCAAAAGCTTTGAACTGCTTTATACATAGAGAGACTTTTTATAGTTCCCCAACAAGACAAATAGGCGGGAGAATTGTTTATACATGGTATTGACAAATGACTGTAATACATTGTGATAATGACTAACTCATGCTGTAGGCACTATGGACTAGAAACTGCTTCTGTACAGATTGCTCATCTTTGCAGATGCTGTGGCAGTTGTTTTAATAGGCCACATTCTAAAGCTTGAAGTCTTTGCTATTGAAAATGATATTTACTGGGCAAGAACATGGTTTGATCATACAACAGCTCCTGGGCAGGGGAGGAAACAAAAGAGTATACAGACATTACAGTACGGGATCATAGCTGATTCTTTCTGTGAGATAAAACATTTCCCTGTCTGTTTTTAAAAAAAATGTTTTACCTAAAATAATAATAATTTGTGATCCCTGCTGTAATGTCTATATACTTTTTACTTCCTCCTCAGCCCAGTAGATGTGGTATGATCAGACCATGTCCCTGTATGGTCAGACACGGCCATTACACAGTAGATAGCAGGGGCACACATATATAAGATTATCTCAGCCCAGGAGATGTGATGTGATCAGACCATGTCCCTGTACAGTCAGACACGGCCATTACACAGTATATAGCAGGGGCACATATATAAGATTATCTCAGCACAGAAGATGTGATATGATCAGACCATGTCCCTGTACGGTCAGACATGGCCATTACACAGTATATAGCAGGGGCACGCATATATAAGATTATCTCAGCCCAGGAGATGTGGTATGATCAGACCATGTCCCTGTACAGTCAGACACAGCCATTACACAGTACATAGCAGGGACACGTATATAAGATTATGTCAGTGCAGGGACTTTTTATTTAATCACAGCCAATTGTGGAAATTATTATTATTCCAAGATCTATTGATTAAAATGAACTTTGTTCTTGGCAAAATACTTTTAATGGTTCATAAAGTTGCTACATGATTGCAATGTTTTTTTCTTTATTCTGACTTTCAAAACAGGGAATGCATATGTTAATATTGGCAGAGGCAGGGAAATTGAAAGAAAAGATATCTAATATCACCATAGCAGAGCAATATATTGTATATGAGACTGAACAGTTGTTATGTGCAGGTTGCTTAATTAAACAGGTATTCCCATCTCCAAGATCCTATCCCAATATCAAGAAGTAATAAAAAGAATAGTCATAAAAACCTCCAATTAGAATGGTAGTATGTCGTTTACCCCATGTGCAGTTGTGGCGCCCCTGAGGCTTCAGTCGACACAGAGTATTGCACCCAAATCTGGATGTAATGCTAAACCCAGTTCCTGAGGAGGTCAGTCCTGATTTCAACACTTACACACTCAAAATACACACCAGGCTGCCCTGTTCCCACTGGGGACTGGGTTTGGTAATAAAGGGGTCACCGACAGAGTGGCATTTACAGGATGCCTTCATACAGGGGCCTCAGCCCCACTAGCTTAGGACCTGGGAGGGGGGAGGTGCAGCCAGCAGTGAGAGTTTGGAGTCATGCAACAGTTAACAGAACTAGCGAGCCAGCCTCACACAGGCAGGCAGTCTAGAAGAGTTTTCCAGCAGGAGAGCAGCGGAGCAGACGTGTCTCACAGGTGCTCCGCTGGGAAGGAGAGAGAGTTTACATGGTTGCCGTGGGGAGAGTGCATCTGCTCCCCTCGGAACCGGCACCACACAAGGCGGCAGGACCCTTGGGAAGATCATAATTCACGTTGGTTTTCCAGAATCTGCCTGGACGGGGAAAGTTTCAAGCTTTCCTGACCACACAGCACCCGACAGCACAGTGGGAGAGAGGATCCGGGGCCTCGCTTCAAGCCGGATCCCATATCGGAACCATTGCACCTGCATCTAGGGACAAGAGTACTACTCGTGAAAACTTCGGTCCCCATGTAGCTTCAAGCCAGGGGATCCACTAACAGGCGCTATAAGGACTATAAGTACAGTTTAGAATGTTTAGTGCTGAAGTGCACATTTGGTGCTGGCTTTTTGTTTTTTCTTCATTGAATTGGTTGGTGGTTGACCTCCACCTTGCTATGCACCCCAATTTGGGATGTATTCCATCTGTCTAGATTTTGGCGGTTGGTGACTGTTCACATTGAGTCATCAGGCTTTGTCCACGGGCTATTTACTTCATGCAGCATTTGCTTGGACCTGTCCCGCCCACAGCCATGACTCAGTCATGGGTACGGGATTGAAATAGACCAGGTGAGTGCTGCTAAGAGCAGTTCTACTATTCATATGTGAGGCCGTATGGCACATTTTATAAAAATATTTTAGTGTAGGACTACCTCAAATGAGATTTGCCGTGACGTGGCGAGGCAGCTCAAAAAATTGCAATTTTTTGCCAAAAATCTCAATTTTTTTTTATAATAAGTACAGTTTGGAATGTTTAGTGCTGAAGTGCACATTTGGTGCTGGCTTTTTGTTTTTTCTTCATTGAATTGGTCGGTGGTTGACCTCCACCTTGCTATGCACCCCAATTTGGGATGTATTCCATCTGTCTAGATTTTGGCGGTTGGTGACTGTTCACATTGAGTCATCAGGCTTTGTCCACGGGCTATTTACTTCATGCAGCATTTCCTTGGACCTGTCCCGCCCACAGCCATGACTCAGTCATGGGTACGGGATTGAAATAGACCAGGTGAGTGCTGCTAAGAGCAGTTCTACTATTCATATGTGAGGCCGTATGGCACATTTTATAAAAATATTTTAGTGTAGGACTGCCTCAAATGAGATTTGCCGTGACGTGGCGAGGCAGCTCAAGAAATTGCAATTTTTTGCCAAAAATCTCAAATTTTTTTTATAATAAGTACAGTTTGGAATGTTTAGTGCTGAAGTGCATATTTGGTGCTGGCTTTTTGTTTTTTCTTGCTATAAGGAGGGAACCCACCGAACACCAAACCGGACTGATCTCTAAAGGGATTTGGGTTTGACAAAGCCCATCATAGCAAGTGAACGGTATTACCTGGGCAAGCGGCACACCAAAAGTGAGTAGACAACCTTGAACTGCAGCCATATACTCTGACTATTACCAATGCTGCCGCTCCGCGTCGCCATTACTGCTCCCCTCATCATCCTCCCCAGGGCCTGCTCCACCTGTGGGGAGTGATACCATTCATAGCTGCTACCACCATCTGCCCCGACAGCGACAGCATCAGCGGCCCATTTCCTGGCTGCATACCACAGGTAGCGTCACGACAAACACCTCACTACTACCCCAACATCTCTCCCCTTCCATATTCTGTACGCCTCGGGGAAACAGAGCCGGGCTAGGTCGCTCGTGACAATGATACTCGACGGCCCGGCGACGAGTAGGTTAATGCACCTGCCCCGTGGGGCGCTACACAGTAGCTTAAGGCCACTTTACACGCTGAGATATCATGACCGATATCGCTAGCGTGCGTACCCGCCCCCTTCGGTTGTGCGACACGGGCAAATCGCTGCCCGTGGTGCACAACATCGCGCGGACCCGTCACACTACTTACCTGCCTAGCGACATCGCTGTGACTGGCGAACTGCCTCCTTTCTAAGGGGGGCGGTTCGTTCAGCGTCACAGCGACGTCACAGCAGCATCACCGAACCACTGCCCAATAGAAGCGGAGGGGCGGAGATGAGCAGCATGTAACATCCCGCCCACCTTCTTCCTTCCTCATTGCGGCCGGCCGCAGGTAAGGTGAGGTTCCTCGTTCCTGCGGTGTCACACATAGCGATGTGTGCTGCCGCAGGAGCGACGAACTACTTCGTACACCGAGCAGCAGCGATATTCAAGAATAGGGGGGCATGTCACCGATGAACGATTTTGACCATTTTTGCGACGATTCAAAATCGCTCATAGGTGTCACATGCAAAGATATTGCTAAAGCGACCGGATGTGCGTCACAAATTCTGTGACCCCAACGAGATCGCTTGAGCGATGTCGCAGCGTGTAAAGTGGCCTTTAGGTATCCATGGTTACAACCACTAACAGGTAACTATTTGTCAATGTAGCACCCACGATGCAGGGGGTTAAAATACTCATTGCCAAGCCGGTGATGTCTGGTCTGGGATGTCACGGGTGGCCCTGCCCAGCTTCGTGGCCCCGAGGTGTACACGAAAAGGAAATTTAAGGATGGAATGGGGATGGGTGATGATGAGGATGTTGGGAGTAGTAGTTGTCTCGTGACACCACCCGCGGTATGCGGCCAGGGTTTAGCCGCCGCTGTGGTCTCTGTCCTCTGGGGCGGATGGTGTCGCAGCTAGAATAGTTCAGCTTCCTGCAGGTGAAGCTAGGCCCCCGGGAGGATGATGGAGGTAGTAGTGGCCATTGGCGCCGAAGTGCGGGGCAACGGCACTGGCAAAGAATGACTGACACGGTAGTTGCGGTTCCAGGTCTTTACTCACTGTCCTTTGGTTGCCCGGGGGTACTGGTCTCTACCGTGATGGGCTCCAGCTGATCCCGGATTCTTCGAAGGTCAGTATTGGTGCTGTAGCCTGTAGTCCCTTCCCTCCTTGCGCTTTTAGTGTTGGATCCCCATGGCCTGAAGCTACTTGGGGACTTCGGTTCTTGTAACTCAGCTCCCGTCCCGTGTGCAGGCGGCGCGGGTCCGCTATGGGGCCTGACTCTAATCCCAACTCTGGACCCTATGTGCCACTGTGCTCCGGGATTCTGTGGTAGTCAGAGAGATGTGGAATCCCCCTGTCCGGCAGATTCTGGTGGTCCAACATAGAGTATGTTCCACCTTAGGGCTCTGCACCCTGCACAGCATCGGTTCCGAAGGCACAATGAAGCTTTCCCCTCAGTAACCGTGTTTTTCTCCTTAGTCCTACAGGAGCTACCAGTGATCAGCTCCTGTCCTGTCGCCTCCTGGCACTCGACTTCCTGTGTGTGTCGCTCCTTCCCCCCCAGTGGCTGCTCCTCCCCTGGGTCCCTGTCGCTAGTGGGTGGAAGCCCCAGTGTTTGGATAGCAACCTTAAGACCCGGCCCTACCTGGGTCCCCAGTGGGGAGGGCAACCTACTGTGTGTATTGAAGGAAATGTATGTGATACTTGCACTGACCTTCTCTGGAACCAGGATAAGCACCACACCTTAAGTGAGGTGCAGTGCCCTGTGGCAACTGAAGCCTCAGGGGTGCCACATCAATATTAGTGGGCATAACTAAGGATAGTTAAGCTACTCCAGTGCCCAACATGTGGGGTAGGTAGTGTACTGAATCAGGAGAATTATTGTCACATGGAGTTTTGCTCTAAACTCACCGATTGTCATGGCGGCATCAGACTCTTTTCTCACTACATATTTTGACCCTCCACCCTGTGGTTTCTTTGGTATTTCTGAGTTACACAGGCATGTTCGGTCATGAACAAGCTGTGTGCTCATTCATGGTCAGGCTCCCCGCCTTTTTAAGATGGAAGATGGAGGAATCTGTCTTCCCACGCTGATTATAGTTTATTACTGTGTTGATTTATGTGCTGTTGTGTCCCAGTTCTGCTGATGACTATATTGTGTGGTGCTTGGAGTTGTTGTGGAGTTCTCCCGTTGTCTTGTTCCCTCTCTGCTCTTATTTTCCTCCTTTGCCCTTATTGTCTTATACCTCTGCGTGAGTGTGCTGTGAGATAGAGTTTTGGTTTCCCCTGTTTATCTATCTGTTGGTTTTATCACACTCCTGTCCTAGCCGTTCCCTGGGGTTGGGATGGAGGGTAGGGATGGGGTGGGGGTATAAGATCAGGGCTGGTCGGGAGCAGGGCCAGGAAGGTGGCTCAGACATCTTCACCTTCGGAGGTAACTCTGAGATCAGGGATAGCTAGGCTCCCCCTAGCCTGAGGGCCGGTCTAGGAGCCCCTGCTCTCAACTTTCTCCATTACATCTGTGATAACTATACTACATTTCTAATTGGAAGTATTTGCTAATGTTATTATTACACCTACTACATATTGGGATAGGATCGTGGAGATGGAAATACCTTTTTGACCAGAATTACAATACAATATGGAAATTATTTTAACTAATATATTATAAAATCTGTATATCTCTATTACCTGGTGATTTACTTAGTTTGAAAATGCATGTTGCATATTGGCAGTATAAGCCTTTTTGAATTTTTTTTACTTGCTATCAAATTTTCTTTTTTTGAGTATATATACACATTCTCAGAGAAATTGTGGAAAGACAGCTCACTGTTCTAGGGTTGTAGTCACTTTGAGACGCTAATACAAAACAAATGAACCTCTGTACTTCCTTGCTAGCTCTGATCAGCAATAACAAGCTGGCACCAGACCAGTGTCACAATACCCGGCGTGCGGAGACCAGCACCGCCCCGCAGAAGACTTCACTGATCTCCTCATGTAGTGTATTGTGACGCCACTCTGGTGCCAGCTCGTTACAGCTAATCTGAGATGGCAACAGAGCATGCGCTGTCATTTTGCACATCGGTCTGTGCACATTGTTTCAGGGGCTGGGCTAGTCCCTGCGCAAACGAATGATATTGATGACGCTTCATTTCAGTGAGGGGGCCGGAGCGGTAACAGTGTGACTGCAGCCTCTGGCCCCTGATAACATAAAAAATAAAATAAATTTTATATATATATATATATATATATATATATATATATTATACATATGCTAGAAATAGGCCCAATGCTATCGCATTGGGAGTGCGGTGAGAAAAACATCTGTCTATACTTAGTGGTGCTGACAGGAGCAGCAGTGGTGAGCGGGGCTGGGGGCGTGCAGATCTGGTGAGTTCAGATCTGGTGGGGGGGCATAAAGATCTGGTGGGGGGCATACAGATCTGGTGGGGGGGGGCTGGGGGCATACAGATCTGGTAGAGGGGCTGGAGGCATACACATCTGGTGAGGTGGTCTGGGGGCATACAGATCTGGTGGGAGGTGCTCTGGGGGCATACAGATCTATTGGGAGGTGGTCTGGGGGCATACAGATCTGGTGGGGGGGCTGAGGGCATACAGATCTGGTGGGGGGGTGGAGGGTCTACAGATATTGGGGGCTGGGGGCATACAGATCTGGTTGGGGGGCTGGGGGCATACAGATCTGGTGGGGGGGCTGGGGGCATACAGATCTGGTGGGGGGAGTTGGGGGCATACAGATCTGGTGGGGGGGTTGGGGGCATACAGATCTGGTGGCGGACATACAGGGGGGATGGGGCATACAGATCTGGTGGGGGGGTTAGGGGCATACAGATCTGGCGGGGGGCATACAGATCTGGTGGGGGCATACAGATCTGTTGAAGGGGGGCTGGGGGCATACAGATCTGGTGAAGGGGGGCTGGGTGCCCACAGATCTGGTGGGGGGGGTGGGGGCCTACATATCTGGTGGGGGGGTTGGGGGCATACAGATCTGGTGGGGAGCATACAGATCTGGTGAGGGGGCAGGGGGCATACAGATCTAGTGGAGGGGGATGAAGGCATACAGATCTGGTGGGGGGTTGGAGGTATACAGATCTGTTGGGGGACAGGGGGCATACAGATCTGGTGGGGCGTATACAGATCTGGTGGGGGGCATACAGATTTGGTGGGTGGGGCTGGGGGCATACAGATCTGGTGGAGGGGCTGGGGGCATACAAATCTGGTGGGGGGGCTGGGGGCATACAAATCTGGTGGGGGGCTGGGGGCATACAGATCTGGTGGGGGGGCTGGGGGCATACAGATCTGGCGGGAGGTGGTCTGAGGGCATACAGATCTGGTGGGGGGGCTGGGGGCATACAGATCTGGTGGGGGGTTGGGGACCTACAGATCTGGTGGGGGGCTGGAGGCATACAGATCTGGTGGGAGGCATACAGATTTGGTGAATGGGGCTGGGGGTATACAGATCTGGTGGAGGGGCTGGGGGTATATAGATCTGGTGGAGGGGCTGGGGGCATACAAATCTGGTGGAAGGGCTGGGGGCATACAAAACTGGTGGGGGGGGCTGGGGGCATACAGATCTGGTGGGGGGGCTGGGGGCATACAGATCTGGTGGGGGGGCTGGGGGCATACAGATCTGGTGGGAGGTGGTCTGGGGGCATACAGATCTGGTGGGAGGTGGTCTGGGGGCATACAGATCTGGTGGGAGGTGGTCTGGGGGCATACAGATCTGGTGTGGGGGCTGGGGGCATACAGATCTGGTGGAGGGGATTGGTGGCATACAGATCTGGTGGGGGGCATACAGATCTAGTGGGGGGCTGGGGACATACAGATCTGGAGAAGAGGGGCTGGGGGCATACAGATCTGGTGGGGGGGCTAGTGGCATACAGATCTGGAGAAGGGGGGCTGGGGGCATACAGATCTGGTGAAGAGGGCATACATATCTGGTGAAGTGGGGCTGGAGGCATACAGATCTGGTGAAGAGGGCATACATATCTGGTGAAGTGGGGCTGGGGGCATACAGATCTGGTGGGGAGGGTGGGGGCCTACAGATCTGGTTGGAGGGTTGGGAGCATACAGATCTGGTGGGTGGGGGCTGAAGGCATACAGATCTGGTGGAGGGGGCTGAAGGCATACAGATCTGGTGGGGGGGGGGGCTGGGGGCATACAGATCTGGTGGGGGGGCTACAGATCTGGCAGGGGGTACAGATCTGGTGGGTGGGGGCTGGGGTCATATAGATCTGGTGGGTGGGACTGGGGGCATACAGATCTGGTGTGGGGGTTGGGGGTATACAGATCTGGTGGAGGGGGCTGAGGGTATACAGATCTGGTGGGGGGCTGGGGGTATACAGATCTGATTGGGGGGATGGGGGTATACACATCTGCTGGGGGAGGGCTGGGGGTAAACAGATCTGGTTGAGGGAGGCTGATGTCCCTTGCAGCAATGAGCACATTGTTTAGTAATGTGCTTCTGCTGGTTCCCTTCTGTCCCCTATTATGCCATGTCTCACCTGTCCTCCGTACCCACGGAGCCTCCAGCTGCAGCAGACAGACTCCTCCGTGATAGCGTGCGGTGTACGGAGTGGCCGCTGCAGGTTGATGTCATGGCTTTACTGCAGTTGAATGCTTTACGGCAGAATCGGCGGCGGACCCGGACAGGTGACTATACAGCAGTGCGTGTGGCTGTGTTGTGTGCATGTGCGCTATGTGTGTGTATGTGCTCGGTGTATCTATGTGTGTCTGCTGTGTGTGTATATGTGTGTATGCATGCATGCAGTTGTAAGGGGTGGACGGACCCCTTACAAAGAGGCACAGTTTCCCCCCCTGAAGATACCCCCGCTGGGGTAGACAAAGCCGTTAATATTAATGTTTATGTTATACTGTGTTTGCACTGTATTGATGGGTTCCCCTAGTGGCCGGGTGGGACGGCTGTCCCCATAGAAACAGGGCAGGAGAAAGGAGGAGCCGGCAGCAGAAGGGGGAGGGAGAGAGTGTGTTAGAGAAAAAGTGTTGAGTCTGGAGGCAGTCGAGTCCGGGACAGGAGAGAAGGAGCAGTGGGGGCAGGGTGTGGGAGCTAGCTGAACAGCGTACGAAGAACAGAGAAAGAGAAAGTGTCCTCTATGGTGAAACAGGTTTGAGTGGGTCAGGTCTGCGGTAGACGGAGTGGGAGCCCAGGTGAAGTAGAGTAGCCGGGCACATCCCCACGAGAGGAGATGACAAGAAGAGGTGTTCCCCCATCAGGAGTTGTGAAACGACGCTATCAGCTTACTGCCACTGTTGTGAAGATGTGTGGAATAAACGTGCCTTCTGATTCAACTGATCTTCATCTGCAAAGTCTTTATACATCTGACAGCGTTTCCTGTACCACCACACTCTGCCCCACCAAATAATCTCCTGTCCCAAAAGTGACGGCGGAGCCGGGGGTAAGCCTGATAGAAAAAGGGGCCAAGACTACAACCCCCGAGGCACCCCTGGCACCCCGTTACATGTGGCGTAGTCGGCAGGATCCGGACTATCTGCGAAGGGTCCCGATTCCATATTGGGAAGAACAAGTGAGTGGTGCCTAAGGCGTTGGACCGGGCACAAGATGGCGCTAAGATGGCCGCCGTCTTCACGAACACAGTGGGTGCGCGGAAGATTGGCGCCAAAAGAAGAACCCTGAGCTGGTCGGCGAAGAAAAAGAAGTGCAGAGTACGCCGTTCAAAGAGGGGAGGTGCTGGCCCTAAGATGTTGCTGAAAACATGTGAAGAGGGCGGCAGTACAGAAAAAAAGAAGAGTCGCCTGTGCTGGGTCGATTTGATGTGCGAGACTAGGGGTGGAGTGTATACAAGAGCAGGAAAAGAAGGCCCGCCTCCACCTTCCCCAGCATCTCCACTGTCCCCGGCGCCATTACAGAAAGAGCTACAAGAGACGCCAACTCAACAACTGACCTCAAGTGAGATGGAGACTCAGATGAAGCAGCAAGTTGCAGCGGGCGCGCTGGTGGCAACCAACCTGGGGAGAGGACGCCCGAGGAAGACTACAGCCGAGGAAGCCCTGACCATTACATTACCGGCTGTGCCAGGAGGTCCGGAGCGGCCCCCGAAAGTAACGTGGGTCACTTCCTGGGATGCCGTGACCGGTGAAACCTCCACGGAAGTCCGGGCCACCTATAAAACAATACTGCAGCCGGGAAGTGAGATACCGGGAACACCCCTCCAGAGTCCAGAGGTGGTTGCGCCCGTCCAGGCAGGACCTCCAGCCCCTACAGAAGTCCCTACCTCGGGAGAGCATCATGCCCCGGAGTTGGAGGAGGAGGAATGGGGGTTCTTCTGGGAGCCAGTAAAACCGTCGCCCCTGATCCGACGACAGTCCCCACCGCCTGAAACTGATCCAGTACAAGAGAGGTTGCTGGCCGAGACCGTGGCCCGTGAGATGATGGCCGGTCCCCTTAGCGATGAGTTTGATCGGCAATGCACCGTTGGCACTGTGGTCAAATTCAATCAAGCGGAGGGCTATGGATTCATAGAGGACGAAGAGACCGGAGATCATTTTTTTTATAACCGGGTAAACCTGGACACTGAGGGCTTGCCCCAACGTCTGCAGACCCTGCACCCGAGAGAAAAGGTGAAATTCCGGAGAGAAGTGGGATGCCGGGGCTTATTTGCCGTAGGAGTGACCCGGATGCCCACTGCTCAAGAGGCCGCAATATGGCAACAAGAACTTGAATGGGAAGAGTGTCAGAGCCGGAGACGGACACAGCGGAGACCGGTGCTGTTACCCGGCCGAGGAACAAGCTGGCGGTGTCGCCAGAAGTCACTACCGGACTGTTAGCTGAGCCGGAAAAGGAGACGCCGGCGGTGTTAGCGATTCTTCAAAGTATGGTGACACACCCGGTGGTCGTCGTGGGAAGTCCACAGCCGTCCCGACCCGCTACTCCGTCACATCCGCCGGGAGTCGAGGGGCCAAAGCCGGAGCCAGAAGGATCGGAGACACCGGTTAACTACGAACCGTTCCGGAGGCTGCGCCGCTTGCCAGGTCAGTCACTCTCTGATTATGTGCGGGCCCAGCGGGCCGAATGGCTCCGAGCTTATCACCCCGTGTGAACCCCCGTGACCGGAGAAGGGGGACATATTTGTGTTAAGTACCGGTAGTGTTGAAGAACCGGTGAAGTTTTAAAGGTTGTAACCATGTTTAAGTTACCGAGCCCGGAAGGAGCTTGAAGCTAAACTGTGCGAGGACTCCCTCTGTGATGTTAAGGAAGACTTTATTGTTTGTGCTCCTGCCTTCAAAGACCGGGAGTGCTGTGAGAGACTCCGGGCAGAAGATCAGCAAAGACCGGGAGCACCTGTTATGGCCTCCGGGCAAATCTACTGCAAAGACCGGGAGCTCCCTTGGAGGGACTCCGGGCGCCGGACTTGTGCGCTCATTGATTGTGGTTTTATATGAAAGTTTTAAGGTTTTTGAAAAATTTGTCTTGCTGCTAAGATTGTGTTTTGCAGGTGCAGGCCTTGCCGGGAGGCTAAGGCAAAAAGAGGGGAGGAATGTAAGGGGTGGACGGACCCCTTACAAAGAGGCACAGTTTCCCCCCCTGAAGATACCCCCGCTGGGGTAGACAAAGCCGTTAATATTAATGTTTATGTTATACTGTGTTTGCACTGTATTGATGGGTTCCCCTAGTGGCCGGGTGGGACGGCTGTCCCCATAGAAACAGGGCAGGAGAAAGGAGGAGCCGGCAGCAGAAGGGGGAGGGAGAGAGTGTGTTAGAGAAAAAGTGTTGAGTCTGGAGGCAGTCGAGTCCGGGACAGGAGAGAAGGAGCAGTGGGGGCAGGGTGTGGGAGCTAGCTGAACAGCGTACGAAGAACAGAGAAAGAGAAAGTGTCCTCTATGGTGAAACAGGTTTGAGTGGGTCAGGTCTGCGGTAGCCGGAGTGGGAGCCCAGGTGAAGTAGAGTAGCCGGGCACATCCCCACGAGAGGAGATGACAAGAAGAGGTGTTCCCCCATCAGGAGTTGTGAAACGACGCTATCAGCTTACTGCCACTGTTGTGAAGATGTGTGCAATAAACGTGCCTTCTGATTCAACTGATCTTCGTCTGCAAAGACAGCGTTTCCTGTACCACCACACTCTGCCCCACCAAGCAATCTCCTGTCCCAAAAGTGACGGTGGAGCCGGGGGTAAGCCTGATAGAAAAAGGGGCCACGACTACAACCCCCGAGGCACCCCCGGCACCCCGTTACACAGTGAGGACCCGGAAGGCGGAGCATCGTCCTAACTGCGGTTGCGCAACAGACAATGCCACAGTGCATCACGGAATAGGGGAACAGACAGAACTGGTGATTATGTAAGTATGTATATATATTAGTCATATGAAAAAGTTTGGGCACCCCTATTAACGTTAACCTTTCTTCTTTATAACAAATTGGGTTTTTGCAACAGCTATTTCTGTTTCATATATCTAATAACTGATGAACTGAGTAATATTTCTGGATTGAAATGAGGTTTATTGTACTTATAGAAAATGTGCAATCCGCATTTAAACAAAATTTGACCGGTGCAAAAGTATGGGCACCTCACCATTCTTCTTCTCTGCCTTTCTGATATTTTTCTGGTGGGGGGGTTGGGGGCATACAGATCTGGTGGGGGCATACAGATCTAGTGGGGGGCTGGGGGCATACAAATCTGGTGGGGGGGCTAGTGGCATACAGATCTGGAGAAGGGGGGCTGGGGGCATACAGATCTGGTGAAGGGGGCATACAGATCTGGTAAAGTGGGGCTGGGGGCATACAGATCTGGTGGGGGTGGGGGTCTACAGATCTGGTGGGGAGGGTGGGGGCCTACAGATCTGGTGAGGGGGCTGAAGGCATACAGATCTGGTGAGGGATTGGGGTTATACAGATCTGTTGGGGGGCTAGGGGCATACAGATCTGGTGGGGGGGCTGGGGGCATACAGATCTGGCGGGGGGGTTACAGATCTGGCAGGGGGGCTACAGATCTGGTGGGGTCCTACAGATCTGGTGAGGGGAGCCTACAGATCTGGTCGGGGGGCTGGGGGTATACCAATCTGGTGGGTGGGGGCTGGGGGCATACAGATCTGGTGGGAGGGGGCTGGGGGCATACAGATCTGGTGGGTGGGGGCTGGGGTCATACAGATCTGGTGGGGGGCTGGGGGCACACAGATCTGGTGGGAGGCTGGGGGTATACAGATCTGGTTGGGGGGGCTGGGAGTATACAGATCTGCTGGAGGAGGGCTGGGGGTAAACAGATCTGGTGGAGGGAGGCTGATGTCCCTTGTAGCAATGAGCACATTGTTTAGTAATGGGCTTCTGCTGGTTCCCTTCTGTCCTCTATTATACCATGTCTCACCTGTCCTCCGTACCCGCGGAGCCTCCAGCTGCAGCAGACAGACTCCTCCGTGATAGTGTGCGGTGTACAAAGTGGCCGCTGCAGGTTGATGTCATGGCTTTACTGCAGTTGAATGCTTTACGGCGTCATCTGAAAAAGTTTGGGCACCCCTATTAATGTTAACCTTTTTTCTTTATAACAAATTGGGTTTTTGCAACAGCTATTTCTATTTCATATACCTAATAACTAATGGACTGAGTAATATTTCTGGATTGAAATGAGGTTTATTGTACTAACAGAAAATGTGCAATCCGCAGTTAAACAAAATTTGACCGGTGCAAAAGTAGGGGCACCCTTATCAATTTCTTGATTTGAACACTCCTAACTACTTTTTACTGACTTACTAAAGCACTAAATTGGTTTTGTAACCTCATTGAGCTTTGAACTTTATAGGCAGGTGTATCCAATCATGAGAAAAGGTATTTAAGGTGGCCACTTGCAAGTTGTTCTCCTATTTGAATCTCCTGTGAAGAGTGGCATCATGGGCTCCTCAATACAACTCTCAAATGATCTGAAAACAAAGATTATTCAACATAGTTGTTCAGGGGAAGGATACAAAAAGTTGTCTCAGAGATTTAAACTGTCAGTTTCCACTGTGAGGAAGAAAGTAAGCAAATGGCAGAACACAGGTACAGTTCTTTTTACTTTTTAGGTGGAGGACCACCGACTTCACTGTTCATCTGCGGTGTCGGCCTGAGGAGGGGGTTGGGTCAAGGCTTGGGCCTCCTGACTGCCTCTCAGCCTTACATCCAGGGCGAACCAACCCCGCTCACCGCAGTGCCTGGTATAGCGGACCAGATACCCCGGCATGAGGTTGCGGCCCAGATGGTCCTCCGGCAGATGGGCATGGACGTCTCGTCGGGCGACAAAGATCTCGGCCTCCAGGCCCGGTTCATAGATAAATCGATAGCCCCGACGGACGTCAAACCTCCTCACCTGCCCCTCATAGAACGGTCCCCGGACACGGAAGGTGGCCTGGCGAAGGTTCTCCTTCTCTCGAATTATGCGGGCCACCAGCTCTGCCTTCTTGCGCTCCCTCTCTGCGATCTCCTGACCCAGCGGGGCCTGTCCCCTGTCCCAGTAGGGTGCTGCTGCAGGCCCCGGCGCACGGGTCGGGCCCCGTGAGACCTCCTTCCTGGCATTCTGGGGGGGAAGGTCCCGCGCTGTCATGGCCTGAGGTGCTGCTCTGCAGCGGCAACCCGGCGCGACCTCAGACGAGGCTTGGGGGATGGGCGTAGAGGTCGTCTCCCGCTGAGCCTCCGTCTCCTCCTGCATGAGACGGGCCGCCGGAGCCGGCACGGGGTCAGGCATGGTCACCGGCACCTCCGGTACGACTTTGCCCACGGGCTCGGGCTTCTGTTTCTTCCACGGCAGCAGTTTCGTGCGGTCACGGGCTTCTGCTGCAGACCGGTCCGCCGGGGCGGATTGGCAGGGTACCGCTACTGGTGGTGATGGTAGCGGGCCTAGTGACGGGGCAGCTGCAGCCAACACGGGTAGCGGGGGAGGTAGCAGGGCGAGCGGGCGTAGACCGGGCCCCTTGGCCGCGATGACCGACCCGCTAGGGGTAGAGGGGCGTGGGTCACTTACCCGCCTGTCCAGAACTCCCTCCTCCTCGCGTCTCTGTACGGCTTCCACCACCTCCGCCATGTCGGCCTCCCACTCCTCCAAGAGGAGCTGAATCCGGATATGCAGCCGTAGTTGCAACTGAGCGGTCCGGACCTCCACCCACGCTGCGGTCCCAGGCGCGGGGGCTTCGGTGCTGCGGGATGGCTGATACATCGTGGCGGCCTCTTCCAGGAATAACAAGATGGCCGCAGGGTCCTGGCGTCCCCGCTTTTATAGCCGCGCTCACATGCGGCCAGCCGCCATTCCGTCCCCCTTAGTCTCTTTCCGGCTCCTCCTCTACAGGGGCGGGGTTTAGGCCTTCGCGCCTCCACTGCTCGAGGAGACGCTCGAGCGGGAATTTTTCGCGCCCAAAATGGCGGCTTCTCAAAATTTTCGGCCGGACACCTCCGGCGGTCATAAGGCGCACCTCTACCAGACGGCAGAGCGGTAAGATCCTGTTCACAGCGCCAAGTTGTTGCGGGCGGAGGAGGGGACACTGCGCTCACCCACTGCTCGGGTCCGGCTGCTGCTGCTACTGCTGCTCGGTGGTGGCTCGAGCGGTGGGCCGGATCCCGGGGACTCGAGCGGCGTTCCTCGCCCGTGAGTGAAAGGGGGGTGGTTTGGGTTTAGGGATGATGTCCGTGACGCCACCCACGGTTGTGGTGAGATTAGTGACACGTACTCACAGCAAAAAAGGGCAACCAGTCCAGTTAGCCCAGGCCAACACATCTAATGCACAAACAGGATGCAGACAAGCCTCTCAACATGATGGACACTTCACAGGTGCAAGGTAAATTGCACACCAGTGGCGCGCATAGGGCACTGTTCACACTTGTATGCGCATGGTGTCCAGCCAGCAACCTATTACCACGCCCTTACTTAGAGATTAGTGACACCACCGCTGCTCTGGACGGGGATCCCGGGAGCGATGACGGGGAGCAGCTTGGATGTTGGTTCTCCCCTCTGTAAGTAGGGGGTTGGTTGGTTGTCCCGGGGCCCGGTGAGGGGTAGGGATGGATGGCAGGCGGGTTGCGGGGCCTGGTGAGGTGCAGGGTCGCGGGGGGCAGCACGGCACAGTGGTACTCACTCAGCCAATCACGAAGACACAGTCCTTGGTAAAACACACGGCTGGATGGACGGGGCCCACTGACGGCTGCGGTGGTTTCTGCTCCCGGTAGGTTGATGGTGACTGCCTTTTCCCTGCACCTGTGTAGTGTGTACGGTTCCAATGGGTTCCCACCGGTAACCCGCTCCCTAGCTTGGATGGGTGCTGAAGGAGCCCCTTTTGCCCGCAGGCTCTGGCCCTGGTAACTGTAGCCTTGGCGGTGACTGTGTTACCCTTCATGGTTTGAGCTGTCGCCTTCTATCGGGACTTGACTGCTGGGAAACCCAGGAGGTTCCGTTCGCTAACGGATTTGACAAATTCAACGGCGACTCCTAGCCTTGTCGGGGTCCGTAATCCCTGCCGGATGGTGCTGGCTTCTCTTTGTTCACCGGTCCGGTACCGCCGGGCCACCGCCCGTCCACGGTCCTTACGGCTCACTCCAATCGGCCTCTCCTGCAGACGCTGCCTATACAGTATAATGGACCCATACCTCCCCTATACACAGTCTAATAGGCCCATAACTCCCCTATACACAGTATAAGGAGCCCACAGCTCCTCTATACACAGTAAGATGGGCCCACAGCTCCCCTATATACATTATAATGGGCCCATAACTCCCCTATACACAGTATAATGGGCTCATAACTCCCCTATACACAGTATAATAGGCCCACAGCTCCTCTGTGGCGCCCCTGACCTGGTCAGGCACCACAGAGTATTGCACCCATGCTGGGGCAGTGCTTCCAGGTAATCTCCAAGGGCCAGAATGAGGTGCACACACAAACACTCAGTGACCAGGTCTCCCACACCATTAGAAGGGACCCTTGGGTAGCCAGAAGGGGTTAACTTTCAATTCTCATCAAGGGGTGTGCTCAGAGGCTGGTTGCTAGGAAGCAGGGCAGACAGGAAGAGAAGGAGGAGCAGAGAGTCTGAAGCAGAGTGTTCAGGAGTATGGAAGGGAGCAGAGGGTCTCTCATGCTAGCCAGGCCCTGCAGAGTGCAGTAGCTGAAAACAGGGGAGAAAGGGTACCTGTGGGTCAGCCTGAAAGACACCTAGAAAGAGGTGGCTGAGTAAGGGGATCCCTGTTATTCCAGCACGCAAGGGGAGACAGGTCCCCAGGGCAGACAGCTAATCATCCAGAGCTGCTCAACCTTCAGGTGGGGGTACATCATGCCCTCACCACCACAACACAGAGTCCGAGCCAAGCAGCAATCAGGAGGCCCACAAGGGGACAGGGCCAGAAGCCATCCCACCAAGGTCACGCTGCCGGCAGACGGGCCAGAGAGGGGAGCGGGGTTGGAAACAGCTTCAAGTAAGGGGTCCTCCCAAACAAAAGGAGTGCAAGGAGGGCGAGTAGACAGCTACCCTCAGAACGGCCTTCTGGAATTCCTGGTTCCACCTGGTTATCGCAGTGTCACCCGGGCATCTCATAGTGACTACCAAACAGTGAGTAAACACGTTAAAAGACTTCTTGGACTGTGTTTGAGTCATTCTGCGACCTGTGGTTCCACACACTTACACAGGGCCCTGGGGCTTGCCTCACTCTCGGGAGGCCACTACAACTGACTGCACCCACCATCAGCCCCAGGCACCCCTTAATCTGCAGTGGCGGTCATCCTGACCGCAATACCGAGAGTGGCGTCACGAAAATCAAAAGAGAAGGTTCCCTACCTGTGACCAGACCGTCCCGTGGAGTCCCTGAAGGTAACGCGCCAGACCGCTGCAGCAGTCCTTGGCTCCACATCAATTCTGGCGTCACGAACAGGATAAGGACTAGACCTGTTCAGACAGGTGACCGTGCGCCTCAGAGGTCCGACCGCAAAAATTGAACCGCCGCCATATTGCCATCATCAAAAGCGCGCGCTGCAGCCCGCGCGAGGGAGAAGAGCACCGCCCACGAAGAGGTGTGGCCACCCCAGAATCCCCAGAGCGTTCTGACCCCGGAAATGGAGGGAGCGCGCGGATTTTAAAGAAGAAAAGCGGGACCTGGAAGGAAAATGGACGCTGCGGGAGGTAATGCCCCCAGTCAGGGCGACGCAGCCCAAGCGATGCCAGCCCCCGGCGCGGTGAACGCAGCAGCACCTGGTGCCGGTGCCGCGGTCGTAGCTGCGCCGGCCGAAGTCTCCCCAATAATGCCAATTTCCTTACCGTACGTCCAAGGGGCGCACTGGCTGCCCCAATATGCCGGTAAAGTAGACACACTGACCAGATTTAAGAAGAAGATTACCACCCTGCTGGACATGTACGCAATGACCGGTAAGCAGAGGGCCGCCGTTGTGCTGGGACAATTGACTGGAGCAGCAGAATTAGAGGCTGAGGCCTGGACCAGTGATGACCGGAGCTCTGTAGAAGCCATCTTTGCCAAACTAGCAGCTGCTTTTGAACACCGCACCGAGGGAGAGCTGAGGACGGACTTCTATAACTGCCGCCAGAAGCCCCAAGATAGCATAAGAGACTATGCCCTCAGGTTGCAAGCTGCACTACGGGCTCTCAAGCTGGTGGACCCTGTCAGTGAACAGGAAGGAAGCCAGATGATGAAAGAACAATTCTTGCGGGGCCTGCACTATCCTGAGGATAGGAAGCAGATGAAGATGTGATCCCTGGAACACCCTGACGTGGACTTTGCCATTCTGAAAGACAGGGCGGTGAAAGCACTCCAACCTCCTGTGGACACCAACCCTGTCTCACCAGCATGGCCTGCCAGTACCCACGCTGCAGGAGCAGAATCCTCCTCGCAGGCCCTGATAACTTCAAAAGGACTCAACACGCCAGCAGAGACCATAAATACACTATCCTCCCAGGTGCAACAGCTCAGCAAGGACGTCGCATGAATCCTGAAAACAATGCAGTTGCCCTTAGAAATCAAAGTCCCTCATCGGATCCTGCTACCTGACAGCCGGAGGACGTCCCTTGGATGCAGGGGAGAAGAGGTCTTACAACCCGAGGCAGGAGCAGTGATCGCTATGACTCATTTGGACAACCCATTTGCCGTCATTGCCAGGAGGCAGGCCACTATGCAAGGGCTTGTCCTTTAAACGAGTCAAACCTGTGGCAGAGGGCCAGTCCTCAGGATTAAGAAGATCAGGCCCAGTTCGCTGCCGTGATCAGTACATGGGTGGACGTCCGGTCCTGTCCATCATCTTGGATGGGATCCCTACTCTGGCATTGTTGGACACTGGTTCTCAGGTACCCACGATCCCGTATGTTCTTTATCGTAGGTTTTGGTCGGACGACGATCTCCGACCACCGGATCCTGACCTCACCATCTATGCAGCCAATGGACAACCTATAGACCAGGTTGGAATCAAAGAGGTAACCATAAAGGTGGGAAGGCAGGAAATGAAAGGACAAGGACTGATTGTTGTGGATACTGATGTTAGAGAAAGGAACCCACAAATGATTTTAGGCACTAATGTCATAGAAAATTGCCTAGGGGAAGTGTTGTTGCTTCACCAGATTGCTGAAGGTGCTGAGGGCGGATCGCGGAGAGTCTTGCAAAAAGAGATCTGAGTCATTCTGAGGAAGCAGCAGGTAAAACAGACTGGCGGTGAGATTGGTAGTGTACGGGTAATGGATGCTAACCCCATTGTGATACCCCCACGGAGTGAAATGATGATGTGGTGTAGAGCAGCGGTAGGTCTCAGAAGACAGGATTACCAGGCTGTACTAGAGCCCACTCATTCAGAACACTGGCCCACGATTCTGACAGCCAGGGGGGTAGTTGACGTACACAAGGGATGAGTACCTGTACGAGTGTTGAACTGTGGGGAGGAGGAAGCCAGACTACCAAGGTACGCTACCATAGCCAAACTGTTTACTTGCTCAAATGACGCTATAACACCTGTAGGTCCCCTGACACAAGCTGACTCAAAAGAGGACGAGACCTCCCAAAAGCAGTTAGAGGACTGGTGCCAGAAACTCCATGTGGGGACTGACTCTACACCCACCTACCAAAAACACGGGGTTCATAGGGTCATGCAGGAATACGAGCAGGTCTTTAGTAAGAACCCACTAGGCTTCGGTAGAATCAAAGGGGTGCAACATCACATACTCACAGGCTGGTGGTATAGGCCTATGTCTTTCCTTAATGGGAGGATGACTATCCTCCCATTAAGGAAAGACATAGGCCTATACCACCAGCCCATTACCAGCACACAAAGGACATGCTGAAGGACATTAAAGGAGGCAGGAGTCATAAGGGACAGTTGCAGCCCCTGGGCAGCTCCCCTGGTCCTGGTGAAAAAGAAGGATGGCACGATGAGGATGTGTGTAGACTACAGACGGATAAATCAGATAACACACAAGGATGCCTACCCTTTGCCACGGATAGAGGAATCCCTCGCTGCCTTGAAGCCTCTAACTACTTTTCTACCCTAGATCTCACTAGTGGCTACTGGCAAGTATCTGTAGCAGAGGAAGATCGTAAGAAGATGGCCTTCACCACCCCATGGGCCTCTGTGAGTTCAACAGCATGCCATTTGGACTCTGCAACGCCGCCGGGACCTTCAAGAGGTTGATGGAGTGTTGCCTGGGGCACCTCAACTTTGAAACTGTTTTGCTCTACCTACATAACGTTATCGTGTACTCCAAGACCTACGAGGACCACCTGAAACACCTTGCTGAAGTCTTTGAAGCACTATCTCGATATGAGATGAAGCTGAAACCATCCAAGTGCCATTTACTGAAGCCAAAGGTCCAGTACCTAGGTCATGTGGTCAGTGCAGCAGGAGTAGTGCCAGACCCAGAGAAGGTCACAGTCATCCAGGAATGGCCCACACCTACTACCGTCCGGGAGGTACGTCAGTTCCTTGGCTTGGTAGGCTACTACAGAAGGTTCATAAAGGGCTACACGAAGATGGCGGCCCCTTTACAAGAGCTGTTAGTAGGCCAAGCAAAGAAAGGGAAGACCTTCGGCCCACCATTTCACTGAGGAGGAGAAGCAGAAGAACACTCCTTCAGACAAATGAAAGGGGCCTTGACGGGTGAAGAGATCCTAGCCTACCCAAGACTACAGTCTACCATTTGTACTGTATACAGATGCCAGTAATGTGGGACTGGGAGCAGTGCTTTCACAGGTGCAGGAAGGAAAAGAATGTGTGATCGCTTACGCCAGCAGGAAGCTCAGGCCTACTGAAAGGAACCCGGAAAATTATAGCTCATTTAAGCTAGAGTTCCTGGCCATGGTCTGGGCTATCACAGAGCGATTCAAACACTACCTGGCAGCCACCAAATTCACCGTCTTCACGGACAACAACCCCCTGACCCACTTGGACACTGCTAAATTGGGTGCCATGGAGCAACGTTGGGTAGCCCGACTAGCGAATTATGATTTTACTGTCAAGTATCGAGCTGGCCGCAAAAATGGCAACGCAGATGCTCTGTCCAGGATGCCTCACCTAGCAGACGAGGGTGAAGATGTAGATGATCTTGAAGAGATTGAGCTGCCAGCGTTCCATCGCCATGGGGCCAAACTGTGTCGGCAGTCACGTGCCAACCGCCAAGAGGTGACCCTGAATCACCTACCTCACTACAACTGGAAGGAGACCCAGGAAAATGATCAAGCGGTAGGCTTGGTGAAGAAGCTGATCACCCAACCTGGCACCAGCCTTGACCCAGGAGCCCCACCTGAAGCACAGTCGATTATTCATCTATCCAGACAAACTCTACAGGAGCATCATTGACCCGAGGACACATGAGAAGGTGTGGCAAGTGATAGTACCACAGAAGGATACACGGATGGTGCTGGAAGCCTATCATAATGGAACGGGCCACTTTGGTTGGAAGAAACTGGAGGCGCTACTTAAAGCAAGATTCTACTGGGTGGGCATGAGATCCGCCCTAGAGAAGTGGTGTCGAAACTGGGGGCCCTGCAATCTTAGAAGAAAAGACCATCACAGCCAGAAAGCACCACTCCAGCCAATCCAAGCTAAACGGCCCCTAGAGATCGTGGCCCTGGACCATGTAAAGTTGGCGCCCAGCAGACAAGGCTACAACTACGCTCTCACTATGGTTGACCACTACTCCAGATTCCTGGTGGTGGTACCAGTCAAGGACTTGACAGGCCAGACTGCAGCCCGAGCTTTTCAGACACATTTCTGTCGACCACATGGTTATCCAGACCAATTGCTCACTGACCAAGGACCAGCCTTTGAAGCTGAGGTGTTTAAGGAATTTTGTAACCTTTACTGCTGCAAGAAGATCCTTACCATCCTCAGACTAATGGCATGTGTGAGAAGATGAATCACATTATTCTTGACCTCCTGAAGACACTCTCCCACTAGAAGAAAGGAGCCAGTGGCCAGAAATGCTGCCCGACCTAGTGGACATGTATAACAACATCCTTGTGAGTTCCACGAATTGCACACCGGCATATCTGATGAGGGCCAGACCAGGAAGATTGCCAGTAGATCTAGAAAATGGGAGTTGAGACCCCTGAAGATCCTCTACAAGATGCTGATTGGGATTCCAACCGCCAAGCTCAATACAAGAAAGTACAAGAGTGTGTGGAGCGAAGCTTGACTCAGCAGCGTGAGAAACAAGAAAAAGCCTACAATCAAAAAGCACCTGCAGTTCCTTTGATGCCTGGAGATGTAGTCCTCAAGAGAAAGAGAAGACATCATAAACTCGACAATCACTGGGAAGAAGAACCCTATACTGTGTTACCATCGACGCTTAGCCGTGAAAAGACATGCCTTATCAGTAAAGATGGAGGAAAGACAACAGCTGTCATTTCTAGAGATCGCCTAAAGAGATGTCCTGAACAGCTAAGAATCCCTGAAGAAGTTTTCAACCCTTCGCCAGTCGAAGAACCAAGAGAAAAGATCATCCATACTGTACTTGGAGATTTTCCAGCGAGTTGGCCTCAATACAATGGAACAGTTGTTATTCCAGTCATTACCTTCCCTCAACCCAGAGAAGAAGTAAGAGAACCAGAAGAACCTGTTCAGAACCTTGAAGAGCCAAACGTAGCTGAATCACAAGACCAGGCACTGGAATCAGCACCTAGTACACCCATTATTCACAGTGAGACACATACACCGGGTGGGAGGACACAACCTCAGACAGATGACAGTATAGTACTGCGTAGATCGACCCGTAGCAACTTTGGTCAGCTCCCATTACGCTATAGAGAAAGTACAGTTTAATCCAAAATGTCAGTATAACGTGTATTGTGTAACCTGTTTACAGTTAAGTAACGTTTAAGTGAAATATGCCCACAAGGACTATTGTGAGAACTCTTTAAAATGTTTTCTTTGCATCTGGTTACGTGCACTTTAAAATATGGACCATAGGTTAGGAACTGGCTAAACCACGAACTCTCGCATTGTAAGAAGTTACCTCCTTGGTACCAACTCCAGAGTCTGCCTGTTGAGGGGCATGGCTCTGCACCAACAAGGGGGCATGCCTGTTTATGGGGTCTGCCCTCCAACACTCGGACGCGGGTATGCCTGTTTATGGGGCGTACCTTACACCACCCTCCTCAGGAGAGGAGGATTGGAGGAAAAGTCTGGGGAAATGGATGACCCAGACCTGGTCACCAAAAGGACGGGTGACCTACCTCCTGGAGGTTTTTGGGTGGGTTTCGGACTTGTGGGTGGTTGGTGGTTTAATGGTACCTGGTATGTTTAAATGTAAATAGTTGCCCCTGTGTGGGAAAAGTTTGTAATTACCCTTTTTCTTCTTGTCTTTGCAGCCCAAGTACGTGCTGCTGATAACCAAGGGGGAATATGGCACCCCTGACCTGGTCAGGCACCACAGAGTATTGCACCCATGCTGGGGCAGTGCTTCCAGGTAATCTCCAAGGGCCAGGATGAGGTGCACACACAAACACTCAGTGACCAGGTCTCCCACACCATTAGAAGGGACCCTTGGATAGCCAGAAGGGGTTAACTTTCAATTCCCATCAAGGGGTGTGCTCAGAGGCTGGTTGCTAGGAAGCAGGGCAGACAGGAAGAGAAGGAGGAGCAGAGAGTCTGAAGCAGAGTGTTTAGGAGTATGGAAGGGAGAAGAGGGTCTCTCATTCTAGCCAGGCCCTGCGGAGTGCAGTAGCTGAAAACGGGGGAGAAAGGGTACCTGTGGGTCAGCCTGAAAGACACCTAGAGAGAGGTGGCTGAGTAAGGGGATCCTGGTATTTCAGCACGCAAAGCGAGACAGGTCCCCAGAGCAGACAGCTAATCATCCAGAGCTGCTCAACCTTCAGGTGGGGGTACTTCATGCCCTCACCACCACAACACAGAGTCCGAGCCAAACAGCAATCAGGAGGCCCATAAGGGGACAGGGCCAGAAGCCATCCCACCAAGGTCACGCTGCCGGCTGACGGGCCAGAGAGGGGAGCGGGGTTGGAAACAGCTTCCCTGGAGGAATCCTACCATACTTCAAGTAAGGGGTCCTCCCAAACAAAAGAAGTGCAAGGAGGGCGAGTGGACAGCTACCCTCAGAACGGCCTTCTGGAATTCCTGGTTCCACCTGGTTATCGCAGTGTCACCCGGGCATCTCACAGTGACCACCAAACAGTGAGTAAACACGTTAAAAGACTTCTTGGACTTTGTTTGAGTCATTCTGCGACCTGTGGTTCCACACACTTACACAGGGCCCTGGGGCTTGCCTCACTCTTGGGAGGCCACTACAACTGACTGCACCCACCATCAGCCCCAGGCACCCCTTAATCTGCAGTGGCGGTCACCCTGACCGCAATACCGAGTCGGAATACCGTCACGAAAATCAAAAGAGAAGGTTCCCTACCTGTGACCAGACCGTCTCGTGGAGTCCCTGAAGGTAACGCGCCAGACTTCTGCAGCAGTCCTTGGCTCCACACCTCTATACACAGTATAATGGGCCCTCAGCTCCCCTATACACAGTATAATGGGCCCACAGCTCCTCTAGCTACTGAAAACTCGTTCTATTAGAACTGTAGAACTGGTGGAGGAAGGTTGAACTAGATGGACCTAGGTCTTTTTTCAACCTAAGTAACTATGTAACTATGTAACTATTAGTCAGCGTAGGGGTAAACAGCAATCAAATTACAATTTGCCATTGGCAACTAAAGCCCTAAACTAAAGACTGATCTATTTAAAATGTAACTTTTATTTCATTATTTAAGATATAAGGACATACAAATTAAAACCACTAAACATTGTGGTCTATCTCTGATTGATATAGATAATCGTTCCTTATGGAGAAGTTTCTAATCCAGACCGAAGTCTGAGTAATCTCTATATCATTCCTGTCATGAATGACCACTAATGTTTGCTATTTAAAAGACATAAAGCAGTAGCCTCCCCAACATGTAAACATCCCGCCCACCTCCTTCCTTCCGCATATTCTACGGAAGCCACAGTGACGCCGGTAGGAGATGTTCCTCGCTCCTGTGGCTTCACACACAGCGATGTGTGCTGCCGCAGGAGCGAGGAACAACATCGGACTGTCGCATCAGCGTAATTATGGATTACGCCGACGCTGCAGCGATGATACGATTACGACGCTTTTGCGCTCGTTAATCGTATCATCGAGCCTTTACACACTACGATGTCGCATGCGATGCCGGAAGTGCGTCACTTTTAATTTGACCCCATCGACATCGCAGCTGCGATGTCGTAGTGTGCAAAGTACCCCTAAGTATAGATGCAGGCGCGATCGAGGAAATTATGTCCCGTGCCTCTAAGTGCAGACGCACGCGTACTCTGTACAATTACTTTTCCTGGTTTCTAAGTACAGACGCAGGCGCAGTCAAGAGAAACTGTCTTCCCTGCTTTCAAGTGCGGGCGCACACGCAGAAGGTAAAACTCTCTCCTCTGAGTCTAAGATTGGACGCATGCGTGGTCAGTAAAACCTCTCTCTTTAGACTCTAAGTGCAGACGCATGCGCGATTGAGCTGATTCCACGCAAATGTGACTACATCAGCAGTGGAAGATCATGATTGATTTCTGACGCTATGATAAGAATGTATCCACTGGACAAAGTCCTAATATGGCGATTAGATCATAATATTCGGCAATTTATTGAGAATATAGTGTCAGATAGATTTGGCCAATATACAAGCAGCGTTGTAACAGACAGTTGAACTAACGAATCATCTTGTGGCATTTGAAGGGAGATACACTGCTCTCAATATGACAGGCTTTTCTTTCTCCTCACACTGAATGACACTGATTACTATTGGCCAATACTGCTGTCAGTATTTAGTTTAGACTATAAAAGGTCCTCCAATACAGAGTAAAGCGGGCTTTACACGCTGCGACATCGCTAATGCGGAGTCGTTGGGGTCACGGAATTCGTGACGCACATCCGGCCGCATTAGCGATGCCGTTGCGTGTGACACCGATAAGCGATTTTGCATCGTTGCAAAAACGTGCAAAATCGCTAATCGGCGACATGGGGGTCCATTCTCAAATCTCGTTACTGCAGCAGTAACGAGGTTGTTCCTCGTTCCTGCGGCAGCACACATCGCTGCGTGTGACACCGCAGGAACGAGGAAGCTCTCCTTACCTGCCTCCCGGCCGCTATGAGGAAGGAAGGAGGTGGGCGGGATGTTACGTCCCGCTCAGCTCCGCCCCTCCGCTGCTATTGGGCGGCGGTTCAGTGACGTCGCTGTGACGCCGCACAGACCGCCCCCTTAGAAAGGAGGCGGTTCGCCCGTCACAGCGACGTCGCCGGACAGGTATGTATGTGTGACAGGTCTGGGCGATGTTGTGCGACACGGGCAGCGATTTGCCCGTGTCGCGCAACAGATGGGGGCGGGTAGCCACACTAGCGATATCGGGACCGATATCGCAGTGTGTAAAGTAGCCTTTAGTCAGTATTAGCCTCAGCCCCCTGATGACGCCAGTGTGGTGAAACATGCTGGGGAGGCTACTGCTTTATGTCTTTTTAAATAGCGAACATTAGTGGTCATTCGTGACCGGAATGATATAGAGATTACTCACAGACTTCGGTCTGGATTAGAAACTTCTCCATAAGGAACGATTATCTATATCAATCAGAGATAGACCACAATGTTTAGTGGTTTTAATTTGTATGTCCTTATATATTAAATAATGAAATAAAGTTAAATTTTAAATAGATCAGTCTTTAGTTTAGGGCTTTAGTTGCCAATGGCAAATTGTAATTTGATCACAGCTCCTCCACAGTATGATGGGTCCATAACTCCCCTATACACAGTATAATGGGCCCACACCTCCCCTATACACAGTATGATTGGCCCAGAGCTCCCCTATACATAGTATAATGGGCCCACACCTCCCCTATACACAGTATGATTGGCCCACAGCTCCCCTATACACAGTACGATTGGCCCACACTACATGTTATCAGGCCCTTATAATATATAGCCCCCCTTCCCCACACACACATCCCAGTACATACATGTGATCAGGCCTTTATAATATACAGCTACCCCCCCACACAGACACATCCCCTCAGTACATACATGATGTTATCAGGTCTTTATAATATACAGCTCCCCTCCCCCCACCCACACACATCCCCTGAGTACATACATGATATCAGGCCTTTATAATATACAGCTCCCCTCCCCCCCACACACACACATC
This sequence comes from Anomaloglossus baeobatrachus, assembly GCF_048569485.1. Taxonomy (NCBI): domain Eukaryota; kingdom Metazoa; phylum Chordata; class Amphibia; order Anura; family Aromobatidae; genus Anomaloglossus; species Anomaloglossus baeobatrachus. The sequence goes on along the minus strand of NC_134354.1, from coordinate 366,886,902 downwards.
CCCTCGGTACATACATGTGATCAGGCCTTTATAATATACAGCCCCCATTCCCTCCACCACACACACATCCCCTCAGTACATACATGTGATCAGGCCTTTATAATATACAGCTCCCCCCACACACATCCCCTCAGTACATACATGTGATCAGGCCTTTATAATATACAGCTCCCCCCACACACGCATCCCCTCAGTACATACATGTGATCAGGCCTTTATAATATAGAGCTCCCCCCCAAACACATACATCCCCTCAGTACATACGTTATCAGGCCCCCACACTGCCCTCTGTCACCATAGTAAGTCTCTCCCCTCCCCCACTGCACACAATCTTAGATCTCTGACACCCTGGCCTATCAGGTCGTCACAGGGTATTGTGCAATCTGCCCTTCTGCCAGTATCCACCATCCTTGGTTACGGATCCTGGTCCTTTGTGTTGCTAACAGCTTAGCCAATCAAAATCCTAGGAACACTTCCCACTTTAACCTACCAGACACACCATTGGGGGGCCTGAAGGGAATAGCACCGCCCACATGGGAGTTGGTGAGAGGAGAGTGAGGACAGTGACAGTTGAGCAGTGGAGTTGAGCGAGAGTAGAGCAGAGGAGTGGTGGTGAAGTGACTCTCTGGGAGGGAGAGGTCACGGAGTAGGGCTCCTGAGTACTAGGTGGCAGACGTTGGTCTGGGTTTGGTAGGAGCTGGAACCCGAGTCGCAGGGGATAGTGTCAAGAGGCACAGACTGCCCAGGAGGGTGGCCGGCGGCCTTGAGCTATCACCGGGCAGGGGCCAGGGCACGACGGGGTACGTGGACCCAAGGCCGGAAAGTAACTTCACGCGTTCCGGTAATTTACCCGACGGGGGTGAAGACTTCAAGTGTCATCCCCAACCCGCTCCAAAATCGGGGTACTAGCGCACCGATGGGATAGGACTTTCCCACTACAGTCCAAAGAAATCCTACACCCTGAGAGCAAGCTCACTCTGTTAGCCATACGGGTGAGCGGAACCCGAAGAGTCTTATACCCACGGGTCCAATAGAGACGAAGGTGCCAAGGACAGGGCCACAGGCTAACAGCAACACCAAGGGCACGAACCCAGCGTGCTCCCTACCAGCTGCAGTGGTGCTCAGAATTCTGGTTTACAAGCTGTCAGTGTAGTTATTCCAGGACTGAGTGAGTTGTATTGCAAATATAAAAATGGCTATTTTTGAGTTTATACATTATGTTAAACTATAACATATTGTTTAATCAGACAGACAAAGTGTACATGGTTACAAAATCTTGTGTATGCTTAAGGGTTTCTGTGTGTTTGTCTTGAACATACGGACAGACAATATACCATTGTAACAGAAACCTTATGATTTACCTAGCTCAAATACCTGATGTGTATTTTTGGGAGATTTGAAGTCTATGGGTTAATTACCCCATTGTCTGATGTGTGTTCTATCTCTACTTGATCTATGTTCAAAGACTGGCCATCAAAGGGCATGGGTCAGTGAGAAATACAACACATTGACGTTAAGGCTTGTAATATTATTCAAGCCTCTATAAGATCAGCTGAAGTATAGCACAGACAGAACCTCGTGTTTGCTGCTTCGTGAGACGTCCGGGCAGTGATGTCCAGGAGTTCTCTGTCTATGTCGTGCTTCTCTGACTGTAGTTCCAGACAGATGATGTTCCAAAGCTCCTTAGTGATGTAAGTATTTAACTGTACTTAACCTTTGTATGTTCAATATACAAAAGTGCACGCAATATCATACTTTTCCTTTACGTTTGTATTTCATATTAACCTTTATAATAAAATTACTTATTTGCCTTCTTTAAAGCCGTATCTGAACCTTAGTGCTAAAAAATATAGCAAAACATGAGTACATTGAAAACCCCTATTCCTATTCCCAACGGTACACACCAAAAACCATCCCAGCATCAACGGGCCCCGGGACACGAACCCCCTACCCACGGAGGGGTTAAACATCAGCCTGCCACACCATCGTCACCGGGCTGCCCAACGGCAGCGGTGGTCCCTCACATTACCACGCACCGTGGGTGGCGTCACAAACTTTCCAAAAAAACCCTGTACATATTCTCCCCCCTCTTTTAATCGAGTGGCCAAGCGACTGTGATGCCCTGGCCTATCAGGTCGTCACATGGTGTTGCACAATTTTCCTTTCCGTGCAGCATCCATCTCTCTCCCTTGGTTCCAGGTGCCACTCAGTGATATGCTAAGACCAGCATGCAAATCCCACACACACACCAGGGGGCAGGTCCAGTGAGGAAAGGGCTGCCCAACGAAGGGTTAAGCAGACTGGGTGGGAGGTGGCTAGTTAGTCGTCGGCAGGGGAGCAAAGAGAGCAGAGGGCTCTCAAGCAGCTCTCAGTGAGGAGAGCAGGTTGGGGAGTTGGAGCTCCCAGACAGCGTGAGAGAGTAGCCTCAGAGAGTGAGGGGCTGTGGAAGTGGAGGCTCCCGAAGGGTCAGACTAGACCAAAGCACACTAGTAACATCACTGGGAACGGTCACCTGGACGTGCTCCCCCTCAGCGGCAGTGGTACTGAAGGACGTTTGGTTGAATCACTGCCTGTGTGTTCATTGACCTCACACATCAGCACAGCCTCATCCAGCACCACGACAACCACTGTGAGTTTCTCTGCTCCCTGTCTCCCAGGCCTACAGCCCACGGCTCCTCTTTACCACCAAAAATTTCCAAAAATCCAGCACTCAATATTAGTAGAGATAGATTAAATTCTTTGTTTATACAAGCAATTGTGCAAAAATAATCATTGACGTTTCAGTCAAAAAACGACCTTCATCAAATTACACTATGATAGAAAAAAAGTAGTATTAACCCCTTCCCGACCATGGACGGAAAGATCCGTCATGGTGCCCTGGGCCTTAAAGACCAAGGACGGATCTTTCCGTCATGGCGGAATCGCGGCACCGGAGCCTCCGGTGATTGCAATCGGGTAACACAAATCGCAGATTCGGGGAGGAGGGGATCTGTATCTGACCTCAGGAGGGGTGGTGCCTCTTCCCCGGACCTACGGAGGCTGTGATTGGCTGACGAACTGCTCAACTAATCACAGCCACTGTAATGTTCCAGCCATTTAAAGTGACTGAAACATTGAAATCCAGCCCTGGCCAGTGCAGCTATAGCACTGGCCATTGGCTGCAGCTGGGTGACCTCACTGGATCACCCTCCCCCAGCTCCAGTAGCTCTGATTGGAGAGATCGGCCTTGTAACCGATCTCTCCAATCACAGTGGACCTGTTGCCGGTGACCGCCCCATCAGCTTCACTTGTCGGCCCTGCAGCACGCCAGCACAGTGAGTGTATACAGTGCAATGGCAGGGCGACAAGATCCGGTCCCATGCTGTTATGTGACTGGAGCTTGGGACCCGGAAGTTGCCGCGCTGCCATTGCACTGTATGAAACCGGCGAAAAGCCTCCCGATCCGCCACCGCTGCCCTCCGCGATCTGCCACCTGTTTCCCCGATCTGCTGCCCGCACCCCCACCCCTCGTATCTGCTGCACGCACCCTCACCCCCACACCTCCTGATCCGCCACCGCCGCCCTCCATCTGCCACAGTGCCACCGCTCCCCCCGATCTGCTGCCCGGCCCCTTTCCCTCGTGATCGGCTGCTCGTCCCCTCACCTCCGTGATGTGCTGCCAGCCCCCTCCACTCGAGATCGGCTGCCCACTTCCTCCTCCCTTATGTGCTGCCTGGCACCGCCCCCTCTCCTCCGTTATGTGCTGCGCGCCCCCTCTCCATTATGTGCTGCCCGCCCCCTCCCCTCTCCTCCGTTATATGCTGCGTGCCCCCTCTCCTCCATTATGTGTTGCTCGCCCCCCCACCTCAGTGATGTGCTGCCCGCTCCCCCCCACCTCTCACCCCCGTGATCGGCTCCCCGCCCCCTCCCCTGTCACCCCCCGTGATGTGCGCTCCCTCTCCTGTCACCCCCGTGATGTGCGCTCCCTCCCCTGTCACCCCCGTGATCTGTGCTCCCTCACCTGTCACCCCCGTGATCTGTGCTCCCTCCCCTGTCACCCCCGTGATCTGTGCTCCCTCCCCTGTCACCCCCGTGATCTGTGCTCCCTCACCTGTCACCCCCGTGATCTGTGCTCCCTCACCTGTCACCCCCGTGATCTGTGCTCCCTCCCCTGTCACCCCCGTGATCTGTGCTCCTTCACCTGTCACCCCCGTGATCTGTGCTCCCTCACCTGTCACCCCCGTGATCTGTGCTCCCTTCACCTGTCACCCCCGTGATCTGTGCTCCCTCACCTGTCACCCCCGTGATGTGTGCTCCCTCCCCTGTCACCCCCGTGATGTGTGCTCCCTCCCCTGTCACCCCCGTGATCTGTGCTCCCTCCCCTGTCACCCCCGTGATGTGTGCTCCCTCCCCTGTCACCCCCGTGATGTGTGCTCCCTCCCCTGTCACCCCCGTGATGTGTGCTCCCTCCCCTGTCACCCCCGTGATGTGTGCTCCCTCCCCTGTCACCCCCGTGATGTGTGCTCCCTCCCCTGTCAACCCTGTGATGTGTGCTCCCTCACCTGTCGCCCCCGTGATCTGTGCTCCCTCACCTGTCACCCCCGTGATCTGTGCTCCCTCACCTGTCACCTCCGTGATCTGTGCTCCCTCACCTGTCACCCCCGTGATGTGTGCTCCCTCCCCTGTCACCCCCATGATGTGTGCTCCCTCCCCTGTCACCCCCGTGATGTGTGCTCCCTCACCTGTCACCCCCGTGATGTGTGCTCCCTCCCCTGTCACCCCCGTGATGTGTGCTCCCTCCCCTGTCACCCCCGTGATGTGTGCTCCCTCCCCTGTCACCCCCGTGATCTGTGCTCCCTCACCTGTCACCCCCGTGATGTGTGCTCCCTCACCTGTCACCCCCGTGATGTGTGCTCCCTCACCTGTCACCCCCGTGATGTGTGCTCCCTCCCCTGTCACCCCCGTGATGTGTGCTCCCTCCCCTGTCACCCCCGTGATGTGTGCTCCCTCACCTGTCACCCCCGTGATGTGTGCTCCCTCACCTGTCACCCCCGTGATGTGTGCTCCCTCACCTGTCACCCCCGTGATGTGTGCTCCCTCACCTGTCACCCCTGTGATGTGTGCTCCCTCACCTGTCACCCCCGTGATGTGTGCTCCCTCACCTGTCACCCCCGTGATGTGTGCTCCTGCTGCCTCCTTCATCTCCTGTGATCCAGCTGCCTAGATCCATCCTGTAGGGTAACTATCCCCAATCTCACCTCCCACTCCCCTTCCCACCCATCCCCCCATCCCCCCTTCCCCCCATCCTCTGCCGCTCCTGCATCCACTGCGCACTCTCCCATCCGCCCCCACCCTATCCCAGCCGCCTCCACCCTATCCCAGCCGCCTCCGTCTCACAATCACAGATGCTCCCTTTATATGCCGCTGCCGCCCATCTGCTGCTGTTCAGATCCATCCTGTAAGTATTGTTCGTGGCTCTTTTCTAACTATCCCCAATCGCATCTCCCACTCCCTCCCCCCCCCCCTTCCCCCACCTGCTTGCCGCCAAGTGCTGATCAGGTACGTAATTGTTGCTCTAGTTTTTGCTTTTTTTGTGCACCCCAAATAAAAAAAAAACAAAACAAAACTTGAACAATTAGGTACCTGATCAGCAATCATCCTGCAGTCGTACTCGACTTTGGACAGGACTTCTTTTTTCCATCCCACCTAGTCCCCCTCCCCTTTTTTGCAGAACATTCGTGCGTGCACCCTGTTTTTTTTTCTATGCCATGGGGGTCTAGTTTCCAAAATGGGGTCACATGTGGGGGAGCTCCACTGTTTCGGCACCTCAGGGGTTCTCCTAACACAACATGGAATACGCTAATTATATGCAACCCCACCTTCCCCCTGCCCACGGAGGGGTTGACAATACAAGCTGCCATCCCATCGCTCCCCCCAAATGCGGCAGCGGTGGTATCCCATATTACCACGACCCGTGGGTGGCGTCACGAACATTATTTATTTTTCACCCCCTTATAAATACCCCTTTTTCAAGTAATCGTGTGACCCTGCCTCGGGTCCGGAGACCCCTCGAGCCACTGCAGATCCAGATCTGAGCAGCCCGTTGGCTGTCGTGGAGGCGGCACACGACCCCTGGGTCCGGAGACATCTCGGGCCACCGTGGATTTGGATCCGAGCAGCAGCGGTAGCCCGGCTGCTGGCACGGGGGCGGTACAGATCCTCTCTGCCTCTTACCAGCCCAGAGCTCCGTGTGCAGCAGAGGAAATCACTGAGACAACGGAGTGAGAGGGAGGCGGAGCCGGCATTGAGCACTGCACTGGTCCTTGGGAAACAGCAGCAGGGAATCCTCTGCAAACAGTGCGCTGTGTGATAGGACCTAAACCTTGTGACACGGCCAAGCCACTGTATTTAAAGGTGCAGTGTCACTGATACAGTTCATAGTATTGCAGCTCAGTGTGGGCCCCCTTTGAGCACGGGGCCCGAGGCGACCGCACCCTCTGCCTCCCCGCTAGCTACGCTACTGCTCTAAGCCCAATATCACATAAGAATTTTGTAGTTCTGTATTTTTAGTGTAGTAGGTATATTTGGGATAAATGGTGGGACTCGCTGAGGGACAAATCCGGCACCCTTTCTAAAATCTCCATCCATTGACTGTCTTTAATGGAGCCTATGGTTCCCTTCCACTTCTGTTTAGACTTTTACGGGTATTTTGAAAGTATTAAATCCAAAACTATACAATATATTACCGAAATTAGGGCCCTAGAGTTTTTAACCTCAGCAATTCTGTTTATAATCTTATTTTGAGGGACCCCCTACTCCAGCTGTATTCCCTCTGCCATGCGTGTTGCAACTGTAAGTATTTATAAAACCCTTCCAGCTACTTTAGGTGTTTTTAATTCTGTTAGCAGGTTCTTTTCCAGCCCACATATAAGAGGTCAGTTTTGACAGAGAGGCATTCACTAGATTATGGCCTAGTTGAGAGGTACACAGTGATGTGGTAAAATAAAATCGGCCAATTTAGACCCAAGTACCACTGCACGAATGGTGAGGTCAGAACAAATAAAGGTGGTTTTAAATTGGATGACTGAGAGTGCCCCCAGTTTCTGTAGTTTGTCTTCGGATACGATTCCACTTCCGTTTTGCACTGACAAGTGCAATCCGATAAAACATCAGACTGCACTCACACCAGTGCAAAACTATGGGGCAGTGTCCATCTGCGATTCATTTCTCATGCCATATCGGAATGTGGAATGAATAACAGCATGCTGCATTTGGCAGCGAGTCTCGGTTCATGTATGATGTAATCCGAGTGCAGTGCAATATACGCAGAGACAGGCAGTGGAGGAGACGGGGAGAAAGTGCTCCCTTCCTCTTCTCCGCACCTGTAATGCGATCGCAAGATCACATCACAGTCGCATGATCCTCAGCTGATGCTCGCAGCAGAGGGTCATTAGCATATCGCTTCCGATGCTCTTGTGGCGCCCCTGAGGCTTTAGGCACCACAGGGTACTGCACCTCACTTAGGGTGCAGTATTCATCCCGGGTTCAGAGGAGGTCAGTGCTTGTTCCACACTACTCATTTCACACATACACACCATTGCCCTTTTCCCAACTGGGGACCAGTCTAGGGTCAGGTCACATGGATGGTCACCTAATAGTAAGGGCCTTCCCACCCACTAGTCTAGAGATCCGGGAGGGGGAGGGGTGATGTCGGGGAAAGAGAGGAGACAAAGCAGTTAGTATGGAGCCGGTCTGCGACACAGCCAGGCTGCTGGAGTGCAGTTCCTGACAGAGGGACAGCAATACCGGTGGATCTGGTGGGACAAAGGAGAACATGATAGCTGAGGGGATACAGAGTCAGTTCCCAGGTGCGGAGCCCTTAGATTAAGGGGAACTTCAAATCCTTTTAAAAATCATGCCGGGTGAGGAGATTTCAAGTTTCCTTCACCCACCTCAAGTGCCCGGGCACAGCAGCATATAGAGCCAGGAGTTGAGACCACTCTCCAGCCCCACAAAAGGACTTGTGCTGCCTGTTAGATGGGACGGAGCTTACAAACTACAGAGAAGGGACCCTGTGTAGCTATAGGCCACGGGGACCCATTACAAACAGCTCAAGGAGAAAGTGCTCAGCATCCACAACACCGGCTTCCGAATTATCAAGGATCTACTGGAGTCCATCTTGGTGAAAACTAGCACTCCAAGGGTGACAGTGAGTATAGAACTTGAACTGCAGACCCTGTGTCGTCCCTTTCATCGCCGACGCCGGTGCCCCTGCGCTATAGACTACCACCCTCATCATCCTCCCTGGGGCGAGCTCTACCTGTGGAGAGCTGAAACACCCAAACAGTGACGTAACTATAAACTTTGGGGCCCCGGGGCAAAATTTCATAGTGGGGCCCCTCAACATTTCAATTACTAGAGGTTGTAAACGTGGTGAAGCCTGCAAGCATTGTTGTATACAACACACAGGCTTCACCACGTTCTGCAACCTTTAATAGATTTTGTTTATGATGCAAGTTTTAGAAGTTAAATATTCAGTGAATATGTTTGGAAAATTAATAAGGTGAATAATTCCAAATATTGCACAATTTTCAAATAACTATATGTTTATTAAATATTAAGTATTTTTAAACAGTATATATTTAAACTTTGTTCACTTAAACATAACATTACTTAAACATTACCAATTTGTTCAGTTTTAAACAGCTACTTAAACATTTGTTTCCTAACTTTCAGAGTAGAAAATTCATCAATTACTTTGTCAAAGGCGCCACGGCCACCTACTAGCAAAGAGACAGTGCGGTTGCCCAGGATATGTGCACTGTGTCCAGCCGCTCTCTCCAGGAGGAGAGAGACTGGAGGTGACATTTCTGCCTCTCCCAGCAGGTGCCACCAGACATCAAATACAACTCCCAACCACAGGTACAGCAGCAGTCACTATTGCTCCCTCCCGGTTGTGAGGAGAGTGGGGGTTGTACACAGCTCTGATTATTGAAAACAAGAGGCAGATGACTGAGAAGATAGATACTGCATGACCCTGAGCCGGGAGGAATGTGTGATTATAGAAACTTCCCCCTCCTCCCCTCCTTCCCCCTCGCAGCAGTATAGACCTGCAGACTGGATGAGGGACAGGGCTTCTCACAGTTTGTCACAGAGATATTTGTGTCTGCTGAGACTGTCTGTCTCCTCTCAAAACAAGACCTCAGTGTCAGTGCACGTCGCGTTGTGGCCGCTGCCTGAACTATTGGCTGAGTCACCGCCTGGCGCGACACCACACGATCAGCTAACAGTCTACTGTCTGCCATAGAGCTCCTGTTACTAAGCGAAATAGCGTTTGCCCATTTAAAGTAAACAAACAAAAAACATTTACGCTTGCACTTTGATGGATCTTTTCGTTACTTTTATTAACTTTAAACTCGAATAATATAGGAGCTGGGTATTTTATGAGAAATGAAAGTATTAAAATACAATTTTTTTACCATCAGTTTGGGGCCCCTTGGATGGTTGGGGACCCCGGGGCAGTGCCCAGGCTGCCCCGGTTGTAGTTACGGGCCTGCACCCAAGCTGCGTCCTACCATCAGCACCAGAAGTGAGCGACACCCCGCAGCGGCGGCTTCCCTCATAGACGCATGCCACAGGTGGCATCACGAAAGACAAATACTCCCAACATCCCCATCCCTCCATCTTTATTGACACTGTGGGGCCAAGAAGCTGGGCAAGGCCACTGTGATATCCCAAACCACCACCACCGGCCCGGTGATGAGTACAATCCCCTGGCCACGTCACTCTCGCATCGGAAACTATACACTAGTGGAATCATACCCTTCCACTCAGTCCCATACAGAAAGCGTAGAGTTTGCACCTGCAGCCCATGGGAATCTGTTTTCCACCTCACCCTCTAGCAAGTGAGACAAGCATGCTGAACCCCAAGTCATGCAGCAGTCACTTCTGCTTTTTTTTTTTTAACTATATTTTTATTCAAATTTTTCAATAACATAACACTGGCATAAGCGAATTCAGCATTGTATATTCAATTCAAAAACATTACATTGTCATGTTTGATCATCCCAAATTCCATACCAGTTTTTAAAATCAATAACTGTAACATGGCAAGATAAAGCAAAGGAAAGCAGCGACCCCTTAACCCATCATTCTTATCATTCCCCCCATTGAACCCTTGAGAACATGGTAATGACATACAATAAAGAAGTCTCACTCAAATCGGTTATTTCCCCCTCTCCTTTTAGTCCCCTTTCGGCCTTTCCTCCCCCACCTCCAAGCCATCCAATGTATCCTTCAATTTTTCAGTATGATACCAGACTGTGTCTTTGAAAGGTGACATAATCCTGACTATCTCCTCCCGAGTACAATAGGCCAGTATGAATTTCTTCCATTTGTTAAAGTGCTGTCGTATTCTATCCGCCCTCCTTTCTGCATCCAATCCTTCTATTTCAAGAAGATGCATGAGCTGACCCAAGATCTCTTCAATCGTGGGGACCCTAGACTCCAACCAATTTTTTAGTATCGCTCTCTTGGCTGCCAGAAGTATCACATGTATAAGTCTGGGTGAATTAGTCATCTTCCCTTTGGTATCGTTCCCCTCTTCCCAATGGTGAAAAATAGCGAACCCAGGTGAGAGCCAAACTTCAAGACCCCACACCTTTTGTATACAACTTTTGATCTGTGACCATAATGGACTCAAATGCGGGCAGGACAACAACCCGTGAAGGAGATCAGTTCCACTACTCTTACACTTAGGGCAAAATGTAAGCCTGTCTGGCTTTGTTGCTGATGGAGGGAGATTAAAACCATAAATTGCCTTGTGCATAATTCTAAATTGGGTTTCTCGCCAATTCTCATTTAAAATTGATTTACGAAGAGCATTCCACCCTCCCCTAATTTTTACCCCCATAGACGGGTCCTCAAATTGTTTTTCCCAAGATTTAAATAAACCTTCCGGGTGCTGTCCTATTAATAGATCACGCATGGCTCCATAAAGAAAAGAGATAGATGATGAAGTTATTGAGTTCTTTACCAGACAATCAAAAGAGTTAAATATTACCTCCTGGGTCACATCATGCAACTGAGTCATAATACTATATCTCACTTCGTCATATTGGATTAGTTGGTTAGGCCCCAAGCCATACTGCGCTATAATTTCGTCTCTACTCAACCATCTAGGTTCTGAGGTGTGCAAGAGATGAGCAACAGTCCTTATACCCTTCACCTTCCATTCTTCAAACAGCTTATTGCTTGTTCCCTGCACAAACTCTCGATTCCCCCATATAGGCAAGTATTTGGATATTTTATGGGGAAGTTTGTAATTTCTCCTCAACGCCTTCCACGCTGCAATCGTGTCTTTAAATAAGGAAGAGTGCTTGATTTTCACTGGGAGATTAGCCTGCCTAGTATGAAGTAATGCCACCAGATCCCAAGGCTGTGCATAGTCTCTCTCAAGCTCCAACGCTGAATAATGCCTAGAGCCTTTAATCCAATCCAATATATATCTAGTCAAACAGGCTATATTGTAACCCCGAATGTTCGGCAAACTCAGACCTCCATGAACCTAAGATGCCATCAACTTCTTAAGCCCTATACGAGGGCGTTTCCCCCTCCAAATGAAGTGTGAAAAAGCTCTATTTAGCTGGACAACATCTTTATGCTTGAGAAGCAGGGGAAGTGTTTGAAGATGATACATTAATTTTGATATCGACATCATCTTAATTAGGTGGACTCTACCAATTAGGTTCAATGGAAGGTCGTGCCATCTTTTAAGATCTTGCTCTATTTGGCTCAGAAGGGGTGGATAGTTTAGACTATAAAGGGTTGCCGGAACCTTACCTATTTTAACTCCCAAGTATGTGATATATGACTTAGCCACTGTAATTCCTTCAAAAGGGTTCTGCTCCCGTGTTTGAACATTTGTCCCTCCCAGGTATAGGAGCTCGCACTTTGACGCATTAATCTTGAAGCCTGAGTATGCTCCAAACTCTCGCAAAATTTGTAAAATCTCGGGGACCTGCTGAGCTGGATTCGAAAGGAAAAGCAAAATGTCATCCGCAAAAAAAGCTGACTGAATTTGTCTATTATTTACAGAAATACCCTGGAAGGTGCTATGCGTAGATAACAATCGTACCAATGGTTCCAGAGCCAGATTAAAAAGTAATGGGGAAAGGGGGCAACCCTGTCTGGTTCCTTTCAGTAATGGAAAAGGGGCTGACAGATATCCTGGAATGTAAACTTGAGCCTTCGGATTTGTGTAAATTTCTCTAATGTAGGTATAAAATGACCCCGAAAAACGCATTTCATCTAGAACTCTATAAAGCCATGACCACTCAATATTGTCAAAGGCTTTCTCGGCATCTATTGTAAGCAAAGCGGGAGATTCTCCTTTCAGAGGCCGAAGGTTAACCCTATCCAGGACAAGAAGAACTTTTCTAATATTTAGTGTCCCTGATCTTTTCTGAATGAAACCGGCCTGTGCTGGGGAAATCAGTTGGGGAAGAATTATAGCTAGACGATTTGCCATAATCTTTGACATTATCTTCATATCTAGGTTGATAAGTGATATGGGCCTGTACGAACCAGGATCCTTTGGGTCCTTCCCCTGTTTAGGGATCAATTTTATATATGCCCGGTTATTATTTTGGAAAGACGCATTACCGTTTAGTATGCTATTATACAGCTCTAGTAATGTAGGTAAGATCTCTTCCTTTACTGTTTTATAGAATTCTCCTGTAAATCCGTCAGGGCCAGGGGCTTTATAATTATGCATGGAGTTGATTGTCCCCAATACTTCTTCCCCCGTAATTTTGGCATTCAGAAAAGTGCGATGCTCTTCTGTGAGTCGAGGTAGTGTCACTTTAGATAAAAGATTATTATCGGGAAATTTGTCTCGCTTTTCCGACGAATAAAGGTTTCTATAATACGTGCCTAAAGTCTCAATTATTGTCTTAGGGTTTTTGTGTATCTCCCCCTTTTGATTTTTTATTTGCATGGGTCCCTGAGTTATAATCCTATTTTTCGCTAAGTTGGCCAGTATTTTCCCTGCTTTATTTCCAAAGCAATGTAATGTAGCTTCTTGCATTGACCTAGCCATTTGTTCCCGTTTTTCCGCCCACCCATTAAAAGCCCTTTGGGCTATTACCCATCTATCTCTATGGTCCCTATCAGGATGCTTTTGAAAAGAAGTATATGCTTCCCTCAATTTATGGGAGGTTTCAGTAAATTTAAGTTGAGCCTTTTTCTTCAAATAGGAAACATGTGCTATCGTTCTGCCCCGTAATACTGCCTTTGCCGTGTCCCATAATAACATAGGTGTGTCTTTATGTTGATCATTATGTACCATAAATTCCGTCCACCATTCCTTTAATTTCAAGGAAAAATCTTCGTTATCTTTAAGGAAGGAAGGATATCTCCACAGATAGTCCGTTCCTCTGGAATAGATGTTTGCTAGGTCTAGCACCACCGGGGCATGGTCAGAAATCACCAAATCCTTGATAGCAGCTGAGTGGAGCGCACGTACCAGGTTCCCTGAAATAAGAAAGTAATCAACGCAAGACCAGGAGCTATTAGCATGTGAATAGTGCGTAAATTCCCTATCCTGAGGGTACAATAGTCTCCACGCATCCCATAAGGCCGTGGCACTTAACAGAGGACGCATAACTTTATCATGGCTGCGCGGTACATTTGGGGGGCCTTTAGCATTTTTCCTGTCCTCTAGCACAGATACCACCGAGTTGAAATCCCCCCCCAATTATTAGATTAAAATGGGCATGTTCTAAAATTTTGTCCTCAAGTCGTTGAAAGAATGATTTGTTGTTTTCGTTCGGGGCATAAATATTAAAGATTTTATAAATTCCTCCAGGGATCTCCACCGAGACCATCTGAACCCTACCTTCCGTGTCCGCATATGTTTCCAGGACTTGATGTTGTAATCTCCTACTGACTAATGTAATAACCCCTGCTTTCCTTTTAACTGAAGATGACCCGTAGACTCCTCCAACCCACAATTTCCCCATCCTCTGCATGTCTGAAGCTTCCAGATGAGTTTTCTGAAGGAGCGCAATGTCCGGTTTGAGGCGATTAAGGTGGCGTAATATCTTAATTCTTTTTTGGGGGGAACGTAACCCCTTAACATTACAGGTGACTATTCTCATAAAGCACATGTAATAAATGGAAATCCTGCCTTTCGTTTACCATGTTTTTGCTGCCCTCCCTTGCCAAAAAAAAATTCAACCAATTAGACAATTGAACATAGTGCTCACTTGCAATAACGAGAGTAGTAGTAATAATAATAACTCTGTGTAAAATCTTTGCTACTTCACTTGAATCCAAAATTCCCAAACATTTCAAACATCCCCCCCCCCCCAACTATACCATAATACTCAGACTTCACTTTTTTCTGATCATTTTCCAAGCTCAGTCAACCTTATATTTGTATAGCATTTATCCAATATAAAGGAGTGTCCCACCTACAAAGAAAGAGAGAGAAGAAAAAAAAAAAAAAAAAGGTTCTCTTTCCTTTCCTCCTCCCCAGATTTCTTGAACTTTTTCCACTGCGGCTTCTCCAACCTAAATCAAAAACAGGTGTCCCACCTTGAACTTTACACATCCGACATTTGTCTATTTGTCTCAGGTTCCCTTAAGTTCTTTGTTTTGTTGTCTCCGGTCCTTCGGGGAAGCTGTATCGAACTTCACAGAGCTCCCTTTGGTCACTCTCTGGTCCGGTGAGTTATTGCGCCCTTGTCCTGGAGAATTCCTGAGGTCACGAGGACTGCTGATCCGCTCAATAAAGGCCTCTGCCTCCTTTGGGCTTGAGAGAGAATTGTAGGATCCATTCTGATGTCTGATAATCAACGTTGCCGGGTACTTTAACTGGAAGCGTATATTTCTCTTAAATAAGGCTGAGCATATGTATGAGAATGCCCTCCGCTGCCGTGTGACCTCCGCAGAAAAATCCTCGAAGAGCAAGATGCGCGAGCCTTTCACCTCCAAGGGATGTTTCAATTTCTTGTACGCCTGTAATATTTCCTGTTTATCGGAGAAGTCTAAGTATTTCATTATGACTTGTCTTGGGCGTCTGTTATTTTCACTCTCATCACCTCTCCTTGGCGGACCAATGCGGTGCACCCTTTCCACTTTTCTCCTTCCTGCTACTCCCAGGGTTGTAAGAATAGTTGATTCACACAATGTACGTAGCTCACCAACCGGGTATGTTTCAGGGAGGCCAACAATGCGCAAATTGCTCCTTCTGGAGCGGTTCTCCAGATCGTCCACACTGTCCCTCAGGATCAGATTCTCCCTGGCCAGACGCATGACTGCAGTATGGTCAGAGCTGAAGTCTTCCTCTAACGTCGACATTCTGGTTTCCATAGCTGCAACCTGTTCCACCGTCTCATCAAGTTGGTTCTGTATGGCACTGAGAGCTGTTGCTATTGATGCTTTAATTGTAGCGGAAATGTCAGGTAGCAAACGATTCGCGACTTCATCAGCCAGACGCTTATAATCCATACCCTCCATTGTTTTGAATACATCCGGGGTCCCCGGGGAATCCTCCATCTCCATCTGATGAGTATTTTCAGGTGACCGAGGGACACTTAATTCTGTATGGGAAGTCACAATCTTTTTTTCACACTGTACGCTGGATGTATGAGGATTTTGTGTTTTGGAGCTGCTGCGCAGCAGGTATCTTTCCATCAAGTAGTGAATGAAGGGACGTAAGTTTTGACACTGATTTAGTGTGGGTTGTCAGACAAATCTTGATTCTGCTCCCCCTTTGGTTTATTCTCACTTTCACCCCTTTCTCCCCCTTGCCAGAGTTATATGAATTCTCACTGTCCTGCAACTTTGCAGGGATGTATGTTTAAACTTCCCTCCTTCAGCTTCCTTCACTTTTTCAAGAGCGTCGCACTGAGTCTGTATGTCTAGAGATTCAGCACCTGCTTGTTAAGCACAGGTCTGGACAGCGATGGGGGAAGGGCCCAGGGATTCCCTGCTTTTTTCCCTCTGCTCTTTGCAGAACTTGTCAGTAATGTTGTTTGCTGCTGATATCTTATCAGGACTCCAGGAGATTTATTATTCTGCTGCTGGTTAACTGGTTAGTGCTGGGGGGTGTGAGTGATCTCTGCAAGGTAAGCCCTCAGCTGTGTCCTGCTCTCTGTGCACAGATCTGATTTTAGTGCAGGGCAGGCTTCGGCGCCATCTTTATCACGCTGCCAGATCTTGAAAGGGAGGGGGAGAGCAAAGTTCACCGCCGCTGTTTCATCTGATTGTCTCTACGGCTCCCCATGAGTTTCCCTGCATACAGCAACTTCACTCACCGGTGGTATGCAGCGGGGGAGGCTGGTGGGTTGTCCGGTATATATGTCAGAGCTGCAGGGAATGACGGAGCTCAGGCGTCCTGTGTCCTACATGATCAGCGCAGGATCCGGAAGTCCACTTCTGCTTTTTGATGACTCGGCTGGCTGGGATTCCATGGGCCATTCACCTGGCCCTTCCTCAGAAATGGCAGAGATTGAGTGCACTCATACCTCCCAACCATCCCAAATTCAGCAGAATTGTCCGAATTTGAGAGCTCTCTCCAGTAGTCCTGCTGTGTACTGCTTTTGTCCCAGCTCCTCTCCTCAGTGCAGTGAATAAATTAACTCAGGACAAGCAGTGCATAAATTAAATTCTCATCTGTTCTGGTTTTCCAGACAGAGTTAGAACTCATAAGCTTGTGAGCTCTTGTGTCCATAAATAGCAGCTCTACCATTGAGCCACTTCCCTTACTGAGAAGCATGGGAGGATTTGGTAATCCATAATTCAGAAGCCATAACCAGATTTTTCAGCTACACAGATATATGGATAGATATATATATTGTATTTCTGTGTAGGTAAGGAAAAAGTCAGATTCTTTTGTTCCTATAAAATTATTATAAAGAAATGAAAAAAAAAATGACAAAAATATAATTTATTTTCACCCGTCCTTGAATTCAAACCAGCAACTTTCAAACACATAACAGCAGGTCTAGCTGTGGAGCCACAGGCTCTGCTAACATCACAGAGAGGATTTTATATAGATGAACCTGCAGTGCGGCCTCTGAGCCTCCACAGCAAATTACACTGGACATAGAGATCCACTGAACAGAGCAGCATCTCTGCATCCTCTGTCCTAGAGGGAGAGGTAAAGATTTTTTTTTTCTTCTATTTTTTTTTTATTTATTTTTAATTTTATTAAAACAATGTAATTTTGAATGCACTTTTTTAAAAAATAACAAACATTAATCAGCAAATAACATGGACATATTTGTTGTCCCTGTAATTGTAATGACCCGAACAACACAACGATCAGATTATTTATGGGAATCGGTAAATGGTGTAAAAACATGGTGCAATTGTTTTTTTTTCTCTATTAAAACCTAAAAAAAAGTAGCGTAAATGCTGCGTTTTTCTGCAGGTGTCTGCGCCACACAACACAAGAACAATCTTTTCTGATTTGCGTGTTTGCTGCATTTTTTATGCATTTCCTTGACACTTGATATGTTTGTTGCAGATATTAATCTGGGTTTTTAATTCATTTTAATAGTACAGAAAAGCTTTGATTCTGCATTTAAAAATACAACAGCGTTTTTTTGGTTTGCGATTTTCTTCAGGCTCCACAAAAAAGCTTATAGAGAAAAACAAACACCAAAACTGCACAGTTCAGCAGCGTCAAAGCTTTTCTGTACTATAAAAACACTAAAAAAAACCCCCACGGCTTTACATGTGCACCAAAAACGCATGACATAATGGGGAAAAGGTATAAAAAATGCAGCAAAAATAAAAAATGCAGCAGAGAACAAAAAAACACACGATTTCTGTAACATGTGAACACGGCCTTACAGACACAAATTGCAACACATAGTGACCCTACCGAAAAAGCAGGAAAAGCAGAATACAGTGCAATATAACAAAATAATTTATTGGAACTGGCACATAAGGGAGTTGACAGGAAAATCCATGAATACAGTTGGAGATGGGTTTACATGATCAAGGACAGATATATATATATGAGGAACAATAGTCACATGATAAAAAAGTTTTGAACAATAGATTGGATCACAAAACAAAATAATAATGTGCAAACGCGCCAAGTTAGATTTTATTGCATTACGCCCTAGCAACAAGTAATAATACCAAATGTCTCATATTTAAAAATCCATCGTATATACAGTATGTGTATATATATAGTAGAATATATCTTAAGGGGAGAGTAACTACAATAAAACTGATGGAAAAACAGTAAAGTACAGACAATGCAGGGCAGTAATGTATTTTGATATAAAAGTAAAAGCAGAAAAATCAAGTTTATACATATATTGCACTATGTGCAAAGCAACATGTATGTGAAAGTGCTAACGATGCAAGCCTCATAGTCAAGTCATACCCATAGATGTAACACAAAAGGTCCAATGGATACAGCATAGAGGTCCCCCGATACCTGGACCCCGAAACGATAACACATTTTATATCATGTAAACCCATCTCCAACTGTGTTCATGGATTTTCCTGTCAACTTCCTTATGTGCCAGTTCCAATAAATTATTTTGTTATATTGAACTGTACTCTGCTTTTCCTCCTTTTTTCGGTATGTTTTCTTCAGAGTGTGTTTTATAAGGGAGTCTATTTTATGCTCCCTTTTTTACATGTATGGATTTTTTGATAATAAATATGTCATATAGTGAAGCTTATATAAAGATGAGAAAGTTCTGGCTGATATGACTATAAATGAATGAACAGTCCAGGGCATCTACAAAACATCCCTCACTGCCAAATGGGTGTGGCTTGGGGTGTGACTAGGGGCTTGGTCAAAGCTTTGTCCCTCTTTCTGTTCTTCAAAAGATGTGAGGTATGTACATTGATGCCTAACCACTTGTTTAGTTTGAGGATGAGAATGTGAGAGGGCTAGTGCATACATTCAGCAGATCACCGCAGAACATCTCTCATGATGATGACGAAACACAGGTACCATCTTCTGTGATTTTCTGCATTGTGTAGACCTACAAGAAGGGCAGGGGTGAGGAGTGGGTACAAGATGATGCTGGGGATAATTAGGCCCTAGACCCCACTTGGAGTCAAGACCATCCGAGTGATGTTTGGAAGAAGAGGTGGAGATCATGCTGCCCCAGCTGCACAGCAAAAGAGAATGGTGCAAAAGCACAGTAGCCTGCCCCCTAGCCAGTATGTCGGCTGCTACTGCCCATTGAGCCAATGGACTGAGCACACCAAAGGCATCTCAAAGGAGCTCCCTGATGTGGCATTTCTTTAGGCAACGTGCTGATTATAAGACATGGGTGGTTTGCATGCTGTGCTGTCAGAGACTGAAGCAAGGCAAACATTTTCTTTACCTGAGCACCACTTGCATGTGAAAGCAAAGCAAGAGCTGCAGCAAAGTATACACCTGAAAAAACAGGAAAGATCTGAGGATCCTCCTGCTACCCCTTCTACTCCAGTCTCGAGCTCTTTCTCCTCTTCCCAAGCAAAAGGGCCACCTGGCACCCCGCAAAGAGAAAACGTGACAGCACCATCAGTGTCACCTAGCATCTCCCCACCATTCCATAGAAGCATTAGCTGAACTGGCGAATCCCAACATCTACAGATCCGCTCATCCCTAGTGATAACGTATAGATCAATGAAGGTTCAACTGCTGAGACCTCCACGGATAACCAGAACAGGAAACTATAATTCCTGGAGGAATGAAGCAATAATATGTATGCTGCCACTTCATATATTCTTTATTTCTCTTCTGGAAAATCCAAACACTGCACTTGGCAGTCCTGTAGAAAGTTAATGTAGCAGTGGTCAAGCATGTTGTCACGCTCCCAATGTCCCTGCACCGCTCCTTACCCACTGATCCAGTCCAGGTGTCCCAGCACTGCTCCGTACCCACTGATCCGATTCCCGTGCTTACCGAACGCGGCCCCGGCTCCCGCTCCTGCTCCCCTGCGTCCCAGATGCTTCCTGCTTGGCGGTCCCCCCGGCTTGCTGCGACTCGGGACTCTGCCTCCGGCTCCTCTGCATCCTGTCCCCGGCATCCTGTGCTTGTTTCTGGCTCCCGGGCTTCGCGCATGCACATTTGGGCGCGGGCACGCTCATTCACCTTTTCTTAAAGGGCCAGCATCCCTGGAACTGGATATGGCTGATTGCAGGTGCAGGGTATAAAAGACTTCCTGTTACATATGGGTGGTGCTTGTTCAACAAGTTCTTACAGCTTAGTATCTTGTGATAGTGTTCAAGCCCTCTGTGTTCTGTTCCTGGATTAACCCTGTCTCTGTCCTCAGAACCTGACGCCCGGTGTGTGCCACAGCTGGTCCGGCCCCCTGGAGATTCCCCGGTGTCCGTTTGCAGTGGACCTCTCCATCGTCCCTCTGCTTCACTTTGCCACCAGCTCTGGATTACATCTGAAGTCTCCAGCCTGCACTCGTCACTGGTCCCGGACTTCGCCTGCTGTCTTCACCCAGCTCCGGTCATCCGTTCCGATTCCCTCCGGTCCGAAGTAATCACGGGACTGGCCTCAGTATTCCCTCTGGACTTTCGAAGGACGCTCCCGGTATCACGCCTGTGTTCCGGCCACTGTGCATCTAGGCCCTCTGGTGTGGTTGCCAGACAGTCCCTGTATAGAAGTTCGCTCGTGGTGGCCTCCCTGGGGGAGTCCAGTGCATGGCCCAGTGGGTCCACTCCAGGACTAAATGTAACACATGTGGACTGCCAATTTCTGCTTATGGGATCTTATGTGCCCAGACATGGCAATCAGTGGAGCTCCTCGTTGTCGGACTGTGAGGGGGTGCAGGGCTTAGCCCACCCCAGACCTGCAGACTGGTTGTATACTAAGTGCTATGTTTTATTCATGTATGAAGTGTGTATTATGGGTAAATGGCCACTAGGTGGCCACAATGTGCTCAGCCACTTCCCTGGTTTTTGCTAGGCAGGAAAGTGTTAGTGAGGAGGAGCAATGTGCACAAAAAGGGGGAACACAGTAAAAGACTGGAGAGTCCCTATGGAAGTGGAGTGACCAGGCCCGGACTGACCATAGGGCAATTCTGGCAAATGCCAGGCAGAGGGGGGGAGTACTGTATTCCGAGGGAGGGGGGAGGCAGGAGTGTGTAGTGATGGAGTAGTGTAATTTGTGTGTGTAGGGGGTGATGGGGGGTGAATTGTATTATGTCTGGGGAGGGGGTAATGCAGGGTGCATTGTATTGTGTGGGGGGGTAATGGGGGTTGCATTGTATTGTGTGTGGGGGGAGGGGTAATGGAGGGTGCATTGTGTGTGTGTGTGTGTGTGTGTGTGTGTGTGTGGAGGGGTAATGGGGTGCATTGTATTGTGTGTGTGGGGGAGGGGTAATGGAGGGTGCATTCTATTGTGTGTGTGTGGGGAGGGGTAATGGAGAGTGCATTGTATTGTGTGTGGGGGGAGGGGTAATGCGGCTGCATTGTATTGTGTGTGTGGGAGGGAGGGGTAATGGAGGGTGCATTGTATTGTGTTTGTGTGGGGAGGGGTAATGGAGGGTGCATTGTATTGTGTGTGTGTTTGAGTGTGTGTGGGGGGGATTACAAAAGAGAAGTTTGGGGGGAATATATAAATAATAATAATAATAATTAATAAAAAAAGGGGCAATATTGGGGGATATTATGGAAATAGGTAGTGTGGGGCTATATTAAGGAGAGAGGCAGTGTGGAAGGTATTTTGGATAAGGGCAGTGTGGGGGGATATTTTGTGAAGGAAGCACAGCAATTATTTATTCGGGGGCACAGCATGGGAGATATGTATATTTATGGGGCAGTATAACGATACTTTTATTTGTAAAGGTGCTGTGTGTGGGGAAGTGCTGCTGAAGAATAAAGAGGGAGGTCTTCAGAGACGAGCAGTGGGCACGAAACCTCATCATGACGTCTGTACTGCGAGGAGACAGAAAGGATGGGAACGACTCAGAAGATGTCACCTATAAAAGGTACCTGGCTGTAAATGATTATTTGTGATGCTGCCTGCGTCTTATCAGTATTGTGGTTCCTGTGTGATCCGCAGTCTAATAACAACTCCCAGCATCTCCTTACCATTGTTAAGGACAAGCTGGGAGTTGTAGATTCCGGCATCTTCCGATCCTTCCCATTGATTTGCATTGTAAAATACAAAACGTTTTCCGACTGAACACCAGAAGAATGGACCGGTCACTTCTTTTAATCACTTGGTGGTTTTAGAAACCTGAAGTGGGTAAAAGATGCTCAAAAGCCTGAACCTGTGCACAGCGAGTAGATGCAGATGATCATTCGAGGATTTTTTCAAAGTGGTTTCCATGGTGGGATCTGCCCCCAAAAATGTCATTGCATATTCCCTAAGTGTTATTTGTCCAAAATTATCCCCAGTGAAAAGTACAGCTTCCCTGATCACCTATCTGTAGAATAGGTCATCAATATTAGTTCAGGGGGATATGATTTTATATCCCTGCCCATCAGCTATGTGACCACAGCATAATGAGGAGAGCAGAATCCTCTTCATTATCTGCGAGACCCAGCTCTATAGGGAAAATAGTGGCTTCACCAGGTCCTGCTACTGAGAGCAATAAATAGGCCTGAGCTGTAATACTGGATCCAGCCATGACTACATGTTATATGGTCGTATTACACAATCTACAAGTGCACAAAGATATTACACATTCAACACGCGAAAAGTGGGCCTGTGTACCCCCAAATGCCAGGGCTGAATTTTAGTCCCAGTCCGGCTCTGGGAGTGACCCACACCTTCAGTAGATGTGTGGAGGAAAGACCCTGATTATTGTACTAATTTGGACCCTCTGGGTCATATCCTGGTGCCGGACACATGAGACCCTGGTGAGAGTTGTGCTGACCGAACCACATCCCAAAAGGGTGAAGTCCGGACGGCCTGGATGGTGGCCACCCCCTGGCATATCCCCGAAGAACCCCTCACCAGGCTGAAGGTCAGTGGGCTCCGCAGAAGGAGTAGGTGCTGACAAACTGGGATAGAAGAGTGCTGTTCCCAGGGACCCCCCCCATCACGGCTTATAGCTTATCCCTGTGGGCGGGAGACGGACCTCTGTAGGACTACATAAAGCTACCCGACAGAATGAAGATGAGTGAGGGGATGATGGTCTCGAAAGCACGAGTACCAGGGAGGTGGCTGGCTGGCAAATTATCTGTGACTCCGGTCGCTAAGGACAACCCCGATGGGTGCAGGAGTGGATGGTTGAAGTTATGATAGAAGATATTATTGTGACCCCTGTAACTGGAAAGGAATGTGCCCGCCGCTGGCGTGATCAAAAGCTGTGTAGCAAGTTGTTGAGTAAAGTAATGTTGATTAAGAAGAACTCAGTCTGTGTGATGTTTGGGGACACTGGGGCCTGCTGCAGGTGGCAGCTGGGAAGTGGCCCTGAAGAAGCGAGAGATAGTCCTGGTCTCTGGACTGAAAACATGTGTCTCGCAGCACAAGTCTCAGCAACTAGCGCTGTTGTGCAGAGAGCTGACCCAAGACTGCGCTGCAGTCAGACAGCGGTACTCGCTGTGACTACCACAGCACCCGGTCGACCATCTAACAGCACCATCCACCGATCTATAAGTTATCACCTATTTTGTGTGGATTCCATACCTAAACTGGACAAAATCTGATGCAATTCATTCAAATGCCACGAAAAAATAAATAAAATAAGTGTGAATCAATGAACACACTACATCATGTATTAGATGTGTATCCTGCACTGTGGTCACAGATTTTTGTCACATGTTTCTGCAAATCCTGAGTGGGTGAACAAGCTACAATTGCTCCAATAATTTAGTGAAAAGTCACCTTTACTTTCGCCTTCTCTCTCACTGCGGTCCTTGGCCCTCTCTGAAAGCTCCATCTCTGGTGCTCAAATTGTTCCCTTTCTTCCCACCTCTAGACCCCGGCGGCTGTTAGATTTTGGCATAGGGATGTAGTTCCCAGGTAAGCGCTTTATCACTGGCAAGTGTATACCTGGGAAAGCCAAAGGAACATGCTATCCCTGAGGCCAGACTCACTTTCTTGGCCTCCAATCTTTCAGCAATATTTTGACAACAGTATGTGAGAGCTGGGCCCAGAGGCTTCATTTTTTTACATTTCTCCTTAATAATCAGCTTGTCTATTTGGAAAGTATTTCATCTTTGCTCTGAATGACCCTTTCTCTACCCTGTCATATAATCCCATTAGAATGGACTTAACCCAATAAATACTTAACACATTTGTAGTAGTGTGATAGTGTTTTTTTTATGTTCTCTGTTTTTGTCTGTTTGGGTTGACACACTCCTATGCCTTTTGTAACAGTGATAGACTCTAAAGGGGGCTTTACACGGTAGCGATATCGCTAGCAATTTCTAGTGATATCGAGCGTGTAAGTACCCACCCCCGTCACGCATGCGATTGTTTGTGATTGCTGCCGTAGCGAACATTATCGCTTCGGCAGCGTCACACGTACTTACCTGGTTGGCGGCGTCGCTGTGACTGCCGAACAATCTCTCCTTCAAGGGGGAGGGACGTTCGGCATCACAGCGACGTCACCGCAACGTCACTAAGCGGCCAGCCAATCAAAGCGGAGGGGCGGAGATGAGCAGGACGTAACATCCCGCCCACCTCCTTCCTTCCGCATTGGGGCAGGCGGCAGGTAAGGAGACGGTCCTCACTCCTGCGGTGTCACACATAGCGATGTGTGCTGCCGCATGAGCGATGAACAACATGGATAAACAACCCTTACCGATTTTTGAGTTTGGGACGACCTCTCCATGGTGAACGATTTTCCCCATTTTTGAGGTCGCTGGACAGTGTCACATGCTGCGATATCGTTAATGACGCCGGATGTGCGTCACTAACAATGTGACCTTGACGATAAAACATTAACGATATCGTAGCGTGTAAAGCCCCCTTGAATGTTGGTGTTTGTTAGGT
Organism: Anomaloglossus baeobatrachus; assembly: GCF_048569485.1. NCBI lineage: Eukaryota > Metazoa > Chordata > Amphibia > Anura > Aromobatidae > Anomaloglossus > Anomaloglossus baeobatrachus. The sequence continues at coordinate 366,861,992 of NC_134354.1, read as the reverse complement.
TAGTTACACCACTTTCCCATTGCTTTTGTGAGTACAGCACACGCAATTAAGTTTAACTTTGTCTAGCTGTAAGGAATTTCCAAGACTTTGATAAGAAAATAAAAAGCACTCACCTATGACGATCGCACTGACCCTCTAGTGGTGCTCCCGGAATTTGTTCTCATGCAGCTTGGTATCATAGCTCCTACCACTGAACAGTGGTGCCAGTAGTGATGCCAGCAGTATGGCACATGACTAATGTCATTGATGGATCGACATAGGTGAGCAATATTTATTTAGCTTTTTTTTTATAACATCTGCAGCTGAAAGAAAACTTTTTCGAAGTTGGATAAACTCTTTAAGAGTATATACACATTTAGGAATATCTAATGATTTTTTTATCTTTTTTTATCTTGATTTTCAGATGGCATATCTACAGCAGAATACTATAGACGACACCTATACAAATGTCATCCAGATCCTGCTAAAATGTTTGTGTGGTAGGGATTTTTAATTTTGCACCATATCAATGGAGGCTATATTCACACTTGCATATCGACACACTTCTGATTTTAGAAACAAACGGAATTCAGGTTCAAAATGAATCTGTTACATAGGTGATGAAAATAGAAGCTGAAGAGTTCCACTGAATATTATGGGGTTCATCCGGGTTCTGTAATGGAACAGGTTTTTTTTTTTTTTTTTAGAATGGTAGAAAGAACTGCGCATAATGCACTTTCTCTTGCCTTCTTTAGATATACACATAATATTAATCAATGGGACTCCTATGCTTCCATTTGTTTCATGCAACAGCTGTTTGGGAAATTAATTCTGCTAGTTTCTATCCAGAAATGGAACAGACAAGCTGAAAATTCATGCACAATTGTGAATGTAGCCTAATTTTGCTGTTTAGTTGTTGATTTTAACTTCCCTATTGCACTCATTTGTCCATAAAAGTGTTAATAAATGATCAAATGAAAATCCCCATAACATTGTACTCACCTCCTCTGACGCCTCCTTTGGAGCGTTTCTTTGATCCTACACCGGTCTCGGTCTCTGTACACCTGGTCTTCAGCAGACAGGTGTACAGACAGGTAGACAGCGCTATGCAGAATAAGTCCTAAGGTCATTGCCTTGCTTTATTACTACTTACAAATTACTATTACAAATCTTTCTGGTGATTAGTGCCACTATGACAAAACATATTATATATATATATATATATATATATATATATATATATATATATATATATATATATATATATATATATATATATATATGGGAAAACCCTCTGGACAATATCAAACTAGGTGTAGACTGGAAAATAGTCAGAAATATTAATGAGGATCCATGAAGTCTGTTTTGTAAAAATATTATATTCCTCATAATATGGCATCATGCAGCATCTTTTCTAATTTTTTTCTATTTTTTGTTTCCCTAATTTTTCTATTATTCCTCTTAGAAATGTATGAATAAATTGACAGCTGGGTGTTACCAATTAGGGGTGTGTCCCTACACAATCTGCCTGTATCCAATCAATGCTGATAGTATCAGACTAGTAGTGGACACACGGCGTTGGAAAAAAAAGAATGTAACACCCAGTTGTCAATTTATTAAAACATTTGAAGAAGGAATAACAGTAATTGCACAATGTACAATTCTAAAAATCTAAGAAAATACAAATAATACATAAAAGACGTTATGAGAACTGAGCTATAGCACTCTAACACATTTTAGTATAAACTTACAAATGTTGTATATGTATGATTTTTCAATTTTTTTGCCATAAGTAGTTACATTATATAAAAAAATTAACACATATATCCACATTTAAGGTCAGGAGGCTTCACCGGTGGGTCAGTCAATTAGCTAAGGATATACATTACAAAAGAGTATAGCCTACCTTCCTAATTTGCTTCTTCTGTGTAGGCCTCTCAGTCTATGGAGAGATTTGTCCCTGATAACATTAATTTGCTGGTGACAAGGATAGGAACTGACTATTCATCTCCCTCAGATGCCCAGTGCTACAGATGGAGTTAACACTATGTCACACTCTGGGGCCCCAAGTCACACTGTTATAAATGAGCTCAAATCAAAAGGGAAAATTGAAATCTAACTCAGATGTTCTTCCCTAAAGGCCCAAGCTAAGGCCAGAGGGCAGTATCACTCACCAGCAGGGCTGCCTGACACCTTTCCAATCACTAGTATGATATGAAATGTTAACCCCTCTACTTCCATTGCAAAAACAGGTCAATAGACAATTTATGTGAGTGAAATGTGTTGTTATCCTGTATGATAAAATCCAGAACACAGAGAAGCAGTGATCAAATATGGGTTACAAAATTTGATTTCAGCCTTGACTCAGGTATCATAATACATATTAAGCCTGGCAGGACCGGACTGGGATTAAAATTCAGCCCTGGCATTTGGAGGTGCACAGACCCACTTGTCGCATAGTGAATGTGTAATATTTTTGTGCCCTTGTAGATAGTGTAACACGACCATATTACATATAGTCACGGCTTCATCCAGTATTGCAGCTCAGGCCTATTTGTTGCTCTTAGTTGCAGTGTGGTACCCCTGAGGCTTCAGGTGCCACAGGTTACTGCGCCTCTATTAAGGTGCAGTGCTTATCCCGGGTAAGTGCCAACCACAATAGACTTTACACTCAGTGAGTGGAGCTCTCCCACTGGGATTGAGCTGGGGAGGTCACAGGTGACAGCCATCATCAATAATATGGGATTCCCGGTCCACTAGCGTAGACAGTTCGGGGGCGGGGCTTCCGCATGTAGAAAAAGGGAATATCACGACACTGGGAGAGAGTCTCTCCAGGGAGCCTCTGGAGAAGAGACATATGGGAAGGACGTGGAGTAGAGAGGGGTACAAGGCAGCTGAGGGGAGAGCTTTGTTGCTCCCTCGGGGCCAGGGTGCGGAGCCCTACAGTGGAGAACTCTTTGATTCAACATCAGAATCAGCTGGGAAAGGGGATTTCAAGTTCCTTTGCCCACCATTAGTGCACAGCAACACATAGAGCCAGGAGCCTGGACCAGAGTTCGGCTCCAACAAGGGACTCGCTTTGCCTGATATACGGTTTGAGACTTTAAATACAAAACGGAGGAGTTCACGATGAGCTTAAGGACACGGCGATGCATAATACACTGCAAGGAGGAAAGAGCTCACGTTACTTCCACGGCACAGCTTTTGTCCCCTTTAACTATTTGGGATCACCTGGAGCCCATGACAGCGGACATCGGCATCCCACAGGCGATACCATATGAGTGAGTAAAGAACCTGAACTGCATCACTGTGTCGTCCCTTTACTACGCCCACCCGCTATTAGCGAGACTCACATCCCCCACCTCCTGGGACGAAGCTCTACTTGTGGAGAGCTAGACCAACTCTGCTGCGTCACACCAACAGTCCCGGTAGAGAAACATCCCGCAGCGGTGGCTCCCCTCATAGCCGCATAGCACAGGTGGCGTCACAAGACAACTACCCCCATCATCATCCCTTTCCCCTTCTTTTGTAGACACCTCGGGGACACAAAGCCAGGCAGGGACACGAAGCTGGGCAGGGCCACCCGTGACATTTCTGACCTGTACCGGCCCGGTGACGAGTAGGACCCCAGCCTCGAGATGCACCCCCCATCTCACACACAATACAATGCACCCCCCATCACTCCCTCACCATACACACAATATAATGCACCCCCCATTAACCCTCTCTGTGCGCACACACACACACACACACACACACACACTACAATGCACCCCCCATAACCCCCTCCCCACACACAATACAATGCACCCCCATCACCCCTCCCACACACACAGACAGACACACACACACACACACACACACACACACACAGACACACGCAATACAATGCACCCCCATTAACCCCCCCACACACACACACAATACAATGCACCCCCATCACCCCCTCCCACACACACAGGCACACGCAATACAATGCACCCCCATTAACCCCCCCCCCAAACCCACACACAAACACAATACAATGCACCCCCATCACCTCCTCACACAAACACACACACACAATACAATGCACCCCCCTTTTACCCCTCCCCACACACAATACAAAGCACCCCCAATCACCCCCTCACACACACACACACACACACACACACACACTACAATGCACCCCCAATTAAACCTACACACACACACAATGTGCAATGCACCCCCATTACCCCCTCCCCACACACAATAAAATGTATCCCCAATCACCCCCTCACACACACATACACGCACACTCAATACAATGCACCCCCAATTAAACCTACACACACACAGACATACACACACAAGATACAATGCACCCCCATTAGCCCTTCCCCACACACAATACAATGCACCCCCATCACCCCCTCCCACACACACAATACAATGCACCGCCCATCATCCCCTACACACACACACACACACACACACTACAATGCACCCCCCATTACGCCCTACACGCACACACAATACAATGCACCGCCCATCACCCCCTACACACACACACACACTACAATGCACCCCCCATCACGCCCTACACACACAATACAATGCACCCCCAATTAAACCTACACACACACAATCCACCCCCCATTGCTCCCTCCCCACACACAATACAATGTACCCCCATCACCCCTACATACACACACACTCACACTACAATGCACCCCCATTACCCCTCCACACACACACACAATACAATGCACCCCAATCACCCCCTCCCACACACACAATACAATGCACCCCCCATTAACAATCCCTGCGCGCGCACACACACACACACACACACACACACACACACACACACACACACACACACACACACACACTACAATGCACCCCCCTTTACCCCCTCCCCACACCCAATACAATGCACCCCCAATCACCCCTTCCCACACACACAATACAATGCACACCCAATCACCCCCTCCCACACACACACAATACAATGCACCCCCAATTTAACCTACACACACACACACACAATACAATGCACCCCCCTTTACCCTCTCCCCACACACAATACAATGTACCCCCCATCATCCCCTATATACACACAGACACAAACACACTACAATGCCCCCCTCTATATACACGCGCACACACACAATATAATGCACCCCCATTACCCCTCCACACAAACACATACACACACAATACAATGCAGCCCCGATTACTCCCTCCCCACACACAATACAATGCACCCCCATCACCTTCTCCCACACACACAATACAATGCACCCCCTCCATCACACCCTACACACACACTACAATGCACCCCCTACATACACACACACACACACACACACACACACACACACACACAGACAATATAATGCACCCCCCATTACCCCGCTTCACACACAATGCAATGCCCCCCCCATCACCCCCTCCCACACAAACACACAATATAATGCACCCCCATTACCCCCTGGTGGTCTTAGCATTGCATGGTCAATCACCTCTGTTTCAGAATGTTGCATCTAACAACCTCGTCAAAGGTAAGACAGTGGCCAGGAATAAAACATGCAGTAACGACAACTCAGTGGTGACTTCAACAAGATTTTATTAGGCAGAAACAGAGAGATGGAGGAGGGTTGGGTAAGAAACAGGCAGTGAAGAAATACAAATCAAAAGAAATTCAATGGCAATGACAGTTTAGGCCGGGACGGGATGTGGATCCACTGTACCATCGACCACGGGCTTAACTTGGAGGGGCGTGACTAAGCAGCTACCTGGTCTTCTCTAGAGCCGCTGATGTGTTCCTCAATCAGTTCCTGTGTCCCAGTACCACCCTGTGTTCCTGTATTTGTTCCTGTATCCCGGTACCAGCCTCTGTTTCAGTATCTATTCCTGTTTCCTGGTGCCAGCCTGAGTTCCTGTATCCAATCCTGTGTCCCGGTACCAGCCTGTGTTATTATAGATGTTCCTGTCCTGGTGTCAGCCTAAGTTCCTGTATCCGTTCCTGTGTCCCAATACCAGCCTGAGTTTCTGTATCCGTTCCTGTGTCCCAAGACAATCCTGTGTTTGTGAATGCATGCCAGTGTCCTGGTACCTGCCCATCTTCTAGTATGTAATTTCCTGCCTGAATATCTCCCGTCTGTACCAGCTTCCACCCTGCCGATTGTCCGGATCCTGTCCTGGCAGTGGCTCTGACTCCTTCTTGCCTCTTTCCATTAGTGTCAGCTACTGTGGATCTGGGGAGTGATTTGGAGTGGTTCCTGGTAGGTACTAGAGATGAGTGATGTTCGAGGTTCGCCAAATTCATGTTCGAGTGATTTTGGGGGGTGCTCGAACTCAAGGCTTTTGCTAAAAGCTCGACAGTTCGAGTTAGGTTCGAGAACAGTTCGATCAACAAAAATGTAGCTTTTCACAGTAAGGCTATGTGCACACGTTGCTATCTGCATGCATCTTGCGTCACCAGCACAATCCCTCTCTCTTTCCTACTCACCAATCACGAGCGTCTCGCTGCACGGCTGTCAGAAATCTGCGGCGTCTTTTGCTCTTTAGAAAATGGCTGCCGTTTCATTATTCAATCAGGTATTCCGTGCTTTCCCCGCCCACCGGCGCCCATGATTGGTTGCAGTCAGACACGACCCCACGATGAGTGACAGCTGTCTCACTGCAACCAATCACAGCCACCGGCGGGCGGGTCTATATCGTGCACTAAAATAAATAAATAATAATAATAAAATATGCGGTTACCCATATTTGATACCAGCCAGGATAAAGCCGCACGGCTGGAGGCTGGTATTGTCAGGATGGAGAGCACCACGTTATCGGGAGCCCACCACCCTAACAATATCACCCAGCAGCCGCCCGGAATTGCCGCATCCATTAGACGCGACAGTCCCGGGACTCCACCCAGCTCATCCTGAATTGCCCTGGTGCGGTGACAATCGCGGTAATAATGAGTTTCATCATGGCAGGCATCTTCCCAAGACACCTTCCATGATTAAACTGAAAGTGAAAGTAAAGAAACACACACAACAAAAAATCCTTTATTTGGAATAAAAGACAAAAAAAACCCCTCTTTTACCAGTTTATTAATCCCCAAATACACATCCAGGTCCGACGTAATCCACACGACACTGTCAGCTCTGCTACATGAAGATGTAGCAGCACCGTAGAACATGATCGCACTGTGTCCTCTCCACATAGCAATGAAGTGAATCGCGCTGTCACCAGAGACTTCACTCTGCAATGCAGACGTCAAGATTACCAAATTTGCCTATTTTTACGATTAGAGGCAGTAGCTCAGTGGATAGAGCGCTCGCCTAAGAAGCATAACTTTACGAGTTCTAGTCCCGGTCAAGAATTTATTTTATTTATTTTTTAATTTTTTTATCATTAATTTTAAAATGATATTGTGCAGTAAAATAAATAAATAATAAAAAAAAAATGCGGTTCCCCCCATATTTGATACCAGCCAGGATAAAGCTACACGGCTGGAGGCTGGTATTGTCAGGATTGGGAGCGCCATATTATGGGGAGCCCACCACCCTAACAATATCACCCAGCAGCCGCCCGGAATTGCCGCATCCCGGGACTCCACCCAGCTCATCTCGAGTTGCCCTGGTGCGGTGGCAATCGGGGTAATAATGAGTTAATCATGGCAGGCGTCTCCCCGAGACACCTTCCATGATTAAACTGAAAGTGAAAGTAAAGAAACACACACAGCGAAACACAACGGTTACTTACCGGTAGCCGTTTTTTCCAGAACCCATGACAGCACCACGTGAGAGAGGGATCCGCCCAGCAAGGACAGGAAACCATTCTGAATAAAAGGGCGGTACTTCTCCCCTTCATCAGTTGATTACCGAGAATGAGAGGACCTCCAACAATTGTTAGAACTTACTCCACCACCACTAAACACTCACAAGCACACCGAAAAAGTGCACACCAAGGATGAGAAAGGGAGGGAATATAAGGGTGCTGTCATGGGTTCTGGAAAAACCGGCTACCGGTAAGTAACCATTGTGTTTTCCCCTCACCCATGACAGCACCACGTGAGAGATTTCCAGAGAAAACCATTTAGGGAGGGACCACCGCCTCAAGCACCCTTCTACCAAACGAAAGAGCAGCCGAGGAGGATAGGTCCAACCGATAGTGTCGTAAAAAAGTAGATTGTGAGGACCAGGTAGCGGCCCTACAAATTTGTTCAATAGATACCTGTGCACGTTCAGCCCAGGAGGTAGACACCGCTCTGGTGGAATGGTCCCGGATGTTCTCCGGAACAGGCGCTCCACTGGAGGAGTAGGCTAAAGTAATGGCCTCCCTAATCCACCTAGCGATAGTACTCCTGGACACCCCCTGACCCTTGGTACTACCCTGAAAAAAGATAAATAACGACTGTGTCTTCCTCACTGCCTGTGTGACCGAAAGATAGTGTAGGAGGGCCCTTCGTACATCTAGGGTGTGAAATCTACGTTCCCCCTCATTAGTAGGACGGCTGCAGAATGAGGGCAGGACTATTTCTTGCGTTCTATGAAAATGAGAAGCAACCTTCGGGAGATACGCTGGGTCCGGACGCAAGACGACTCTATCCTTAAGGACCTGAGTGTAAGGCTGCACTACTGACAGGGCCTGCAAATCACTGATCCGCCGTGCCGAGGTCAATGCGACTAGCAATAAGGTTTTCAGGGTAAGCAATTTCAGGGAGATCTTAGTTAGGGGTTCAAAGGGGGGTCCCTTGAGGGCATCCAAAACCAAGTTCAGGTCCCAGGGAGGAACCTTTGGTATGACCACTGGCCTAGTCCTACCACTAGCCATAATAAATCGTTTAATCCACTTGTTGGCCGCCAGGTTACAATTGTACAGGGCTCCCAAGACAGAGACCTGAACCTTGAGAGTGTTCACCGCTAACCCTAGATCAAACCCCTTCTGAAGGAATTCTAAAATGCACTCAACAGGAGCCTCCGGACCCAAGGGACCATAAGAGAACTGCAGGAATTTTTGCCACACTCTCCCGTATATTTTGGTGGTAACAGGCTTTCGGCTCTTCAACAAAGTAGAAATAAGGTCAGGGGAAAAACCTTTGCTCCTCAACAGCGACCTTTCAAATTCCAAGCCGTTAAATGGAATCCCTTCGCTTGCGCGTGGAATACTGGTCCCTGTACTAACAGGTCCGGAACTTCCGGCAGAACCCAGGGATCCGTGACCGACATTGCCCTTAGGAGAGAAAACCATGGTCGTTTGGGCCAGAAGGGGGCGATAAGAAGTACCCTTGCCCGGTCCTCCCTGATTTTTTGCAGAACGGTCGGCAGCATGATAATCGGAGGAAACGTATAAGCTAGCCTGAAGGTCCATGGAACCTGTAGCGCGTCTACTGCGAAGGGCTGGTCCGAGGGGCTTAGCGAACAGAACTGCACTACCTGCTTGTTCAGTCTGGTGGCAAAGAGGTCTATCTGTGGCAAGCCCCAGAGAGTCACTATCTGTCGAAAGACCCGAGGATTCAAGGACCATTCCCCTTGCCGCAGGTGATGGCGGCTGAGGTAATCTGCCGTGACATTGAGACTTCCTTTGATGTGGAGAGCCGAGAGGGAGAGAAGATGCTGCTCTGCCCAGAGAAACAGTCTGTAGGACACCTGCATGAGGGATGGGGATCTCGTGCCCCCTTGGTGGTTGACATATGAGACTGTGGACTGGTTGTCGGACATGACCAGAACATGCCGCCCGCGAAGGTGAGGGAGAAAGTCGTGTAGGGCACGCTCCACCGCCCACAGCTCCCGGAGATTCAAGGGTTGCGCCGTCTCCCGCGGCGACCACCATCCCTGAGAAATGTGCTCGAGAAGGTGAGCCCCCCAGCCGGACTGGCTGGCATCGGTAGTGACCACCCTCCGGTCCCGAGGTAGCCAGGGAACACCCACAGACAGATTGTCCACGGACGTCCACCAGAGGAGAGAGCTTCTGACCGCCCAGGACAGGGTGACGACCCCTTCTAAACAATCGTTTAATGCTTTCTGGGCATACAGAACCTGCCACTGGAGAGCTCTGGAGTGGACCCGACTCCATGGGACCGCCGGGAAGCAAGATGTCAGAGTACCCAGCAAGGACATAGCCTGCCTCAGAGACATCCTGGGATGGTGGATCGCCCGCCGGGCCAAGGCTGAAACCCTCCGAATCTTGTCTGCTGGCAAAAGGCACTGCTGACACACCGGAGTTGAGAGTGAGACCTAGAAATGATTGAATAGTGACCGGGTCCATCTGGGACTTCTCGTAATTCACCATCCAACCCAGGTCTTGTAGAGATTGTCGAAGGTATTGGAGATGAGCCGCACATTGTTGCTTGGAGTTCCCAATCACCAGGAAGTCGTCCAGGCAAGGAACCACCAGAATATTCCGTATCCATAAATGAGCCGTCATCTCTGCCACTATTTTCATAAAAATCCTGGGGGCGATAGAGAGCCCGAAGGGGAGGGCTCGGAACTGAAAATGACTGACCAAGTTGTTGATGGAAACCGCCACTCGCAGGAACTGCTGAGAATGAGGATGGATAGGGACATGGTAATAGGCGTCCTTCAAGTCTATCACTGCCATATAACAGTTGCGGAACAGCAGCTTTATGGCCGACTGAACAGACTCCATCTTGAACGGGAAATACTGGAAAAACTGGTTGAGACGTCTGAGGTTTATTATCGTACGGAAGGAACCGTCTGGCTTTCCTACAAGAAAGAGGGGGGAATAGAACCCCTTTCCCCTTTCCGCCACGGGCACCTCGCACAGGACTGCCTTCCCAATCAACATCCGAATTTCCGATTCTAGAGCATGTTGCTCCGACTGTGACCCACGAAGAGGAGTGATGACGAAACGCTGTGGTGGCTGATGTAGAAATTGGAACTGGAGACCGTCTCTGATAATGGATCGAACGTAGGCGTTGGAGGAAATGCTTTCCCACCGCTCCAGAAAGTGAGAAAGGTGTCCTCCGACCGGCAGCCTGGCGTCACTGGGCAGACTTCTTTGAGGCGGCTGGGGCACCCCCGAACATGAAGCCGGAGTCCCGCTTTGGTCTGCGCTCCCACCGCCGAGTATCCGGGGGTCTGCCTTTGGAGAATCTCTGCCTCCGAAAGGGACGGGAGGAACCAGAGTGGAATCTCGGGAAGGACTTTTTGCCCTCTGACGCTTTGTCCAGCACATCCTCCAGCTGTTTCCCAAAAAGCAGGTGACCGTCACAGGGCACCGCACACAATTTGTGTTTGGATTGCAGATCTCCTGGACAGCCCTTCAGCCATAACGCCCGTCTGGCCTGATTAGACAATCCCGCAGAACGAGCTCCCAGCCTAATAACATCCGCTGAGGAATCTGCCAAAAAGGCTGCAGCCCCCTGGAGAAGCGGAAATTTTGACAGGATCTTGTCACGGGAGGTGTTATCCTGCAACTGATCCTCAACCTGTTGGAGCCAGATCATGAGAGAACGGGCTGTACAGGTATTTGCGATGGCTGGCCTCAAGCTCCCAGCAGATGTCTCCCATAGGTGCTTAAGAAGGACATCCGCTTTTTTGTCCAGGGGATCTTTCAACGTACCCGAGTCCTCTAGGGGAATGCCTCCTCGCCGAGAGGACTTCGCAACGGCAGCATCAATCCGGGGTGCCTTGTCCCATACGGCTGCTATGTCCTCATCAAAGGGATATTTCCGTTTGGAGGAGGAGGGGAGAGAGTCCGCTTTGTCCGGACGCTTCCACTCCTTCTGAATAAGTGCCTCAATTTTGTTGTTGACCGGAAAGGTACGCTTCTTCCTATCTTTCAGACCTCCAAACATCACATCCTCCAGGGATCTAGAGGATTTCTCCTCCGTCAACCCTATAGTAGCCCTGACTGATTTGACCAGGGACCCAACATCGTCAATGGAAAAACACGGTCTGCCTCCCATATCACCCTCTGAGGACGAGGAGTCTGAGTCTGAGGCCGTACCGGAGGAGGAGTAGGAAGAAGGGGCAGAGTCTACAGGTTTCGATTTCTTCTTTTTTAAGAAAGCCTTCATAGAGTCCTGTACCTCTGAGCGGATAGCCGAACGGACGTCCGCTGAGAGTCCCGGGGATTCCTCCGCAATTGTGCGACGGATACACCCCTGACACAACTTCTTGTGCCACTCCTCTGAGAGGGGTTCCCTGCATAGGGGGCATTCCTTATGCTTCTTTTTGGACGTGGATTTCTTAGGGGCCTAAGAAGGGTAGACAAAGCAGGGGAGAAAAAAAAAAAAAAACCCAAGGGAGCCATGAGTATGATGACATTCACGAAGATCCACTCACCACCATAGGAATGAAGGGTACCGGTTTTGAAGGCTGTTTCGGAACATCCACAGGTCTCACCGGAGCTGTAGAGTCATGGGAGGATCTGCTGTCATGGCTGCCACGGCCCGTCCGACCAGTGTCGCTCCGGTCATCTGTTTTCCTGCCCTGCTGACGACGCACGGGAGAGCGCTGCTGCTCATCCGTGTCCATTGCAGAGCCCAGGCACCAGCCCCTGACAGCGCCAGAAGAGCCGTTTTACCACTAATCCTCTGCCTTCCGGTCCCAGGTGAGGCTCCTCCCCGCTCCCCACGCTCCCCATGGTGCACGGCCAGGAGTGCCTAACTACCGGAATGGCAGGTCGCATGCACCTTATCGTTGCATGGGCGCCGCCATCTTCATCCGGTGACGTCATCGGAAGGCCCGCCTCCATCTCCCAGCCTGCCCGTCGCGTGTGCGCGCACCCGGAAGTTCCAGGCAGCATGGAGCACAGAGCGGGGGGAAAGGAGCGGCGGACCGGGAGCCCCCGAGCGGTACCTGCCTCCCGCTCCCGCACGGACACCAGGACCCCCCAGGGCAGGTGGACGGCGCTTCCAGCCCCGAAGAACGGTGCTACAGGACTCACCCTGCTCTTCCAGACACCGGACGGGGCTGGGTAAGTAGGCGACTTTTCTTTTCTTTTCTCTTCTTCTTCTTCTTTACCGCCGGTTTTCAGAACATGGGTCTCCCATCAAGGACAGGAAACCAACTGACGAAGGGGAGAAGTACCGCCCTTTTATTCAGAATGGTTTCCTGTCCTTGCTGGGCGGATCCCTCTCTCACGTGGTGCCATGATGGGTGAGGGGAAAAAAATCCATTATTTGGAATAAAAGACAAAAAAAACACCCTATTTCACCATTTTATTAAAATCCCCAAATACCCCTCCAGGTCCGAAATAATCCACACAACACTGTCAGCTCTGCTACAGAACACGAGTGCTCTGTATCAGCTCCACGTAGCAATGAATGAAGTGACTCGCGCGGTCAGCAGGGACTTCAGCAATGCAGACTTCAAGATTACCAAATTTGCCTGTCTTTATCATTAGAGGCAGTAGCTCAGTGGATGGAGCGCTTGCCAAAGAAGCATAACTTTACGAGTTCTAGTCCCGATCAAGAATGTAACTTTTTTTTTTATTTTTAATTTTAAATTATAATTATTATATATTTATAATTATAATTTAATTTAATTATGCACTGAGGGGAGGAGCCGGACATCAGCTGTGAGCCGCGGGACACACCTCTAAAATTGGAGCAGTTCACGGAATGAGGCTGCATTGCTCTCTCCTCTCTCTCTTCTCTCTCTCCCTCCCTCTCTCTCTCCTCTTTCTTTTTTCGCTCTCTTTTTCTCAGTCTCTCTTTTTCTCTTTTTCCCTCTCTCTCTCTTCTCTCTCACTCTCCTCTCTCTCTTCTGTCTCTCTTTCTCTCAGCTGCAGAACTACAAGGCTTAGCATACTCCATCCAGGACTGTAAATGTAACTAAGATGGAACTGCAACCATTTTACAAAGAAGTCCACGTCAACCACATTTGTTAACACCTAAACAACAGTAACTTCTGATGAGAAGAGTTGCAAATTGACATGCAAGTTAATTGCAGTTGGCTAAAGAAGTAAAAAGCCAAAAGGGGTAATTGTTTGTGGTGCTACAACAGAAGAATAACATGAATGCGTGTTGTCCATGAAGGCTTTTTAGGAAAGCCTATGCACAAAAAAGCCTACCTACAATTGCCCAGGACCCATACTGAAAATGTTGAATGCTAAAGGGAAAAATGCATGGTGCCTACAGTGAAACATGGTGGTAGCAGTGTCCTTATGTGTCACGCTCTCCGGGTCCCCTACTCTGCTCCCCGGCTCACCTGCCACGCTCCCCGGCTTCCCTGCTTCGCTCCCCGGCTCCTCTGTCAGGCGTCCCCCGCTCCACGGTCTCCAGCCTCCATCACCTGCGGTCCCCAGGCGGCCCGGTCCCCGCTCCCGGCGCCCGTCGGCAGCCCTGCTCCAGGCTGGCTCCCCTGCTTCCTATACACCGCTCCCTGCCCTGGCTTCTGGCACCCGGGCCCCGCGCATGCGCATTAGGGCGCGCGCGGTCATTGACCCTCTCTTAAAGGGCCAGCGTCCACTGACAGGAAATTGAACACACAGGTACAGGGTATAAAGGGGTTTAATGTCCAAGTGGGCGGGGCCTGTTCTTTGTGTTTCCTAAGCTAGGAGTCAGGTCTCCCTGTGTCTCTGTGATATACTTACATATCTCTCTTCTAGAGCCGCTCCTGTCTCGCCATCCGGTCCTGCCGATTCCCGAACCCCGAACGCTGACTATCTGCCATCCCGTCAGTCCGTACCATCTCTGATCCCTGTGGTGACCCGTCCTCTCGCTCCACCGGTTCCGGACTCTGCCTGACAACATCTCGGCCTCCGAACCTGAGCTCCGTCACCCGGACTACCATCAGTGACTCCGTGGTCCCAGGGACTTCTCCATTCCACTCTTTTGCACGGACTGTCCTGCTACCCGTAGTGCTCCGGCTACCGGACCCCTTGCCTTCATTAAGGTGTTCGGCCCAGTGGATCCACCTCCTGGGTCTGCCCGTCCACCTGGCCTTAACATTATGTGGGGCTGCATGAGTTCTGCTGGTGTCAGGAGCTACAGTGCCTTGTGAAGTATTTGGCCCCCTTGAATTTTTCAACCTTTTCCCACATTTCAGGCTTCAAACATAAAGATAAACATTTTAATGTTATGGTGAAGAATCAACAAGTGGGACCCAATTGTAAAGTTGAATGAAATTTATTGCTTATTTTACACTTTTTTAAAAAATTACTAACTGAAAAGTGGGGCGGGCAATATTATTAGTCCCCTTTAAGTTAATACTTTGTAGCGCCACCTTTTGCTGCGATTACAGCTGCAAGTCACTTGGGGTATGTGTCTATCAGTTTTGCATATCGAGAGACTGACATTCTTGCCCATTCCTCCTTTGCAAATAGCTCAAGCTGAGTGAGGTTGGATGGAGAGCGTTTGTGAACAGTAGTTTTCAGCTCTTTCCACAGATTCTCAATTAGATTCAGGTCTGGACTTTGACTTGGGAATTCTAACACCTGAATACGTTTATTTGTGAACCATTCCATTGTAGATTTTGCTTTATGTTTGGGATCATTGTCTTGTTGGAAGACAAATCTCTGTCCCAGTCTCAGGTCTTTTGCAGACTTCAACAGGTTTTCTTCAAAAATGGTCCTGTGTTTGGCTCCATCCATCTTCCCATCAATTTTAACCATCTTCCCTGTCCCTGCTGAAGAAAAGCAGGCCTAAACCATGATGCTGCCACCACCATGTTTGACATTGGGAATGGTGTGTTCAGGATTATGAACTGTGTTGCTTTTACGCCAAACATATCGTTTGGCATTGTGCCCAAATTGTTTGATTTTGGTTTCATTTGACCAGAGCACCTTCTTCCATATGTTTGGTGTGTCTCCCATGTGGCTTGTGGCAAACTTTAAACAACACTTTTTATGGATATCTTTGAGAAATGGCTTTCTCCTTGCCACTCTTCCATAAAGGCCAGATTTGTGCAGTGTACGACTGAAGTTGTCCTATGGACAGACTCTCCCACCTCAGCTGTAGATCTGTGCAGTTCATCCAGAGTGATCATGGGCCTCTTGGCTGCATCTCTGATCAGTCTTCTCCTTGTTTGAGATGAATGTTTGGATGTACGGCCGGGTCCTTGTAGAATTGCAGTGGTATGATACTCCTTCCATTTCAATATAATTGCTTGCACAGTGCTCCTTGGGATGTTTAAAGTTTTGGAAATCTTTTTGTAACCAAATCCGGTTTTAAACCTCTCCACAACAGTATCACGG
Source organism: Anomaloglossus baeobatrachus (assembly GCF_048569485.1). Classification (NCBI taxonomy): domain Eukaryota; kingdom Metazoa; phylum Chordata; class Amphibia; order Anura; family Aromobatidae; genus Anomaloglossus; species Anomaloglossus baeobatrachus. The sequence continues at coordinate 366,845,882 of NC_134354.1, read as the reverse complement.
ACCTGCCTGTTGTGTTCCTTGGTCTTCATGATACTATCTGTGCTTTAAACAGAACACTGAGACTATCACAGAGCAGGTGAATTTATACGGAGACTTGATTACACACAAGCGGCTTATATTTATCATCATCAGTCATTTATGACAACATTGGATCATTTAGAGATGCTCAATGAACTTCCGGAGTGAGCTTGCTCCACTGAAAGCAAAGGGAACTAATAATATTGCACACCCTACTTTTCAGTTATTTTTTAAAAAAGTTTAAAATAAGCAATACATTTTGTTCAACTTCACAATTGTGTCCCACTTGTTGTTGATTCTTCACCATAACATTGAACTTTTTATCTTTATGTTTGAATCCTGAAATGTGGGAAAAGGTTGAAAAATTCAAGGGAGCCGAATACTTTTGCAAGGCACTGTACATTTCATTGATGGTATCATAAACTTACAGATGTACTGCTCTATAGGAAAAGAGAAGATACTACCACCACTCTGTACCCTTGGTAGATGTGCACTTTTCCAACATGACAATGATCCTAAACACACATCTAATTCCTTTGTTGCATTTCGGAATAAGAATAGGGTTAAAGTGGTTAAGGGGCCCAATATGTCTACTGATTTAAACCCTATCGTTCCCCCATGGGGAATTTTATAGAAACAAGTTGAACATCACTCTCCATCTAAGGTCAGAGTCTCAGTTGTGCGTATCTCGCACGAGTCTTGCATTGCATCACCCGACACGGGCTGATGCTCTCCAGACAGGAGAATCTCAGCTGAAAAGAAATACATGATTGCTGACCTGCTGGAGAGTGTTCGACCATGCCAGGTGATGCGATGCGAAACGCGCATGAGATACGCTCAAGTGTGACTCCGGCCTAACACCAAGGCTTTAAAAGAGGTTGTTCTTGAGTAATGGAAAAAGATAGATATTGCAATATGTTGTCAACATTCTGTACTTAGAAGACTTGGTGCTGTCCTTACAAATCATGTGACACATATAAAATACAAGATGCATTTGTTTTTTATGTGGGGTGTATTCATTGTTGCCTCAACAAAAAAAAAATTATTTGAAGATTTTGTAATGAAAAATATATTATTTACCTTACTTTCATGTTATGGTTAAGAAATGTTTAATGAAACTCAGTTATGTCAAAATTTTGGAAATTGTTGTGGTCAGTGAGATATTGATCAAATTATTCATTTTCAAAGGGGATGTACTCATTTATTCTGAGAACTGTACATCACATGGGATACACTGACACTGCTACATCACATAGGATACATCTGGATGACTGCTGTATACATCACATAACTTACACTGAGACTGCTTTATACAGCACATACAAATGCATCTCAATAAATAAATTAGGATATCATCAAAAAGTTAATTTATTTCAGTAATTCAATACAAGGATAATATTATATAGCGTCATTACAAGTGTTCTATTTATGTTCATGTTGATCTATTTCAAGTGTTTATTTCTGTTAATGTTCATTATGGATTACAGCCACTGAAAACCCAAATGTCATTATCTCAGAAAATAAGAATATTATATAAAACGAACTGGAAATATGATTTTAAATTCAGAAATGTTGGCGCCTACTGAAAAGTCTGTACAGTAAATGTACTCATTACTTTTGAATGAATTACTGCATCAATGCGGCGTGGCATGGAGGCGATCAGCCTGTGGCACTGCTGTGGTGTTATGGAAGTGTGACACCCTGGCAAAACCAGGTAGTCACATTTAGGCCCCTGCATAACACCTTCCCGCATTAGGAAACACACAGCCAACCTAGAAACCCTAGTCAACCCCCCTTAGGGAAAGATAGACACACCAGTGGGCGTGACCAGGCGGTTGGAACACGCCCAACGAGGGGTCTAGACAGCCCGGGGCGGAAAAAGCAGCAGTTCAGTTCAGTTCAGCAGAGTGCAGTCTGAAGTTCAGTTTGGAGAGGAGTGTGGGCTGGAGCTAGGGGTAGCTCTAGCAGTAAAGTCCAAGTTGAACGGTACCAGGGTAGGAGCCCTGGTGCCACTGGCTAGGAGGCAGACGGTGGTCTCCGTCAGCAGGAGACGGGAAGACGGCTCGGTGGAACCGAGGTGACCAGGACAGGGTTGTAGCCCACCGGTACCGACACGGGGAACCGACCTGGAAACCGTAGCACAAAGGGGGGTACTCGGACCCTGAAGCCAGGACCAGAACCAACTGGAGCTGGTTAATTAACCGATTGAGGCCAGGACTAGAGGTCCTGTCCCACCCAAAGTCCCTCATAGAAGACAACAGCCCACCGATTAGGGATAAGAGGTCACCGCCAGGGCCCATAGATCCCACGGGCCAGCATCTGCGGGCACGGCTCCTTAGGCCACATCCAGCCGGGAGCAGACTCCTGAGTTTTACACTAGAAAAGTCCACCTTACATAGAGCAGTGCAGGAAAAGGATAGAGACCACCAGCCGGGTGGGGGACCAGAATGCAACCGGCCGCGGCACCGGCCACCATCACCTTGGTTTACCAGAGACTTGTGTGTTTTACTAACTGTGAGCAGTGGCGTACCATCAATAGAGGCAGACCATGCCACTGCTATGGGGCCCATCATGAGCTGGAGGCAGGAGGGGGGGCCCGCAGCTGACAGCCCAGGCCCCTTCCATTTCATCCCTCAGCTCACCGGGCCCCAGGGGCGGGGCCGCCATCAGGGCAATGAGAGGGCCCGAGTCGCTCATAGAGAGCTGGCGTCTCTCTTCCTGCACTGATCTATGTGATCGGTACCGTGCAGGACAGGAAAATATACTATGGAGGTTGCGGTGAAGGACCTGTCATCTAACTTATCATGTGCCTGATCACATGATCAGTAACGTGCAGGTCCTGCTGTTCAGCTGCTGCAGCCTCCGTGCAAGTCCCCGTGGTTTCTCCTGCACTTCACTGATTAGAAACTGCAAGATGAGGTAATGTATAGTGTGTGTAACTGTGCATGTAGTTTGTCTGTCTGGATGTCTCTGTCTCTCTCATTCCCTCCCTCTCTCTCATTCTCCGTCTCTCTCTCTCTCTCTCTCTCTCATTCCCTGTCTCTCTCTCTCTCATTCCCTGTCTCTCTCTCTCTCATTCCCTGTCTCTCTCTCTCTCATTCCCTGTCTCTCTCTCTCTCATTCCCTGTCTCTCTCTCTCTCATTCCCTGTCTCTCTCTCTCTCATTCCCTGTCTCTCTCTCTCTCTCTCATTCCCTGTCTCTCTCATTCCCTGCCTCTCTCTCATTCCCTGCCTCTCTCTCTCTCATTCCCTGCCTCTCTCTCTCTCATTCCCTGCCTCTCTCTCATTCATTCTCTCATTCCCTGTCTTTGTCTCTCTCATTCCCTGTCTCTCTCCCATTCATTCTCTCATTCCTTGTCTTTGTCTCGCTCATTCCCTGTCTTTGTCTCGCTCATTCCCTGTCTCTCTCTCTCTGATTCCCTGTCTCTCTCTCTCTCATTCCCTGTCTCTCTCGCTCTCTCATTCCCTGTCTCTCTCGCTCTCTCATTCCCTGTCTCTCGCTCTCTCATTCCCTGTCTCTCGCTCTCTCATTCCCTGTCTCTCGCTCTCTCATTCCCTGTCTCTCGCTCTCTCATTCCCTGTCTCTCTCTCTCTCTCATTCCCTGTCTCTCTCTCTCTCTCATTCCCTGTCTCTCTCTCTCTCATTCCCTGTCTCTCTCTCATTCCCTGTCTCTCTCATTCCCTGCCTCTCTCTCTCATTCCCTGCCTCTCTCTCATTCCCTGCCTCTCTCTCTCTCATTCCCTGCCTCTCTCTCTCTCATTCCCTGCCTCTCTCTCTCTCTCATTCCCTGCCTCTCTCTCATTCATTCTCTCATTCCCTGTCTTTGTCTCTCTCATTCCCTGTCTCTCTCCCATTCCCTGTCTCTCTCCCATTCATTCTCTCATTCCTTGTCTTTGTCTCGCTCATTCCCTGTCTCTCTCGCTCATTCCCTGTCTCTCTAGCTCATTCCCTGTCTCTCTCGCTCATTCCCTGTCTCTCTCGCTCATTCCCTGTCTCTCTCGCTCATTCCCTGTCTCTCTCGCTCATTCCCTGTCTGTCTCTATCCGTCTCCCCACCAATATCATATTACCTCACATAGAAGCTTCTTACACTATCAATGTTCTTTGTTGCCTATAATAACCAATCACAGCTCCTATTAATGAAACAAAGCAGAATCGGGCACTGCAGAGCGGATCTGCCGGGCAGTGGAGCCGTACTCACGGGTTTGATGGATCAGCTGTTTCAGGATTTCATGTGCGCCTGTATGGATAGTGCCTTGCAGAGTGGTGCTCAGCGAGCGGCATGAAGAGTCCTGACTCGTCAAAGCGCTACTCAGCGCTAAACAGGCTGCCGTCCGTTCCTCGCCCCCGCACCCCCCTCTCCCCTCACTGCTCCTGTACATGTCTGCAACCGCAGAATAAAGGTTTTGTGTAACTGACGGAGTGAGCTGCCGCCTTCTTCTTCCTTATGCTCCTATCAATGACCTCACCTCCTAGCTCCATTGACTTTAATGTAAGGAACTTTTTGGAGAGTAACTGTAAGGCTTAAGACACACGGCATGAAAATCGGAGCGAGTGGGATGCGATAAAACATCACATTCCACTCGGACTAATATTAGCCTATGTGCCAGCGCACATGAGCGATTATTTTCTCGGCCCCAATCAGACCGAGAAAACAATTGCAGCATGCTGCGATTGTTATGGGAGACTCTTTCTCTCGCTCCCATTCAAGTGTATGGGGCGAGAGAAAGATCGCACTGCACTCACAGTACACAGGTGTACCGTGAGTGCAGTGCGAGAATGGCAATAGCCGGCTACGGAGGAGATAGGGAGATAAATCCCTCCCTCCCCTCCGCAGGACCGGCCCTACCCTCCTCAGTGCTGGCCCGTCCCCCACAGCTGACGTCCGATCGCATGATTGGAGCTCAGTCTCAGTGACACTCGTATGACACTCGGCTCCTGCTGTGCTCCCAGCTTGAGCCGAGTGTCATGCGATGATCACAGTAGTTCCCTGTGTGGCCCCAGCCTAAAGCGCGGGGTTAAATTTTCCCCTCAAAACATTGTTTATGACGTTCCCTGAGTCACATGAGGTGTCTGTGCAAAATATCGGGTTTGTAAATGAGACGGTGCGTGTTCCTATAGCGGACACACATACAGTGTATATATATATATATATATATATATATATATATATATATATATATATATATATATATATATATATATATATATATATTATATATACACACCTACACGCCTTTATATATTAGATATACACATATGGCTGGCGATTCTGTCTGGGGTTCATCATTTTAATGACCCAAAAAACGGTGCATGCATCTTTTTTCGGGCTGTCAAAATGACGACTAGCGGTTAGGCTATGTGCGCACGTAGCGCACGTAGCGTTGTATCCCTGCAGAAATTTCTGCAGCGATTTGAACAGCACACGTGCGCTTCAAATAATACACCACGTGCGCACGTCTCCTGCATAATCTTCATAGATTATGCTGGGGACGCAGGACGCATGCAGTTACGCTGCGGTGCAGATCGCAGCGTAACTGCATGCAAATACGCAATGTGCGCACATAGCCTTTGTGTGATTGGGGAGGACTGTCTGCAGAACTGGAGATTTTCCAGTGATGGTGGGACTGTGAAAGGTTGGAGGTCAGTATGCAAAGGAGGATCTCAGCTCCCCTGATAAGGCATCACCTGGGTCCTCTCTCTGGAGGATGGTGCAGGGAGGGCAACTCCATATTCAAAGAGGCAAAGTCCAGCAATAGAAAAATCTTGTTTCCAGCATCACGTCCAAGAAATGAGGTTAAAAACCAATTTTATTCCATAACTTAAGCCCGCTTTACACACTAAAATATATCTTACGATGTGTCGGCGGGGTCACGTCGTAAGTGACGCACATCCGGCATCGTAAGGTACATTGTAGTGTGTAACAGCTGCATGCGATTGCGAATGAACGGTAAAACGTTCATCGCACGCACGTTGTTCATTCCTCATGAATTGAACGTCAGGTTGTTCATCGTACCCGGGGTAGCACAGATCGCAGTGTGACACCCCGGGAACGATAAACAGATCTTACCTGCGTCCTGCGGCTCCCGGCCAGCAATGCGGAAGGAAGGAGGTGGGCGGGATGTTTACGATATCGTATGCAGAAGTGTAACATGTAAAGCAGGCTTAACTTGTCCAAATCTAGCAGGATATGTCTAAGACTAAGAACCTCTGTTAGGCCTAAAACACACGTCCTTGAAAACAGCGCACGTGTGATACGGGCCGTTTTTCACGTCCGTAATCCGTTTTTTGGTCCGTAAATAACACACGTGTGGTGGCTGTGTGTCCGGCGTATTGTAACCACGTGTGCGTGTGGAATGGCCGTGTGTGCGTGTGAAACTTAACTGACGTGTGTGTGTGTGTGTGTGTGTTGTCCGTGTGAAATGTCCGTGTGTGATGTTAAATGTCGTTGATACATGCCAGCTGACAGCAGACACAGTCGCGCGCTGAGAATGAACTCGGGTGAACTTCACCCGACTTCATTGTCATGCCGCGGCTCTGTCTGTGTGCCGTGTACTGATTAGCGGTCACCTGTGAAGGATTCACTGGTGACCGCTAATCCCCCGAGTGACTGAAGTGTTCCCCCTCTCTCATACTCACCGATTCCCGGCGCTGCACGGCGTTCACACTGCTCCGGCGGCTTTTCCTCTTTTGAAAAAGCCGGCCGCTCATTAAACAAACAATCTCTTATTCCCTGCTTTCCCCGCCCAACGGCAAATATGATTGGTTGCAGTGAGACACGCCCACACGCTGAGTGACAGCTGTGTCACTGCCCCCAATCACAGCAGCTGGTGGGCGTGTCTATACTGTGCAGTGAAATAAATGAATAAATAATTAAAAAATTCGGCGTGCGGTCCCCCCCTATTTTAATTCCAGCCAGATAAAGCCATAGGGCTGCAGGCTGGTATTCTCAGGATGGGGAGCCCCACATTATGGGGAGCCCCCCAGCCTAACAATATCAGCCAGCAGACGTCCAGAATTGCTGCATACATTATATGCGACAGTTCTGGGACTGTACCCGGTTCTTCCCGATTTGCCCAGGTGCGTTGGCAAATCGGGGTAATAAGGAGTTATTGGCAGCCCATAGCTGCCAATAAGTCCTAGATTAATCATGTCAGGCATCTCCCCAAGATACCTTCCATGATTAATCTGTAAATTACAGTTAAAAAACAGACCTAATAAAGGATTTTTCGGGTGTGTTTGTTTTTTAACTGTAATTTACAGATTAATCATGGAAGGTATCTCGGTGAGTATGAGAGACGGGGGAACACTTCAGTCACTCGGGGGATTAGCGGTCACCGGTGAATCCTTCACAGGTGACCGCTAATCAGTACATGGCACACAGACAGAGCCGCGGCATGACAATGAAGTCGGGTGAAGTCCACCCGAGTTCATTCTCATCCCGCTACTATGTCTTCCAACATGTAGTAACGACATTTTGCATCACACACGGACATTTCTCATGGACAACATAAACACACATCCGTGCAAGGAACGTTTTATTTGGACTCCCATAGGCTAACATTATGTCCGTGTGTGCGTGCTCCGTCCCAAAAATTAACATGCTTCCGTGCCAAACGGAGGCAAATACGTGGAACGCACACGATCACTCGGACAAACTAAAAACACGCTCGTGTGAGTTTCATCATATATTAACATATGTGCACGTTTGGCCGTATCGCCGGTATGTAACGCACGTTTTCAACGGATGTGTGTTGCAGGCCTTAGGTGTGAAACACGTCAGACATTGTTTTATACTTCGTGGACGTCCATCCAGCCTAGTGTTGGTATTAACCTTATGGAATAAAATTGTTTTTAACCTTTTCTTGGACGTGATGCTGGAAAAAACTTTTTTCTATTGCCGAAGGTTCGAGGGGTAGAGGCGGAGCTGTGGTTGAGTCTGAAGGGGGCCCGAAAATGTTGTCAGTATCGGGCCCAGAAATTCCTGGTGGCAGCCCTGGCTGGAGGGGCCCGGGGTGGCTGCCCGCAGTGTGTGCGTTTTGAATTCATGCATCATGCCACCGGGGCCGTCACCAAGCAGCTGATTAACGCCGCTGGGAGCGGGCGCTGTTTCTATAACTGCAGACTAGCCAACGCAGAGATGCAGACTCGCCCACACTGCACACTGTGCGCGGCCTGTGCTGAAGAGAAAGGAGTGGCCAGGCAGTAGCTTCTTCTGGTGAGAGATGACAGGAGGAGAACAGCCAATCAGGAGAGGAGGCGGAGCTTGTTCAGTACAGCCGCGGGAGAATGAAATGATGAAAAGGAAAACAGTGCAGGAAGTGAAGAAGAAGTAGAGACCACAGAAAAGAGAGAAAAGCAAACAGAGCAGAAAAAACTGAGAAGCGGAGAACAGAAGGAATAGAAAGAAAAAGCAGAGGACAGGAGGAACAGCACAGGAGCAGGTGAGTATTATAATGTACAAACGTCTGCCTGTAACACTGCAGAAAAACTGCCCTGTGCTGTGCCATCACTCTGTGTGTGTTGCCCCTGTGCCAATACTGTGTGTGTGTTGCTCCTGTGCTGTGCCATCAGTGTGTGTGTGTGTGTGTGTGTGTGTGTGTGTGTGTTGCCCCTGTGCGATCACTGTGTGGGTGTGTGTATTATCCCTGTACTTTGCAGAGTTTTACTATAGATCCTAAAGCTATAAAGAGGGCCATAATTGTTACCATTAAATGGGGGAAACAGATGTGAACATTTATATTGTGTGTAGTGAGGGCACAAAGAAGGACAACCCTACTTTAGGCCAAGTTCACATATTGCAGATTTTTTAGGGATTTGCGGTGTGAATCCACTGGTCTTGGTGCAGTGGACTCTGCTCAATAACAGGACAGTGGTTATTTTCAGACTCTATGTGGTGATATTTGGTCATGGTGTGGCAGCATTATTTTGCAATGTAATAATACATTGCAAACCTTTATATGGTAGGTGTTGTTCAGTAACACTATGTAGTAGCATGTGTTATTTCTGACTAATATTTTTTTTTTTTTATCGGTGGGGGGGCCCCATTCAGACTTTTTGCTATGGGGCCCCATGATTTCTATGTACGCCCCTTACTGTGAGTACACCAGCACCCCCTGCGGTAATCATCCCCTGCATGCACCAACTGGGTCCCAGGGCCACCATCCCTGCCCACGGAGGGGTTAACAACTTGCTGCACAACATCTCCCCCGGGTGCCCCGTAACAGCAGCGGAGGTGTCCCAGCTCGCCACACATCGTGGGTGGCGTCACGAACTTAATACGGCCCAGCCCGTACATATATGTCCCCCTATTTATTCGGCGTGTCCGCGAGACACCCGGGTCCGGAGACCCTCGAGCCACCACCCCTGAAGGCCCAGATCTTAGCAGCGCCAGCTGCTGGAACAGGGGCGGCACAGAAGCCCAGGTTACTTTGATAGCAGCCTTCAGCTCGTCTGCATTGTTGGGTCTGATGTCTCTCATCTTCCTCACAATACTCCATAGATTCTTTATGGGCTTTAGGTCAGGCAAGTTTTCTGGCCAATCAAGCACAGTGCTGGCCAATCAAGCACCAGCAGATGGCATGGCTCCCCAAACCATCACTAATTGTGGAAACTTCACACTAGACCTCAAGCAGCTTGGATTGTGATCTCTCCCCTTTTCCTCCAGACTCTGGGACTACGATATCCAAATGAAATGCAATTTACTTTCATCTGAAAACAACATCTTGGACCACTGAGCAACAGTCCAGTTCTTTTTCTTCTTGGCCAGGATAAGTGCTTCTGGCATTGTCTATTGGTCATGAGTGGCTTGACACAAGGAATGAGATAGTTGTAGCCCATGTCCTGGACACGTCTGTGTGTGGTAGCTCTCGAAGCACTGACTCCAGCAGCAGTCAACTCCTTGTGAATCTCCCCCAAATTTTTGAATGGCCTTTTCTTAACAAACCTATCAAGGCTGCATTTATCCCAGTTGCTTGTGCACCTTTTTCTACCACACTTTTTCCCTCCACTCAAGTTACCATTAATATGCTTGCATACAGCTATCTGTGAACAGCCACCTTCTTTAGCAATGACTTTTTGTGGCTTACCCTCCTTGTGGAGTGCGTCAATGACTGCCTTCTAGACATCCGTCAAGTCAGCAGTCTTCCCCATGATTGTGTAGCCTACTGAACCAGACTAAGGGACCATTTTAAATGCTTAGAAAGCCTTTGCACGTGTTTTGTGGTAATTATTCTAATTTTTTGAGATAATGACTTTTGGATTTTCATTGGCTGCAAGCCATAATTATCAACATTAACAGAAATAAACAATTGAAATAGATCACTGTTTGTAATATATAATAGGATACATTAAAACTGATGTAACATCACACAGCATACACGAGGACTGGTGTATACATCACAAATATAGCAGACACTGAGGTTGATGTATATACATAACATAAAAGACACTCAGGGTGCTGTATGCATCACATAGGAGACTGTGCAACTGCTCTATACATCCCATAGGAGGCAGTACAACTGCTGCATACATCACATAGGAGACAGTGCAACCAATGCAGGTATACCATAGGAGAAGCTGTAACTGTTGCATACATCTCATAGGCAGTAACAGAAAGCATGACAATTCTGCCCCACTAGGAACGTCTTGACGCTGCCAGTGACAGATATAATGCAACAATACATGTGCCATGGCATTCATTAGTGAATGCTGCACGTTTGTGCTCTACTGAAAAATTAAAGGGCTCTAGCACTGCAGTGCTCCGAGGCCGGATCAAATGATATCAGCATTTCTGTTTGATGCAAAGACACAGTAAATATATTACTGTGCGAAAATATGTTGCACATAGTGACAAAAGACATTTAAATCAACCTTAGCAAATATGGGCCATCTTCGCATTTTGTTGAATCTTACATACAATGAATCTTGTAAAAAAAAAATAAAAAATGGAGATTTATCAAAACTAAGGTGAAAAATTATCTTACAGCCCATAAGAATCTATCATAGTTCAGCTTGAAATTTTTTAAACTCCTCTTGACAATTGAAGGCTAGACTATGATTGGTAAGACCTTGTTTATAATTCTATTTTGACCCTCTAATTTCCTCATGTGAAGAAGTTGGTTGGGGATCATTTGGTAATGCTTTGGATCCATTGGTATAGCATCTTGAAAAATGCCTTAGGGCCTAATTCCTCATTCTCATTTTTTTATATCACTTTTCTTATTTTATCTTGTAGTTGTTGATATATTGACCCAAATTCTTCAAATGACGAATATAGTTCATTTGATTTCTGCCAAATAAAAAATGCTCTTTAGTAGTGATGAGCGAGTACTAAAAAGCTCGGGTGCTCGAAGCTCGGGCCGAGCCTCCCAAGATACTCGTGTACTCGGGCCGAGCAACGAGCCCAATGTTATCCTATGGGAGACCCGAGTATTTTTGTGAAATGACCCCCCGGCAGCATGGAGAAACCCTAAAAATGTCACAAAAGTCTCAGAAGAGTGCTCAAATGACATGGCAACAGCATGGGGAAGACCCCTTGAAGCATTTATCACTCAAAAGTCACAGCTGTGAACAATTTTGTCCGCGTTTCACGCCATTTTTACGGACTCACCAGAAAACCTTCCAAAATGACCCCAAAATGATTTTTCATGGCAGAAATGTTAAGGGCACATACGCAATAGTGAGATAGAGCTGGTGTATGTTACTTTTTGAGATTAATACATGAAAGATTTTACGTGAAAACATTGTGTGGCACTCCGATGTCCCTGAGAAGAGACGTACATGAAGGCCTCTTGAGTCTAATGTGCCCATTTTGAGGAAGTGAGTCTTTGTAGTATTTTCCTTTGCCAGGGCAGTCCAAAATTGTGAGGTTCACCAATGCCCCTGCATACAGACGTGCATGAGGGCCTGTAAACCTGAAGTGCCCATTGTAAGGAAGTGGGTCTATTGTAGTATAGCCCTTAGGCAGGGCAGCCAAAAATTGGGAGGCTCCACATTGTCCCTGGATAGAGACGTGCATGATGGCCTGTAAACCTGAAGTGTCCATTGTCAGGAAGTGGGTGTATTATAGTATAGCCCTTAGGCAGGGCAGCCAAAAATTGGGAGGCTCCACATTGTCCCTGGATAGAGACGTGCATGATGGCCTGTAAACCTGAAGTGCCCATTGGAAGGAAGTGGGTCTATTGTAGTATAGCCCTTAGGCAGGGCAGCCAAAAATTGGGAGGCTCCACGTTGTCCCTGGATAGAGACGTGCATGAGGGCCTGTAAACCTGAAGTGCCCATTGGAAGGAAGTGGGTCTATTGTAGTATAGCCCTTAGGCAGGGCAGCCAAAAATTGGGAGGCTCCACGTTGTCCCTGGATAGAGACGTGCATGAGGGCCTGTAAACCTGAAGTGCCCATTGGAAGGAAGTGGGTGTATTATAGTATAGCCCTTAGGCAGGGCAGCCAAAAATTGGGAGGCTCCACGTTGTCCCTGGATAGAGACCTGTTAGGTTCTTAGTGCCTCCGTGCTTGCATTTAAAAACCGCACGTGTGTGCCTGTTGGTGGCAGCTTTCCGCTGCATTTGTGTGAGTTTTGCAAAAACTTGGATATAACGCACAAGTCTAGTGAATACACATCAGCACAGCATTGCAAAATGCGCAAGGGCGTTGTCAACGAACAAGGAAGTGGACGTGATGGTGGTGCAGGCAGAGACCGAGGTTGTGTGCAAGCTCTAATTTCGCCACAACAAAGGGCCACATCTAGTCGCTCGCACGTCCTGTCCCAAATTCTTGGGGACCGCTGCAGTACACCGCTCTTGAACCAAGACCAGTGTCAACAGGTTGTTAGTTGGATAGCGGATAATGCTTCCAGTCAGATTGGCACCACCACAAACACTCTGTCTTCCACACGGTCAAGTGTCAGTAGCCGTGATACTGCACCGCACATTTCAGAACCTGATCCTCCTTCCTACCACCAGGCCGAGTACACGTCCACGGACATTACTGATCCCACACTTGGACACTCGGAAGAGCTGTTCGTTCACGTTTCCATTCACAAATTCTGGCCTCTCGCCAGCTCCTGTTGAAGTGGGCCATGACGAGATTGTATGTACAGATGCCCAAATATTTGAGCAGCCACATTCTCACGAAGTTGGCAACGTGTCTCAACAAGGGGTGGACGATGATGAGACACAATTGTCAGGAAGTCAGGAGGAGGAGCAGGGTGCGGAAGAGGAAGACGACGTGGTGGATGATCCAGTAACTGACCCAACCTGGCAGGAGGATATGCAGAGCGAGGACAGCAGTGCACAGGGGGAGGGAGGCGTAGCATCCCAACAGGCAGTAAGAAGCAGAGTGGTGGCCCCAGGCAGACGTCAGGCAACTGTTCCCCGGAACAACACGACACAAGGTGCCTGTACAAATGTTAGGTCTTCCCGAGTCTGGCTGTAATACTATTGTATGTATTGAGGATTTCGATTGCGTTAGGGCAATGACAACCAGAGACGAGTTCTTGGTGCAATACGTTTATAATAACCACCAATAATTGAGCAAGCAAAAAATAATAATGATTAAAAGGGGAAACCTTTATTCACAAAATAAGTTAAAAACACATCAAAACATGGAACCGCCCAGGTGACGGATGAAATATAAACACATGGGGGTACAACACCAGTGGTAACAATTAACACCACCATATACCACATCAATTAATATACAAAGTATCAGTTTTATGTCTATGCATGTTTGTCAATGAATACTATAGCCAAAGAGGGATACAAGTGTATCATACATAAAGGGCAATAGGTAAGTCCAAAAATGTCCGTACGTGATGTGAGTCCAGAGTGGTATTAAACGGAAGGAACCGGGCAGAAGTGCCGACCAAAGACGGCAAACGGAGTCCGGGCACAGCTAGATGATACCAGATGAAGTCCAGAGTCGGTGTCGGTTGTTTTCCAAGAGGATCCGAATAACAATCAGGAACCAAAAGCTGCAGGGCAGGAGCACACAGGAAGCAGTATACTCAGGCACTGGACTAAGCTTTAGGGGCGGCTTTTAAACAGATGGACAGGAAGTAGGGCAACAGAACAGAAAACTCCATGTTAACAAAGGGCAAGCTCTTTCAAAAGAAAACTGGAAAACCCGGAACTCTGACACTGGCAGTTTTTTAAGTTGGCTCCAGATGATTCTAAAAAGGCCATTTGCAACACCTGCCATGCCAGCATCAGCAGGGGTACCAAAACTAGCAGCCTGACCACCACCAGCATGATCAGGCACATGTCAGCCAAGCACCCGACTTTGTGGGAAGTACAACAGAGTCCAGGAGCAGTGCTTGCTGATGTCACAGCTACGTCTTCGCTGGTTGTGCATGCGAGCCAATCCCCTGTCCATGCTGCCTGCGAACAAGCCTCCTCCACTCCTGCACCTGCAGTTGCCTACGCAGAAAGAACACCATCATCAAGCACGTCCTTGTCCCAGCGCAGCGTTCAGTTATTCATTCAGCAAACCTTTGAACGCAGGCGCAAATACACTGCCAACACCCCACATGCCACAGTTCTAAATGCTAACATTTCGCGACTGCTTGCGCTGGAAATGTTGCCTTTTAGGCTGGTTGAGACAGAAGCATTCCGCGACCTGATGGTGGCAGCTGTCCCACGTTACTCGGTCCACAGCCGCCACTATTTCTCCCGGTGTGCCGTCCCCGCATTGCATAACCACGTGTCACAAAACATCACACGTGCCCTGAACAACGCTGTTTCAGCCAAAGTCCACCTAACCACAGACACGTGGACAAGTGCATGTGGGCAAGGCCGCTACATCTCGTTGACGTCACACTGGGTTAATATTGTGCAAGCTGGGACCCAGTCTGAGCGAGGGACGGAACACGTCCTTCACACACCAAGTTTTGCAGGCCCTACCTCAGTCAGGGTTTCACACACACTCTACAGCTCCGGAATGTCATGCTCCTCAGCCTACTCCTCCTCCTGCGCATCCTGATCCACTTTACCCTCCACACCAGTCCCAAGCTGGAAGTGTCGCGGGCGGAGGAGGGGACGGTGCGCTCTCCCACTGCTCGGGTCCGGCTGATGCAGCTCTACGGCTGCTGCTGCTCGTTGGCTCGAGCGATGGCCGGATCCCGGGGACTCGAGCGGCGCTACTCGCCCGTGAGTGAAAAGGGGTGGTTTGGGTTTTGGGGATATTGTCCGTGACGCCACCCACGGTTGTGGTGATTGTGTGGACACCACCGCTGCTCTGGACGGGGATCCCGGGAGCCTGTGACAGGGAGCAGCTTTGTTGTTATTTCTCCCCTCCGTGGGTAGGGGGGTTGGTTGTCCCGGGGCCTGGTGATGGGGTAGAGATGGATGACAGGCGGGTTGCGGGGCCTGATGAAGTGCAGGGTCGCAGGGGCAGCGCTGTGCCACACGGCACGGAGGTACTCACTCAGCCCAATGATGATGACACAGTTCACGGTAAAACAAGTGGCTGGATGGACGGGTCACTCGGACGGCTGCGGTTGTTCCTCCCTGCAGGTTAGTGATGACTGTCTCTCCCTGCACCTAAGTTAAGTGTTGGTAGTGATGGTTTCCCAACGGTAACCCGCTCCCCGACCTGGATATGGGCCGGAGGAGCCCCTTTTGCCCACAGGCGCTGGCCCTGGGAGACGGTTGCCCTTGGCGGTGGCGGTGTCTCCCCTTCACGGTTGGACGGTTGCCTTCTATCTGGACTTGGCTGTTTGGAAACCCTGAGGTCCCCTTCACTAACGGATTTGGCAAATTCACGGCGACACCAAGCCTTGCCGGGATCCGAAAGTCCTCTGCCAATGGTGCTGGCTTCTCTTTGTATACCGGTCCTGTACGGCCGGGTCACCACCCGTCCACGGTCCTTACGGCAGACTCCAATCGGCCTCCACTGCAGACGGTCACCACATCCTGCCAACCTTGCTGTCCTGTCCGGGCCACACACCCGGACCAACTTCAGGCTCTTTGCTGTCACTTTTCTCCTCTCTACTACTTTCCTCCTTCCACTTCCTTAGCTTAACTCTCACTGCCTGTGTTTTCCCTCCTCCTCGGTGGGTGGAGACCAACCGCCTGGCTCCACACCCTGGTGTGGACAACAGCCCCTGGGGAAGGCAACAAGGATTTTGTGTTTTGACTATGATATGCCTGCAGGGAGTGTGGGGTGTTTAAGTGTTGTGCTCTGTGGCCCCTGGCTTGTCCAGGGCGACACAGAAGCACTGCAGCACTGCCTCGGCGAAGCGGCAACAGGCAGTGCTGAAGCTAATCTGCATAGGTGACAACAAACCCCACAATGCAGAAGAGGTGTGGACAGCTCTGAAACAGAAGGCAGATCACTGGCTCACAACTCTGAACCTAAAGCCAGGAAAGGTCGTGTGTGACAATGGCTGGAACCTGGTGGCGGCTTTGAGGCGAGGCCAGCTGACACATGTTCCATGCGTGGCCCATGTGCTCAACCTCGTGGTTCAGCGGTTTCTAAAGTCATACTCAGAGCTGTCTGATCTGCTGGTAAAAGTTCGCCGCCTGTCTGCACATTTTCGAAAGTCACCTACTGCTTCAGCCGGCCTTGCCGGCTTAAGACGCAGTTTGCATCTTCCGGCACACAGACTGGTGTGTGATGTCCCCACGCGTTGGAATTCAACTCTGCACAAGTTGGTCAGGATATGTGAGCAGAAGAGGGCAGTTGTTGAGTACCTGCATCACCTAAGCCGTCGGGAAATGGGTCAAACTCCACACATAACACCTGAGGAGTGGAGATGGATGTCCGACCTATGCACCATCCGCCAAAACTTTGAGGACTCCACCAAGATGGTGAGCGGCGATGACGACATTATTAGCGTCACCATACCGCTTCTCTGCCTTCTAAAATGGTCTCTGCTCAAAAAACAACCATGATGCATTGCAGGCGGAGCGCGATGAGTTTGAGCAAGAAACAGTAGTGGGTGTGGGTGATAACACACAGCCCAGCCTCGTCTCATCACAACGTGCAGTGGAGGACTATGACGAGGAGGAGGATGAAGACATGGAGCAACTCTCTGGCCAAATTGAGGATATGACATGCAGTCATATCCTCGGTTCAGCGTGGCTGGCCAGAGGACAGGGTAGATGATGAGGAGGAGGAGGAGGACAGCATGTTCAGTCATCGTGTTGGTCAGGATACTGAAGTGATGGCTGTTAAGAGTCTGGCACACATGGCTGACTTTATGGTAAGCTGCCTGTCTCGTGACCCTCGCGTTAAGAACATCTTGGCCGACAATCATTACTGGTTGGTAACACTGTTAGTCCCACGCTAAAAGGAGAACTTTATGTCTCTTATTCCCGAGGCGGAGAGGTCAGGCAAAATGCAGCAGTTCCAGAAGGCCATAGTCACGGAAGTAGGCAAAGCATTCCCCTCACAAAACGCTAGCCGCATAGGTCAGGAATCAGTGGACAACCAAGGCGTACAGCCGAGAGGGGCACAAGTCCAATCCGCCAGAGGTAGGGGAACAGTCTTTAAGATGTGGGACAGTTTTCTCAGACCCTCACATACCACAGCCCCTGAGGTGAGGGGTAGTGCCACAAGAAATCCTAAGTTTGGCCAGATGCTCAAGGAGTACCTTGCAGATCAAACAACTGTACTCCGACATTCCTCTGTGCCTTACAATTAATGTGTATCCAAGCTGGACACGTGGCATGAATTGGCTCTTAGTCTCTACGCCTTGGAAGTCCTGGCCTGCCCTGCCGCTAGCGTTTTGTCAGAGCGTGTTTTTAGTGCCGCAGGTGGAATCATTACAGATAAACGCACCCGCCTGTCAACTGTAAATGCTGACAGGCTGACTCTGATCAAGATGAACAAGGGTTGGATTTGGCCAGACTTCACCACACACCAACAGCAAATGACAGCGGAATTTAAAGTTTGTAACGGGAATTTGCCATGTACCTCCACTCACCCATGGTAACACACTTCTGGACTTTGGCTAATCGCTGGACTGCTCCTCCTTCTCCTCATGCGCCATCATGGTGACCGTTACAATAGTTAAGCCGTTGCTTCAGGTATACCCCCAGTGGTAAATTTTTTCGCCCATTCTTTCTGAATGGGCATTACAACGACAGGAGACCCGCTCCTTTGCAATGGGAACAATGTTTTGAGGCCCTCATGCACATCTCTATCCAGGGACAATGTGGAGCCTCCAAATTTTTGGCTGCCCTGCCTAAGGGCTATACTACAATAGACCCACTTCCTTACAATGGGCACTTCATGTTTACAGGCCATCATGCACGTCTCTATCCAGGGACAATATGGAGCCTGACGCTGCCACCGACAGACACAAACGTGCTGTTTTTAAATGCAAGCACGGACGCAATAAGAACCTAACTGGTTTTTAGGAGCGACAATTACTGAGAAGTCTGACACTATCAGACACTGCTGACTGACGTGTATTATACACTAGACTTGAGCGTTATATAATAGTTTGTGCAAAACGCGCACCTGTACGCTGCCACCGACAGACACACACGTGCTGTTTTTAAATGCAAGCACGGACGCAATAAGAACCTAACTGGTTTTTAGGAGCGACAATTACTGAGAAGTCTGACACTATCAGACACTGCTGACTGACGTGTATTATACACTAGACTTGAGCGTTATATAATAGTTTGTGCAAAACGCGCACCTGTACGCTGCCACCGACAGACACACACGTGCTGTTTTTAAATGCAAGATCGGACGCAATAAGAACCTAACTGGTTTTTAGGAGCGACAATTACTGAGAAGTCTGACACTATCTGGACTGTTTTAGACTGTGTACACCAGCCCCAGATATGATGAAGGCTGGTATACGGTCACGACTAGGAATGGCTATATACCCTGCCTGCCTGCCTGTATACTGCTACAATAGTCCTGACAAGGACTCTTCTGGTCACTAGCCTGTATTCCGACCTGGCTATACCCTGCCTGTATATAGCAACAATAGTCCTGAGAAGGACTCTGCTACTGTACTCCGACCTGGCTATACCCTGCCTGCCTGTATACAACTAGAATAGTCCTGAGAAGGACTTCTGGTCACACTGTTTGCAGCCCTGCTCCGGAACTAACTATAAAGGGCCGCAAAGCTTTCCCTGAATCAGCGACACTCTCCCTGCACTGACTGTCTGGATAGTTGTGAGCAGAGCACAGCGCGCCGGCCGGTATAAAGGCCGGCCAATCACTGCAATTCCACAACTAACAGGGCTGTGGCATTGCAGTGGTCTGCCAGCCAATCCCTGCATGAGGGCTGGCTCTCAAAAGAGCGCCAACATGCAGAAATGAAGACCACGAGTACAGCACGAGTATCGCGAGATTACTCGGTCCCCGCCGAGCAGCCCGAGTACAGCGATACTCGTGCGAGTACCGAGTAGTTACAAGCATGCTCGCTCATCCCTACTCTTTAGATTTGCCATGAAAATTTTTAGCAAAACTTCGAATGGTATGCTAAAATGTCGCACAACTAGTGCAAAAGTTTCAGGCATACAAAAAAGGGGGACTGGAATACATTTATGCAATAAATTAGCGAATTTTTAAAAAGTAACAACAGGTGAAAACATAAAATAACGCTTCAACAGGTATTGGGACCCATTGAAGTATTTTTAGATGCGAAACAACCGTCATCTTTAATGTATCCAGTTTCCTCCCGCTATGTTTTAAAAGGACTTGCAAAAAAAGGATTGTATGGATGGTGAGTGCAACTTGTTTTTCCATTTTTTCCCATATAACAAAACTTCAAAAAGGTGCGAATAAAAAGAAAAAAATTATTTTTGTAAATCAAAATCAGGTTAAAATAACAAAAAATAAGGAGTAAAAGGGCAATTGCAAGAATAAAATCAGTCCCGTAGAATTTAAAGGGATTTTCCACATTTAAATAATACCACATAAAAAAACAATTCATGCCACCACACCATCACCATATATTACTACTACATAGTGTTGCATATAACCACCATCCTATTAGTGAGCAAGAAGGGAATTTTGTTACTTACCGTAAATTCCTTTTCTTCTAGCTCTTATTGGGAGACCCAGACGATTGGGGTATAGCTACTGCCCTCCGGAGGCCACACAAAGCACTACACTAAAAAGTGCAAGGCCCCTCCCCTTCTGGCTATACCCCCCCGTGGTATCACGGGTACTCCAGTTTTAGTGCCAAAGCAAGAAGGAGGAAGCCAATAACTGGTTTAAACAAATTAACTCCGAGAAACATCGGAGAACTGAAAAAACCGTTCAACATGAACAACATGTGTACCCGCAAACAACAAAAAAATCCCGAAGGACAACAGGGCGGGTGCTGGGTCTCCCAATAAGAGCTAGAAGAAAAGGAATTTACGGTAAGTAACAAAATTCCCTTCTTCTTCAGCGCTCTATTGGGAGACCCAGACGATTGGGACGTCCAAAAGCTGTCCCTGGGTGGGTAAAGAAATACCTCATGTTAGAGCTGCAAAAAAACAGCCCTCCCCTACGGGGATGTCACTGCCGCCTGCAGGACTCTTCTACCTAAGCTGGCATCCGCCGAAGCATAGGTATGCACCTGATAATGCTTGGTGAAAGTGTGCAGACTGGACCAGGTTGCTGCCTGGCACACCTGTTGAGCCGAAGCCTGGTGACGTAATGCCCAGGACGCACCCACGGCTCTGGTTGAGTGGGCTTTTAGCCTTGAAGGAACCGGAAGCCCCGCAGAGCGGTAGGCCTCTAGAATTGGTTCTTTGATCCATCGAGCCAGGGTGGCTTTAGAAGCCTGCAATCCCTTGCGCGGACCAGCGACAAGGACAAAAAGTGCATCGGAACGGCGTATGGGCGCCGTTCGGGAGATGTAGATTCTGAGTGCTCTCACCAGATCTAGCAAACGTAAGTCCTTTTCATACCGGTGAACCGGATGAGGGTAAAAGGAAGGCAAGGATATATCCTGATTAAGATGAAACGAGGATACGACCTTAGGGAGAAACTCCGGAATGGGGCGCAGCACTACCTTGTCCTGGTGGAACACCAGGAAAGGAGCCTTGGATGACAAAGCTGCCAGCTCAGACACTCGCCGAAGCGATGTGATCGCGACAAGAAACGCCACTTTCTGTGACAGTCGAGAAAAGGAAACGTCCTTTAGAGGCTCGAAGGGCGGCTTTTGCAGAGCAACAAGTACTCTGTTCAGATCCCATGGATCTAACGGCCGCTTGTACGGGGGCACAATATGACAGACCCCCTGTAGGAACGTGCGCACCTTAGGAAGACGCGCTAGACGCTTCTGAAAAAACACAGACAGTGCCGAGACTTGCCCTTTAAGGGAACTGAGCGACAAGCCCTTTTCCAACCCCGATTGCAGGAAGGAAAGAAAGGTGGGCAATGCAAATGGCCAAGGGGATACTCTCTGTGCAGAGCACCAAGATAAGAAAATCTTCCACGTTCTGTGGTAGATCTTAGCAGACGTTGACTTCCTAGCCTGTCTCATTGTGGCTACGACTCCTTGAGATAATCCTGCAGACGCTAGGATCCAGGACTCAATGGCCACACAGTCAGGTTCAGGGCCGCAGAATTCTGATGGAAAAACGGCCCTTGGGACAGTAAGTCTGGTCGGTCTGGCAGTGACCACGGTCGACCGACCGTGAGATGCCACAGATCCGGATACCACGATCTCCTCGGCCAGTCTGGGGCGACGAGTATGACGCGGCTGCAATCGGATCTGATCTTGCGTAACACTCTGGGCAAGAGTGCCAGAGGTGGGAAGACGTATGGGAGCCGGAACTGCGACCAATCTTGAACTAATGCGTCTGCCGCCAGAGCTCTTTGATCGCGCGACCTCGCCATGAATGCCGGGACCTTGTTGTTGTGCCGGGACGCCATTAGGTCGACATCCGGCACTCCCCATCGGCGACAGATTTCCTGAAACACGTCCGGGTGAAGGGACCATTCCCCTGCGTCCATGCCCTGGCGACTGAGGAAGTCTGCTTCCCAGTTTTCTACGCCGGGGATGTGAACTGCGGATATGGTGGAGGCCGTGGCTTCCACCCACATCAGAATCCGCCGGACTTCCTGGAAGGCTTACCGACTGCGTGTCCCCCCTTGGTGGTTGATGTATGCCACCGCTGTGGAGTTGTCCGACTGAATTCGGATCTGCCTTCCTTCCAGCCACTGCTGGAAGGCTAGTAGGGCAAGATACACTGCTCTGATTTCCAGAACATTGATCTGAAGGGTGGACTCCTGCGGAGTCCACGTCCCCTGAGCCCTGTGGTGGAGAAACACTGCTCCCCACCCTGACAGACTCGCATCTGTCGTGACCACTGCCCAGGATGGGGGCAGGAAGGATCTTCCCTGAGACAATGAGGTGGGAAGGAGCCACCATTGTAGAGAGTCCTTGGCCGTCTGGGAAAGAGAGACTTTCCTGTCCAGGGACGTTGACTTCCCGTCCCATTGGCGGAGAATGTCCCATTGAAGTGGGCGCAGATGAAACTGCGCAAAGGGAACTGCTTCCATGGCTGCCACCATCTTCCCGAGGAAGTGCATGAGGCGCCGTAAGGGGTGCGACTGGCCCTGAAGGAGGGATTGCACCCCTGTCTGTAGTGACCGCTGCTTGTTCAGCGGAAGCTTCACTCTCGCTGCTCGAGTATGGAACTCCATGCCAAGATACGTTAGTGACTGTGTCGGAGACAGATTCAACTTTGGAAAGTTGATGATCCATCCAAACGTCTGTAGAGTCTCCAGTGTAGCATGTAGACTGAGTTGGCATGCCTCTTGAGAGGGTGCCTTGACAAGTAGATCGTCTAGGTAAGGGATCACCGAGTGTCCCTGAGAGTGCAAGACTGCTACCACTGCCGCCATGACCTTGGTGAAAACCCGTGGGGCTGTCGCCAGACCGAATGGCAGAGCTACGAACTGAAGATGTTCGTTTCCTATCACAAAACGTAGAAAACGTTGATGTTCTGTAGCAATTGGCACGTGGAGATAAGCATCTTTGATGTCTATTGAGGCAAGGAAGTCTCCTTGAGACATTGAGGCCACGACAGAGCGGAGGGTTTCCATCCGGAACCGCCTGGCGTGCACATGTTTGTTGAGCAGCTTTAGATCCAGAACAGGACGGAACGAGCCGTCCTTTTTTGGAACCACAAAGAGATTGGAGTAAAACCCTCGCCCTTGTTCCTGAGGCGGTACAGGAACCACTACTCCTTCCGCTCTTAGGGAGTCCACCGCCTGCAGCAGGGCATCTGCTCGGTCTGGATGTGGGGAGGTTCTGAAGAACCGAGCTGGAGGACGAGAACTGAACTCGATTCTGTACCCGCGCGACAAAATGTCTGTCACCCACCGGTCTTTGACCTGTGACATCCAAATGACGGAAAAGCGGGAGAGCCTGCCCCCGACCGGAGATGCGGAGGGGGGGAGCTGGAAGTCATGAGGTGGCCGCTTTGGAAGCGGTTCCTCCATTTGCTTTCTTGGGGCGCGCGTGAGCCCGCCAGGAATCTGAGCTTCTTTGCGTCCTCTGAGTCCCTTTGGACGAGGAGAATTGTGTCTTGCCCGAACCTCGAAAGGACTGAAACCTCTGCTGCCACTTTTTCTGCTGAGGTTTGCTTGTTCTGGGCTGGGGTAAAGAAGAGTCTTTACCCTTGGACTGTTTAATGATGTCAGCCAATGGTTCGCCAAACAGTCTATCTCTAGATAAAGGCAGGCTGGTTAAACATTTTTTGGAACCAGCATCTGCTTTCCAGTCCTTTAACCACAAGGCTCTGCGCAAAACTACCGAATTGGCGGACGCCATTGAGGTGCGGCTGGTAGATTCTAGGACCGCATTGATAGCGTAAGACGCGAACGCGGACATCTGCGAGGTAAGGGACGCCACTTGCGGCACCGCTGGATGTATGACAGCATCCACTTTTGCTAAACCAGCTGAAATAGCTTGGAGTGCCCATACGGCTGCGAATGCTGGAGCAA
Source organism: Anomaloglossus baeobatrachus (assembly GCF_048569485.1). Taxonomy (NCBI): domain Eukaryota; kingdom Metazoa; phylum Chordata; class Amphibia; order Anura; family Aromobatidae; genus Anomaloglossus; species Anomaloglossus baeobatrachus. Next base: position 366,821,950 of record NC_134354.1, on the reverse strand, counting down.
ACGACGCGCCGATAGCTTCATAGACAGATTTTAACCAAAGGTCCATCTGTCTGTCATTGGCATCCTTAAGTGAAGCGCCATCCTCCACTGCAACTATGGATCTAGCTGCAAGTTTGGAAATCGGGGGGTCAACTTTTGGACACTGGGTCCAGCGCTTGACCACATCAGGGGGAAAAGGAAAACGTGTATCCTTAGAACGTTTAGAGAAACGCCTTTCTGGATGAGCGTCGTGTTTCTGGATTGACTCTCTGAAGTCAGAGTGATCCAAGAAAGCACTTAATTTACGCTTGGGATAGAGGAAACGAAACTTCTCCTGCTCTGCAGCTGCCTCCTCTGCTGAAGGGGCTGGGGGAGAAATATCTAACAGTCTATTGATGGCTGAGATAAGATCGTTTACCATGGCGTCCCCATCCGGGGTATCCAGATTGAGAGGGGTTCCAGGATAAGACTCCTGATCACTCTCATCAGACGCATCACAGGGAGACTGATTGCGCTGAGACCCTGAGCAGTGTGATGACGTTGAGGGTCTTTCCCAGCGAGCTCGCTTAGGGTGGCTGGGGCTATCATCTGAGTCATAATACTCAGCCTGTGAAGCCGGGGACCCCCTTGCAGTCTGGATTAAATCTAACTGAGGGGGATTAGAGGACAGAGACCTCGCCGTGTCCATAGACTGAGCCCCAGGCATGGATTGCAAAGTTTCAAGGATTTTTGCCATAGTCACAGACATATTATCCGCAAAAACTGCAAAGTCTGTCCCTGACACCGGGGCAGGACTTACAGGCGTCTCAGCCTGGGTCACTATCTCTCCTGACTCCGGCTGGCGAAGCAGCACCGGATCTGAGCATTGCACACAATGGGGGTCCTTGGAGCCTGCTGGTAGAGCAGCCCCACATGCAGCACACGCAGTGTACACAGCCCTAGCCTTGGCAGCCTTGCGTTTTGCGGATGACATGTTGCTGCCTCCTCAGAGTGATCTGGGTATACAGCCAGGAAGCGACCTCACAGTGCAAGCAATAAGGAAATATATATATGTCCAGTGACACAGTACACTAATACACACTGAGGCACTAGAGGGGCCAGCTGAAAAGCCGCTTACCGCCCGCTTAAGAGCGGGTGTGTGATCTCCAAAGCCCCCTAGTCCAGGTCTCCCAGAGCCTTGCGTCCTTCCTCCAGCCAGACATGCATGTAATGGCTGCCGGCGTCCTGAGAGAGGAGGGGGGCGGGCCCTGGGCGTTCCTGGCTAAGAGCGGGAAGCCTGCTTCCCTCTGTGCCTAGTGAGAGGGCTGGAGCATGTAAATCAGGCTCCAGCCCTCGTCGCTGCCGTGAAACAGCGTCTCTCCCCTACCCTGATTGACAGGGTGGGGGCGGGAACGAATCGGAGCTGCCGGCGTCCCAGGCCGCAAAAGCCGGGGACTAGATTTATAAACGCCACCGCCGTAAAAGCGCGGTCGGCGTGTCCCCGGCGAACTAAAAGTCACAGCAGCGCCGCCGGTCCAGCGGGGGTCGGCGCTGCGTTCCCACACACAGAAAAAAGTCCCCCAGTTAAACTGTAGGAACACTAGCTCTAGCGTTACGGTCCCCGGCGCACTACAACACCCAGCCAGCCCGGAGTGTGTCTGTGCTTGCCGGGGACACAGAGTACCTGTATGATGCAGGGCCATGTCCCTGATGGTACTCCTGCTCGGCATCCACCAGGTTCTATGGGTCTGTGGATGGAGCCCGGCGTCAGAGCTTTGAGGCCGGCAGGATCCCACTTCCACAGAGCCCTACAAGGGGATGTGGAAGGAAAACAGCATGTGGGGCTCCAGCCTCTGTACCAGCAATAGGTACCTCAACCTTACAACACCATCAACGGGTGAGAAGGGAGCATGCTGGGGGCCCTATATGGGCCCTCTTTTCTTCCATCCGAAATAGTCAGCAGCTACTGCTGACTAAAATCTGTGGAGCTATGCGTGGATGTCTGACCTCCTTCGCACAAAGCTTGAAAACTGGAGTACCCGTGATACCACGGGGGGGTATAGCCAGAAGGGGAGGGGCCTTGCACTTTTTAGTGTAGTGCTTTGTGTGGCCTCCGGAGGGCAGTAGCTATACCCCAATCGTCTGGGTCTCCCAATAGAGCGCTGAAGAAAAACCCACTATACCAAGATCAATATACCAATAATACCACGTACAAAGGATAAATACTGACACACCATGACCATAACCATAGAGTGACCAAATGATACCGTTATACTGATTAGTAATAAAACCACAATACTAACAATAATATCACTCATCCAATAACCATATAATGAAAGGTATCAGTATATAAAGTAGAGGTAACTTAAGATAATCACCGGTGATGTCGTCAATTGAAGTAACTAATTTTCTCTTTTATGCACGCAGCAGAAACCGTAACAGCTTTTTCCATCTATAGTTTATGTTGTTTTTGTGCCCAAAATACAGATGGTCGAGGGCAGGTGATTACATCACTACCATAAAAGGAGATCTCAACGTATATTCTCTAAAGCGACAAAACAATGAAAATTTCCAGAATAAAATCCAGAAAAACACGTGTGGATGGTACCAGGAGTGTTTTGACACCTTCCGCGATGAATTTGATGGTGGCACGACAAAGATATCAAAGGAAATCTGTGACATGCACCAGCAATGTGAGTGCGCATATATAACTACATTGACTCAACACCCTCGATCCAACTTTCTCTTGTCCAGATAATTACTTCATAGTGCTCCTTCCACACTGTAACTTAAAGAAATAAGGAAAAAAAACTAATTCACTGCTATATGCAGTAAATCAGCTTTGGGAGAGAGACTTCACAACGGCCATTTTGGTTACCACAGTAACGATAATACTGGCTCCATAGATATTACAGCGATATATAATTATTCCTTCTAATCCCAGGGTCTTCATATGGTCTGTCACCACTGTCTAATATATATAATATTATTGCAACAACTTGGCAAAAGAAATATACAAATCCCCTTTGCTCCGCAACACCTCCAGTGTAAAGAGCAAGTGAAAGTAAACATAAATTGTGTTACACACTAAATCTCAATCTGATATTCTGTGTTCCTACCTAACTTGTTAAAAAACTATTATCTGAACAAAATCTGTAATACAAATATAAAGAAAAACTAGAAAACTCATTTTACCACCCTTGGTTATTGTTAATATGCAAGGCATGTAATACTCAGCCTACATGTGAGATCTAGACTTCAGGAATAACAATAGATGCAAGCGCTGGCAGACTAACATAGAGAATGAGTTCATAATCAGGCTATACGCACTCTACAGTATTGAGTATTACCTCACTACACTTTGCAGAATAAAAAAAGGCTTCACCACCTGCAAACAGAAAGAATACAAAACACATGCTCCAGCTCCGTAATAGTGCCTTAAATTAACATTTTTTTTTTTTAGGGAAATATTACTTAACCCCTTCACGACCGGCCGATTTTTCGTTTTACGTTTTTTTTTCGCCATTCTTTTTCTGAGAGACGTAACTTTTTTATTTTTCAGTCAATATGGTCATGTGAGGGCTCATTTTTTGCGGAATGAGCTGTACTTTTAAATGAAACCATCAGTTTTACCATATAGTGTACTAGAAAACGGCAAAAAAATTCCAAATGCAGAAAAATTGCAAAAAAAGTGCGATAGCACTATGGTTTTTGAGATATTTTATTCACTGTGTTCACTATATGGTAAAACTGATGTGTGGGTGTGATGCCTCAGGTCAGTGCGAGTTCGTAGACACCAAACATGTATAGGTTTACTTTTATATAAGGGGTTAAAAAAAAAAATCGGAAGTTTGTCCGAAAAAAAGTGGTGCGCGTTTTACGCCATATTCCGTGCCCCTTAGCGTTCTCATTTTTCGGGATCTATGGCTCAATGACGGCTTATTTTTTGCGTCTCAAGCTGACGTTTTTAACGGTACCATTTTTGCGCAGATGCTACGTTTTGATCGCCTCTTATTGCATTTTGCGCAAAAGTTGTGGCGACAAAACCATCGTTTTGGCGTTTGGAATTTTTTTGCTGCTACGCCGTATACTAATCAGATTAATTGATTTTATATTTTGATAGATCGGGCGTTTCTGAACGCGGCGATACCAAATGTGTGTATATTTTTTATTTTTTTAACCCTTTAAATTTTCAATGGGGCGAATGGGGGGTGAGTTGAACTTTTAGGTATTTTTGTTTTTTTTTAAATTTTTTAACTTTTTTTTTATTTTACTAGTCCCCCTAGGGGGCTATTGCGATCAGCATTCCGATCGCTCTGCAGTATCTGCTGATCACAGCTACAAGGCTGTAAACAGCAGATACGCTCTCTTTCTCTTTTGCTGTGCCGCTGGCACAGCGAAAGTGAAAGCAAGTAAGGTGTAGTACAGGAGTCATCACATGACCCTGTGCTACCATGACAACTATCGGGAGTCACGTGATCGTGTCACGTGACTTCCGGTATCGGGCGGTAAGTAAATGTTTACCGCGATCGCGCTTATAATGGCGCTGTCACATATTGACAGCGCCATATAAGGGGTTAAACGGCACGAGCAGATAACGATTCTGCTCGTGCCTAGCAGGTGCACATCTCAGCTGTGAAAATCAGCTGAGATGTGTGCCGATCGCAGCATGATGCTGCCGGCAGACCGCGGGCAGTAACATTATGACCGCAAGGACATAATTTTACGGCCCGCGGTCGTTAAGGGGTTAATATTTATTGGACTGACTTAAATTTCTTAAGATTATTAAAGGAGCGGGACCAAAAAATGGAGTACTAATAAAAACAGTTATGTCTACTCATATGGGACCAAAACTTAACACGTAAAGATCCGCCTCCAACACAGCACAAAAACAAACAAAAAAGACATTGCAGGATTGCATAATCTAACGTCAAACCACAGTACAAGAACAACTAAGATGAAAATAAACAAATTCTTCATAAAGCGATTAACTCCCCTCCAAAATACTACCATGAGGAATGTATAGCAAAAAAGAGACAATCTTTCAGAAGACCAAGACAACGAACAAAACCAGTATACAGAACAATATCAAACTACCTACATCAAACCACCAAAGTTTAACCACTATCCTGAAGACTGAGACAACATACTGGAATCGGAAGAAATGGATATTACAAAGATGGGAACAAACAAAGAAAGGGCACAGGTCACAAATATGAAACCTATGGAGATTCGTATCATAGCTCACAACTTGAGTCAAGCGATAATTCGTCTTCTTTCTCACCAGACAAACAAAGACCCAGAATTGATAAGCTAGTCCCTGATCACCTTCAGTCTGGTTCTAGAAAGCTGCTAATCATAGACTCAACAAATACTTCAAATATAATGGATTTGGAATCACGTTTGGTTTTGCTTATCTCCACTCTGAGTGTAAACATAAATACTGCACTGGAGAAACAAACAAAACGCTTAAAAGAAGACCTTGCCGCCATTCACACTAGATGAGACGTCTACGGAGAAAAAATATCTAACATCGAGGAAAAATTGGACATCTTATCTAAGGACCAAAAGGATATGCAAACTCAAATATACTCACTTAAAATGAAAATAGCAGACAGACTTAGAAGACAGATCTATGCGGAACAATGTTATGTTGAGGGGAGTACCTGAATCTGTTCAAACTAGCAAATTAGACCAATATGCTAAACGGTTATTGCTAGCAGTCATCCCAAACTTATCAGAGTTTGATACTTTGATAGACAGAATTCATCGTTTGCCAAAACCAAGCTTTATAGCACGAGAGGTTCCTAGAGATGTTATCTTGAGATTTCACTTCTTTGCAACCAAGGAGATTATTGAGCTACTTAAGAACAAATAGCTCACTCCCTGAACTCTACAAAAACATCAAAGTTTTTATTGACATGTCAAAAGAGACTAAGAACTTAAGGAGAGCCTTTAGGCTATGTGCCCACGCTGCGGATTTACCGCGGATTTTGCCGCGGATTTGCCGAAAATCTGCAGCAGCGGCACTTCCAAGCCATTTCAATGGCATTTTGGAAATGCTGTGCCCATGCTGCGGATTTTTCCGCGGCGGATTTGCCGCGGATTTTGATCCGGAAAAATCTGCAGCATGTCAATTATTGTTGCGGATTTTGTTGCGGATTTTTCCCATGCAAGTCAATGCAAGGTATAAAATCCGCAAGAAATCCGCAGGTCTGTTCCCACAGGCTCTTTTTCCTGTGGATTTGGTGCGGATTTCGCAAACAAATCTGCAGGAAGTGATGTAGGATAGTTCAGGAAGAGGAAGTTTCACCATTTTGTAGTGTAGAGTAGTGGCAGTGTAGTCGTGCTGTGTCCGGACTCTGGATTGCCAGCTAAAAGCAGCTAGTTACAGGCTGCTTGCTTTTAGCTGGCAAAACAGGATCCCAGGTCTTTTTTCACAATTCTTTAAAAAAAAAAAAAAAAAATGTGCTCCGCTGTATTTTCACTGTCCAGCCCGATGCAAGCAAGCAACTGAGGGCTGTGCCTCTCAGCGGGATAAGGCTGAAGCATTCTCTGCCCCTCCCGCTGAGAAAAACAGTCCTCAGCTGCCCCTGAAAATGGCGACTCCGTTGTGAAGCGCCATTCACAGGTGCTGTACCGAGGCTCATCCAGCTGCCCTGATGCATTTGGCTGGCTGGGTAATACGGGGTTAATGCCAGTTTTCTGCAAACTGGCACTAAGCCCGAGGTTCATAATGTTATGCCTGTGTAGACACGGCCATTATGAACCTCCGTTTGGTAATAAAGAAAAGAAAACACTTTTTTTAAAAAATTTTATTAGAAAGAAAAACACACACACACACATCCCTGATTGCCATCTTTATTACTCCCTGAATCCCCCGACGATAATCCATGACAGCTCCGATGTGCACCCGGCTGACCCGGGCACTGACGTCAGCCGGTGACAGCAGCCGTCAGTGTATTATTAAATGCAGAAATAGCAAAGTGAATAATAGAGACCCTAAAATATAACTTTTAATCTGATTAATGGTAAAAATCCATAGAGGATCTAAAACTCAAAAATAAAACCGCCAATGTACTCAGCAACTGCAGAGAAAGAAATTGGCCAGTTGAAAGTTGTGGAATTTATCATTCATGTAACCAGTTACTGTAAATAACCGGAAGAATAAATCCGCAGCATTATTCATATAGTGAATGCTGCATATCATACCGCCACATAATCACCTGCCATAGAAGGATGGTAGTGAAACAATTAGTAGAGAAAAATAACGGTCTTACCCAATCTGCCGTGTACACCTTTCCCTACTTATATAGGCACTGGATGCTGGATAGTCTTGGTAACCACCATAACAGAGAAAACCTGGTCCTTTATCTGGATGACTCAGGATCTCCACTGGTTCCAAACATACGTCCAGCCGTTGTGCATAATTCTCCCTAATTGGACCAGGTTTTCTCTGTTATGGTGGTTACCAAGACTATCCATCATCCAGTGCCTATATAAGTAGGGAAAGGTGTACACGGCAGATTGGGTAAGACCGTTCTTTTTCTCTACTAATTGTTTCACTACCATCCTTCTATGGCAGGTGATTATGTGGCGGTATGATATGCAGCATTCACTATATGAATAATGCTGCGGATTTATTCTTCCGGTTATTTACAGTAACTGGTTACATGAATGATAAATTCCACAACTTTCAACTGGCCAATTTCTTTCTCTGCAGTTGCTGAGTACATTGGCGGTTTTATTTTTGAGTTTTAGATCCTCTATGGATTTTTACCATTAATGAGATTAAAAGTTATATTTTAGGGTCTCTATTATTCACTTTGCTATTTCTGTCTATTATTGTGAATTGATACCCAGTAGCTATTTCAGTATTATTAAATGCTGCACAGCTCTTTTCCGGCAGCTGGGAACGTCTGATATCAGCGCCCTGGTCAGTTGACTTAATTCGCGAGCGCAGGCGGGTCAGCTGACGATGTGCAGTCATGTGACCCGGGCACGGACGTCAGCCGGTCCCAGCAGCCATCAGTGTACGAGATGCTGCAAAGCTCTCTTCCGTCTGCTGGGACCGGCTGACGTCCGTGCCCGGGTCAGATGAGTGCACATCGTCAGCTGTCGGTGTGCAGTCAGCTGACCCGCCTGCGCTCACGAATTAAGTCAGCTGACCAGGGCTCTGATATCAGACGTTCCCAGCTGCCGGAAGAGAGCTGTGCAGCATTTAATACACTGACGGCTGCTGTGACCGGCTGACTTCTGTGCCCGGGTCAGCTGATGCTGTGAAGTCAGCTGACCCGAGCTCAGCTATGAACTGAGCTGACCCGGCCAGTGAGTTCTGCCGCTCCCAGCAGCCGGCAGAGAGCTTTCCTGTGTTATTGTCCTGGATTAACCTCTGAGGCTTGGGAGTAATAAAGATGGCAATCAGGGATGTGTGTGTGTTTTTCTTTCAATTAAAATTTTTAATAAAGGTGTTGTGTTTTCTTTTTTCCCAAACGGAGGTTCATAATGGCTGTGTCTACACAGGCATGACATTATGAACCTCGGGCTTAGCGCCAGTTTGCAGAAAACTGGCATTAACCCCGTATTACCCAGCCAGCCAAATGCATCAGGGCAGCTGGATGAGCCTCGGTACAGCACCTGAGAATGGCGCTTCACAACGGAGCCGCCATTTTCAGGGGCAGCTGAGGACTGTATTTCTCAGCGGGAGGGGCAGAGAATGCTTCAGCCTTATCCCGCTGAGAAGCACAGCCCTCAGTTGCTTGCTTGCATCGGGCTGGACAGTGAAAATACAGCGGAGCACATTTTTTTTTTTTTTTTAAATAACAGTGAAAGGGAACATGGGACCACATTTTTTGGCTATAAGCTGCGGCCACCACCACTGGGTTATTATATACAGCCTGTTAGAATGTAAGAGCCCAGTGGTGTTGGCAGAGCCCAGTGGTGTTGGCCGCAGCTTTTCTGTATAAGCACACTGTGAGACTGCTAACAAAATGGATAATGGAGAAGAAAGGAGGGTTGGGACAGGAAATGACATAAAGAGACTTTTTTTTGCCTTCAAAACAGTCAAAGCTTTATTCAGAAACACAGAGTACAATGGACAAAATCCGCATCAAAATCCGCAACGAAATCCGCAGCTATGCTAAGGTGCGGATTCTGGGGGAAAGCTGCGGATTTTGAGGCAGAAAAATCCGCAGCAACATTCTCTCGTGGACACATAGCCTTACTAACACCACAACTAAACTCTGAATTGGGAGTACAGTACCACTGAGGTTTCCCTAGAAAACTGTTAATTTGGCAAAATGAAAAAAACTGTACCAATTCTCACACTGGAGGAAGGGAAAAACTTTTTTTCTTCACTGGACAAAGATAACAATAGCTAGCCGCAACAATGACAAAAGAATTTTATACATACTCCTCCTGGATTGAAGAAGTAATTCACTTTTCCTTTACTTTAGGATTTCCAATCTATAACTCTATTGTTATAGTCTACACCATTACCTAAACTGGATTCATTATGAAACCTCTCTCTGAACCAACCTTGACATCAACACACAACGAGAATGTGCCTTTGTATAGACCTTACTTTTACAGGACTACAAGGCGTAGTCATCATATTGTGAGGAGATTTATATATCTCCCCCAATCCTTGAACATTCTGCCTCACAGGGGATTTTCCCTCTTTTGGAGTGAAACTCCTTGGGAGAACTTGACTAATAAGTATAATTGTTTTTGTTAATTATTTATTATTTTTTTTTTTTACAATTTAGGTGATTAACTTTAAGCTTAGAAGAAAACTTGGTAAGACCATGCTGTTTAACTTTATTGTATAGATTGTTGTTTGTAGATTGTTTTGTTTTCAACACATGACCTTATTGTTTACTACTGTATTAGCTTTAAATGACCATGAAACTCTTGAGTTTTAATGTTAGAGGACTTAATAGTCCGAAAAGAAGGTACCTCATACATGGAGTACTATGGGAAATGCATTATAATACATGGAGGACTATTAGGGTGCATTCTAATATATGAAGGGTTATGTGGGCCCCTTATACTCTATGGAAGGCTATGTGGGGGGCATTATATTTGGAAAACTATATACGAGGGGGGACAAAGACACAAACATGGAATGGGAAAATTTTGTGCTGAGGGAAAGAGGCTCTTTCCCTCAGCACACAGTTTTACTATGCTCTGCTATACATCTTCCCTTAGCACATGTCACGCTCCCCGGGTCCTCTGCTCCGCTCCCCGGGTCCCCTGCTCTGTTCCCCGGGTCCTCTGCTCCGCTCCCCGGCTCACCTGCCACGCTCCCCGCTCTACAGCCTCCGGTGCCCGTACTTCCCAGGCACCCTGGTCTCCGCTCCCAGCGCCCGACGGCTTCCCAGTCCCTGGCCGGCTCCCCTGCGTCCTCCTCTCAGCTTCCTGCCCTGGCTTCTGGCACCCGGGCCGCGCGCATGCGCATTAGGGCGCGCGCGCGGTCACTGACCCTTTCTTAAAGGGCCAGTGTCAACTAACAGGAAATGATGCACACAGGTACAGGGTATATAGGGGGTTAATGTCCAAGGGAGCAGGGCCTGTTCTTCGTGTTTTCCGAAGCTAGGAGTCAGGTCTCCTTGTGTTCTGTGAGATACTTACCTCTCTGTCTTCTAGAGCCGATCCTGCATCGCCATCCGGTCCTGCGGTACCTCGAACCCCGAACGCTGCCCATCTGCCATCCTGACAGTCCGTACCATCTCGGATCCCTGCGGTGACCCGTCATCTCGCTCCAACGGTTCCGGACCCCGCCTGACACCATCACAGCTTCCGAACCTGAGCTCCGTCACCCGGACCACCATCAGTGACCTCGTGGTCCCAGGGACTTCTCCATTTTCTCCCAGTGCACGGACTGTCCTGCTACCTACAGTGCTCCGGCTACCGGACTCCTTTCCCTCATCCGGGAGTTCGGCCCAGTGGATCCACCTCCAGGGTCTACCCGTCCATCTGGCCCTAACAGTAAGAACAGGCCATGGATCCCGCCGAAGCACTAGCGGCCTTGCATGAGGAACTCCAACGCCAGCGTGAAGTCCAGACCCGCATGCTGAACTTTATGACTTCCGTGGACACCCGCCTGACCACGCTACAAGCGGCAGTCACGTCTTCAACATCCCGAGCCTCCACTAGTCAAGCCACGACCCCCGCTCCCGTGGCTGCCTCTTCGAATGCTTCCAGACTGCGTTTGGCCTCACCACCCCGGTACGCCGGAGATCCCAAGACCTGCAGGGGGTTTATAAACCAATGCTCCCTCCATTTCACGCAGCTGCCACATCTGTTTGCCTCCGACCAAGCCAAGGTCGCCTTCATCATGTCTCACCTAGAGGGCGAGGCACTGGCGTGGGGATGAACCCCTTGTGGGAGAAGGAGGAACCTATGACCAAGAACCTCCAGGAGTTCCTGCAGGCCTTTCGCAGCACCTTTGACGAACCCGGACGCGCCTCCGCGTCTGCGTCATCACTTCTCCGGTTACGTCAGGGAACACTGACGGTGGGTCAATACGCCATCCGTTTCCGCACCTTGGCTTCAGAACTCGGGTGGAATAACGAGGCCCTAACCGCCGCCTTCTGGGAAGGACTATCGGGTCGAATCAAAGATGAGCTGGCTGGACGTGATGTACCGTCCACCCTGGACACCCTGATTACCCTAGCGACTCGAGTGGACATACGCTTTCAGGAGCGGTCCAAAGAGGTATCCCGTGAGAGACGTCCGGTACGGCATTCCTCTCCTCCACAGAAGCCCGCCGTACTCCAGTCAACGGCCTCTGGTGTCTCCGTCCATGAGCCCATGCAGATCGACCGTGTGCGACAGTCTGAACAACGTCGAGCAGAGCGGCTCGCCAAGGGTCTCTGCTTTTACTGCGGAGAGGGCACACACCTGCTACGCGCCTGTCCAGAGAGGCCGGGAAACTCCAAAGCCTAGGGTTGGTAGGAGAGGCCACCCTAGGTGCTGGGACTCTCTCAGACCCAGTTACATGGACTGTGCAAGTGACAACGGGAGAGACGCGGTTTACGGCTGAGGCGTACCTCGATTCTGGGGCAGCAGGCAATTTCATCCAGCAGGCCACGGTGGACAAGTACCAGGTGCCTGTTACTCCACTCGCCAAACCTCTTGTGATTGCCTCTGTGGATGGGAGACCTCTCTCTGACACCATCTCCTGGATCACCAAGCCGCTTGAACTGCGTATCGGTGCTCTGCACACAGAGAACATCGCTCTCTACGTCCTCCCACATATGTCACATCAAATCCTGCTGGGCCTTCCCTGGTTGCGGACTCACGAGCCTTCAGTCAGCTGGGGCACTGGCGATATCACTCGATGGGGGTCTTCTTGCCATGAGAGGTGTCTGAAGACCATACAACCCATCCGGCGACCTCCGGTTCCCGAGTCCCTACCGGGACTGCCCTCAGCCTATTGGTCCTTCGTGGACGTCTTTGATAAGAAGGAGTCCGAAGTACTTCCGCCACATCGTCCTTACGATTGTGCCATTGACCTGCTCCCGGGAACTACACCACCTCGAGGACGGATATATCCACTGTCTCCAGCCGAAACAAGGGCCATGTCTACGTACATCACAGAGAGCCTGGCTAAGGGATTCATCCGGAGATCCTCCTCTCCTGCTGGGGCAGGCTTCTTCTTCGTAAAGAAGAAAGAGGGTGACCTACGCCCATGTATAGACTACCGGGGATTGAACCTAATCACCGTGAAAAATAAGTACCCCCTGCCGCTCATCCCCGAATTGTTTGATCGGCTTAGAGGAGCTCGTGTGTTCACCAAGTTGGATCTTCGGGGTGCCTACAACCTGGTCCGTATCCGCTCAGGGGATGAATGGAAGACCGCGTTCAACACTCGCGATGGGCACTATGAATACTGCGTGATGCCCTTCGGCCTGTGTAACGCACCAGCAGTCTTCCAAGAATTAGTGAACGATGTGTTTCGGGACCTTCTCTACGTCTGTGTGGTGGTATATCTGGATGACATCCTTGTCTTCTCTCCGGACCTCCAGACCCACCGAGAGAACGTGCAACTGGTTCTACAAAGACTGAGAGAGAATCGTCTGTACGCCAAGTACGAGAAGTGCGTCTTCGAACAGTCTTCTCTCCCCTTCCTGGGGTACCTCATCACCGATACCGGACTGCAGATGGATCCAAAGAAGGTCTCCTCCATTCTCAACTGGCCTCCTCCTTCTGGACTGAAGGCAATCCAATGCTTTCTGGGATTCGCTAACTATTACCGCCAGTTCATTCCTCACTTCTCGGCTCTGACTGCTCCTCTCTCCGCCTTGACCAAGAAGGGGGCTAATCCAAAGGACTGGTCACCTGCGGCCGACGCCGCGTTTGGCGCTCTAAAGCGAGCCTTTGCCTCCTCTCCTGTACTCCACCGTCCAGAGTTAAACCGCCAGTTCACCTTGGAGGTGGATGCCTCCTCCTCGGGAGCCGGAGCAGTGCTCATGCAGAAGTCCTCCTCTGGGAAGATGGTGACGTGCGGTTTCTTCTCCAAGAGCTTCTCCGCGCCTGAACGCAATTACACCATCGGTGACCGAGAGCTATTGGCGGTCAAACTGGCTCTGGAGGAATGGCGCTATCTTCTGGAAGGAGCAGTGTACCCTGTCATTGTTTACACGGACCACAAAAACCTGGAATACCTGCGGACTGCTCAGCGACTGAACCCACGGCAAGCCAGGTGGTCCTTGTTCTTTGCCCGGTTCGACTTCCAGCTTCATTTCCGACCCGCGAACAAGAATGTACGCGCTGATGCCTTGTCTAGGTCTTTCGTGCCCGTGGAACAGGAGGAAGAGACATCTCAACCCATCATCTGTCCAAGTAAGATTATTCCGGTGGCTCCTGTCACCCTGGCCCAGATACCGCCCGGGAAGACCTATGTCTCTGAGACTGACAGGCAAAAAGTGTTACACTGGGGCCATGCCTCGAAAACAGCCGGTCATGCAGGTCAGAAGAAAACATGGAGCGCTATTGTACGTCATTACTGGTGGCCATCCCTTCGCACGGACGTCGCCTCTTTTGTCTCTGCCTGCTCCTCCTGTGCCAGGAACAAGACACCCAAACACCTGCCATACGGCCGTCTTCTGCCTCTGCCCATACCCTCAGTTCCCTGGCAACACATAGCGATGGACTTTATTACGGACTTGCCATTGTCCTCCGGACACACAGTCATATGGGTCGTGGTGGATCGGTTCTCTAAAATGGCCCATTTCGTTCCTATGGCTGGACTGCCCTCTGCTCAGGAACTCGCGGACGCCTATATACATCACATCTTCCGCTTGCATGGCTTTCCATCACACATAGTGTCCGACAGAGGAACTCAGTTCACCTCCCGCTTCTGGAGGGCTCTCTGCAAACATCTGGGAGTGACTCTGGACTTTTCTTCGGCCTACCACCCTCAGTCGAACGGCCAAGTGGAACGGGTCAATCAGATATTGACCTCTTTCTTACGTCACTACGTGAACGCCCATCATGACGATTGGTCCACGCTTCTTCCTTGGGCTGAATTCTCCCATAATCACCACGTCAGTGAGTCCTCCTCCAGTTCTCCCTTCCATGTCGTCTATGGACTTCAGCCGTCTGTCCCATTGCCTGTATCCTCGTCCTCGGACATCCCTGCTGCTGATGCAGTACTCCGTGACTTTACAACCATTTGGGACTCAGTTAAGGCGTCCCTTGCACGGGCAACCCTGCGGATGAAGAGACACGCGGACAAGAGACGCCTGGATCCTCCGTGTTTCTCTCCGGGAGATCTCGTCTGGCTTGCTTCCAAGTACATCCGACTGAAGATACCATCCTACAAGCTGGGACCTCGCTACATCGGACCGTTTAAAGTCCTCGGCAAGATCAATGAGGTCTCCTACAAACTGCAGCTCCCGGCCACGATGAGAATACCCAACTCCTTCCACGTCTCTCTGCTCAAGCCGGTTGTCCTTGGTCCCTTCTCCGCTGCCGCCAGTCCGGCTCCTCCTCCTATTGCTGAGGACGACATCTATGCGGTAAGAGATATCGTGGCCATGAAGACCGTACGTGGTCGGCAGTTCTTCCTGGTGGACTGGGAAGGGTATGGTCCTGAGGATAGGTCCTGGGAGCCCAGGGAGAACGTGGGCACTCCTCTGATCCGTGCCTTCCTGTCCCGGTTGCGGGGAGGGGGGCGTGGGGGGGGGGGGTACTGTCACGCTCCCCGGGTCCCCTGCTCCGTTCCCCGGGTCCTCTGCTCCGCTCCCCGGCTCACCTGCCACGCTCCCCGCTCTCCAGCCTCCGGTGCCCGTACTTCTCAGGCCCCCTGGTCTCCGCTCCCGGCGCCCGACGGCTTCCCAGTCCCTGGCCGGCTCCCCTGCGTCCTCCTCTCAGCTTCCTGCCCTGGCTTCTGGCACCCGGGCCGCGCGCATGCGCATTAGGGCGCGCGCGCGGTCACTGACCCTTTCTTAAAGGGCCAGTGTCAACTAACAGGAAATGATGCACACAGGTACAGGGTATATAGGGGGTTAATGTCCAAGGGAGCGGGGCCTGTTCTTCGTGTTTTCCCAAGCTAGGAGTCAGGTCTCCTTGTGTTCTGTGAGATACTTACCTCTCTGTCTTCTAGAGCCGATCCTGCATCGCCATCCGGTCCTGCGGTACCTCGAACCCCGAACGCTGCCCATCTGCCATCCTGACAGTCCGTACCATCTCGGATCCCTGCGGTGACCCGTCATCTCGCTACAACGGTTCCGGACCCCGCCTGACACCATCACGGCTTCCGAACCTGAGCTCCGTCACCCGGACCACCATCAGTGACCTCGTGGTCCCAGGGACTTCTCCATTTTCTCCCAGTGCACGGACTGTCCTGCTACCTACAGTGCTCCGGCTACCAGACTCCTTTCCCTCATCCGGGAGTTCGGCCCAGTGGATCCACCTCCAGGGTCTACCCGTCCATCTGGCCCTAACAGCACCCAGCTTTCCCATGCTCGGATATGGGGAAAGCGGTGTGCTGAGGACAAGATGGATATCAGAACAAAGGAAACCTGGGTGCTGAGGGAAAGAGCCAAGTGTTAGGGCAGCGTCACACACTACGATATATCGGGCGATATGTCGTCGGGGTCACGAATTCCGTGACGCACATCCGGCATCGTTTAACGTATCATAACTTGTTACAGCTACGAGCGACTGGTAATGAGCAAAAATACTCACCTTATCGTTGCTCGTCGACACGTCGCTCATTTTCATAAAATCGTTCCTCCTTCTGCGCGCCGTTTGTTCATAGTTCCCGAGGCAGCACACGTCGCTCCGTGTGACACCTCAGGAACGACGAACTGCAGCTTACCTGCGAACGCCGGCAATGAGGAAGGAAGGAGGTGGGCGGGATGTTACGTCTCGCTCATCTCCGCCCCTCCGCTTCTATTGGGCGGCCGCTGTGTGACGTTGCTGTGACGCCGAACGTCCCTCCCCCTTCAGGAAAAGTATGTTCGGCGCCCACAGCGAGGTCGTTCGGGAGGTAAGTACGTATGACGGGGGTTAACAACTTTGTGCGACACTGGAAACAAATTGCCCGTGTCGCACAAACGATGGGGGCGGGTGCGATCACTCATGCGATCGCACGATATATCGTCCCGTGTAACACCCCCTTAGTGTCATTATCCAGTACTGTGTGTGTGTGTGTGTGTGTGTATGTGTATGTGTATGGGTACGGGTATGTATGTGTGTGTGTGTGTGTGTGTGTGTGTGTGTGTGTGTGTGTGTGTGTGTGTGTGTGTGTGTGTGTGTGTGTGTGTGTGTGTGTGTGTGTGTGTGTGTGTGTGTGTGTGTTGGGGGCAGGTCCAAACTTTGCACCGGGGCCCATCAAATTCTAGTTACAGCACTGTTCGGTACAGAGATGACTAGATCGCAGTTATTGTACTGAAGTTCGTGATTTCTGAGCGCTGTACTATCTATAAGGCCAGAATCACACTGGCGGATTACTCGAGAAAATCTCACATTGCATTCAGCCTCATGTTAGACAATGGTACAGCTCAGATCTACGATTTTTTCTTCAACTCCAATCAGACTGAGGAAAAAATGTCAGCATGCTGCAATTGCAGGGTCTCGACTCACTCGCACCCATACAAGTCTATGGGTGCGTGTGAAACATTGCATTGCAGTCGGATGACATCTGGATATAAGAATTATTCTTACCGATAATTCGGTTTCTAGGACCTTCCACGACAGCATAGGAGGTTGTCTCTCCACGCCCTAATTGGGACAGGAAGTTCAAGAGGTTTAAAAGGACCCTCCCACCTCCCACAGCCAGTGTCTTACAAAGAATCCATAGCATATGAGAAGTACCACACATTCATGAATATATGAATACAAAGGGGAGGGAATTACCTGCTGTCGTGGAAGGTCCTAGAAACCGAATTATCGGTAAGAATAATTCTTATTTCTCTAGTCCCTTCCACGACAGCATAGGAGGAATACCAAAGAATTGATACCTAGGGGGGGACCACAGCCTGCAGGACCTTCCTGCCAAAGGCCAAATCCCTGTTGGAATCCAGATCCAACCGATAGTGTTTCGTGAAAGTATGGAGCGAAGACCACGTAGCCGCCTTGCAGATCTGCTCAGGGGAGGCCCCTGCCCGTTCAGCCCAGGAGACAGAGGTAGCCCTGGCGGAGTGCGCCGTGAATCCAGTAGGTGGAGAGAGATGCTGAGCGAGGTAGGCATCTCTAATTGCCCGCACAATCCAGTCGGCGACGGTACTCTTAGCCACCTTCTTGCCCTTATTGCGGCCAAAGGGCTGGATGAACAGGTTAGAATCAAGGCGCCAGGAAGCAGTAACCTCCAGGTAGTGCAACACTATCCGACGGACATCCAAAGAATGAAACACTTCCTCACCCGGAGTCCGAGGATTCTGACAGAAGGAAGGAAGGACGATGGACTGAGAACGGTGAAAGTCCGAAACCACCTTGGGAAGGAAGGGTCCAGCTGAAAAACAATGCTGTCATCTCTGACGGTCAGGTAAGGTTCCCTAATAGACAAAGCCTGAAGTTCTCCGACTCTGCGAGCAGACGTAATAGCCACAAGAAAAGCAGTCTTGTGAGAGAGAGAACGAATGTTACAAGAGCACAGAGGCTCAAATGGTGACTGAGATAGTCCGGTAAGGACCACATTGAGATCCCAGCGAGGCGTCAGGACCCTCTGACGTGGACAGAGTCTGCTAGCGGACACAAAGAACCGACGGATCCAACGATGGTCTGCCAGAGCCGTGTCAAAGACTGCACTGAGGGCTGACACCTGAACCTTCAGGGTGCTAGGCCGAAGGCCTAAGTCTAATCCACTCTGGAGGAAGTCCAGAATCTGCGCAATATTAGGCCGAAGTGGGTCAGGAGGCCGAGAACCACACCAGGAGGAAAATCTCTTCCAGATTTTGTTGTAAATACTATTTGTCACAGGTTTACGGTTCTTCTGTAGGGTAGCCACGACTTTGTCAGAAAGCCCTTGGGCCTTCAGTGCCCGGGCCTGAGAAGCCAGGCAGCCAAGTTGAGCGTCTGGGGAGCCGGATGGAAAATCGGACCCTGGGACAGTAAGCTGGGGTCCGAACCTAAGAGGACTGGGCCGTCGATTCCTAGCGTCATGACTAGGCTGTACCAACTCCTCCGAGGCCACAGCGGGGCTACCAGTATAGTTGGGACCCCCTCGTCTCTGATCTTCCTCAGGGCCCTTGCGAGAAGAGGAAGAGGGGGGAACGCGTAAGCGAGGCGAAAGGACCAATGGTGGCAGAAAGCGTCTACCCCTAACGCCTCGTCCCGTGGGTTCAGGGAGAAATATGTTGCGACCTTGCGATTCCCTGCCGAAGCAAAGAGGTCCACCTCTGGAGCACCCCACCTTGCCACTAGAGAGCAGAACACCGCCTGATCCAGACTCCATTCCCCCGGATGAACATCCCGACGACTCAGGAAATCCGCCTGAAGATTTAGGGAGCCCTTCAGATGGACCGCAGAAAGGGAGAGCAGAGATTGTTCCGCCCATTGAAAGATTCGGGAGGACACTGACTTCAGGGCGCCTGAGCGTGTACTGCCCTGATGGCGGAGATGTGCCACTGTTGTGACATTGTCCGAATACACCAGGACGTGAGAGTCCCGGACGAGGTCCTGAGCCGCAAGGAGGGCTTCCCTGACTGCCCTGAGCTCCCGGTAGTTGGAGGATTGGGAGCTGACGTAAGGACTCCAGACCCCTTGAAATGGGGAGTTTGCCACCATTGCCCCCCATCCTCGTAGGCTGGCATCTGTGGTCAGTGTAACCAGGGGTGTCTGAGTCCAGGCAACCCCCACCTGTAGGTTGGCGGGACGCAGCCACCAGAGAAGGGATGAGGAGACGGACCCCGAGAGGCGAAACCGTCTGTTTAGGGATGACGGGAGTCTGTCCCAATGCGCCAGGATATGATCCTGGAGACACCGGGAATGGGCCTGCGCCCACCTGACTGAGGGAATGCAGGACGTCATGGAACCCAGAGCTGACATCGCCGCTCGAAGCGTCGGGCGAGCCTGCCTGCGAAGCTTTGATAGTTTGGCTAACAGAGCTACCCTGTGGCCCTCTGGGAGAAAAGATGCCTGTCTGTCGGAGTCCAGCAGCACTCCGAGAAACTGCCGAGTGGAGGAGGGGGTTAACTGTGATTTTTTGAGATTGGGAATCCATCCCAGGGACCGAAGGATTCCCAAAGACTTTTCCACATGGCTCCGGATGGTTGGAGCAGATGAAGCCATGAGAAGAAAGTCGTCCAAATATGGAACCAGACAGATACCCTGCAATCTTATGAAGGCGACCACCTCTGCCATGATCTTCGAAAAGATCCTCGGAGCCGAGGAGATCCCGAAGGGAAGTACATTGAATTGGAAATGAAGCACTTCCTCCCCGTGCAGCACCGCAAACCTGAGGTATTGCCTGTGGCTCGGATGGACGGGTACATGGAAGTAGGCGTCTTTCAGATCTATAGAGGCCATCTGGTGGTGTAGACCTATCAGGGGAATAGCTGATTTTACTGACTCCATCTTGAACCGCCGGTACCTGACCTGACGGTTTAGATGTTTTAAATTGATAATTATTCGGACGTCGCCAGACGGCTTCTTGACAAGGAAGAGGCGGGAGTAGTGTCCTACCCCTTCTTCCTGACTCGGGACTGGGGAAATGACCCCCGAGTGCATTAGCTCTATAATTTTTGCGTACAACAGAGCCTGTGAAACCTGCGACGCCAGAGCAGTGACTCGGAGACCCGGAAGAGGGGGGGAGATGAATTCTATTAGGAGACCCTCCGAGACGATCTTCAGAACCCATTGGCAGGTGGTTATGGACCGCCACTGGGGAAGAAACGCCGAGAGTCGTCCCCCCACCCGGGCCGAGTCACTGTTTGTCCTGCTGAGGACGTTGCTGATGGGGAGGGATGAGGATGTTTCTCCCTCTACCCTTGGGATAGCTCCACCTGCCTGCCTTCCCTTTCCCTCTGGGCTGGGAGGCCTGAGGCATCGAGGGACGAAAGGACCGCTTCCTGTTGGGTCTAGGATCGGGCAAGGCCTTACGATCGGTCGCCTTGTCCAGAATATCATCCAGGGCAGGCCCAAACACCAAATCCCCTTTAAACGGAAGGGAACAAAGCCTCATTTTGGAGGTGGAGTCTCCGCTCCAGGCCTTAAGCCAGAGAGCACGTCTGGCAGAGTTAAAAAGAACCGAGGTCCTGGCCGCCAGGCGAACGGATTCTACCGAGGTATCTGCCAAAAAACTGGTAGCCTTCCTAAGCAAGGGAAGGGATTCCAGTAATTCCTCCCTAGGGGTCCCCTGGGAAATATGAGCCTCCAACTGGTCTAACCACCTAATTAGGGACCTGGATACACAGGTGGAGGCAATGTTAGCCTGAATAGAAGAAGACGATGCCTCCCAGGACCGCTTCACTCCGTACCCGCCTCTCAGGAAATTCCCATTCCTGAGAGACAATATCCAAAACATTTGCATGAACTGGGAATCCTAACTGTTTGACTGACTTCAGGCCAGCAAACATTTCGTCTTGGATTGAGGGAAGAGACTGCACTTCCTCTAATCCCATAGTGCTCCGAACTGCCCCAATAAGATCCCCCAAATCTTCTGAGGGAAACAGAAAGGACTGGTCAGACCCCCCAGAGGGAAATCCTTCATCAGGACCCTCAGAGGTGGAATCAGCGTCCTCCTGATCAGACGGGGTCGACTGGAGTCTCCTCTTTTTTGGAGGAGAGGGTCCCGGAGCAGGGCCAGGCGCAGGGCCAGGAGCAGGACCAGGAGCAGGCCCAGGAGCAGGAAGGGAGGCCAGTGAGGCCCTAATCTCCTGCTTCATCATGGACCGCAACTCGTCTATCAGGGACGGTTGTTCGGCCCTAATAATCTGGTCCGTACATTGCTGGCAAAGCTTTTTATCCCATACTGCAGGGAGCTTCTTTATACAGATAGGACATTTTTTAATTTTTTCCATTCTGTCAGGTCTATCAGGCTTATCAGCTTTTTCTGACTTCTCAGGCTTCTCTGCCTTGTCATTTCTGTCAGTTTTCTTGGTGGCCTTGTCCTCCTAGAAAACACAGACCAGAGATCCATAAATCCTCTAACAGAGACCTATGTCCGAGGGACCATCCCCCTCCATACTTACAGTAGCAGGGGGCACACTGGGTTCTGCAGATGCAGCTGCAGCGGAAGACATTACAGGGAGCCCGGTTGCTTACCATGATCTGACGTCTTCACGGCAGCCCTTATGCAAAAGGGCCTGCCCCCCCAGTGACGGTAGACTTTCCCCGCCTCCCGCATCCGGTCCTGGACAGGCCGTGTCACCGTCGGCGTGTCCTCCACGCTGCCTCCGCAAACCGGAAGCGCTCGACCGGAAGTCCGCAAGACCGGAAGTCCCGCCCCCGGGAGCACTTCCGGATCGCTCCGGCAGCGTGCATGCAGGAAGCGGCCGGCGGCTCAGGGAGGACGCCGGCCGGGGAGCTCAACAGCCTGCATCACCCCTAAGGAGGCTCCGGAAGGCTGGAGCAGCGGTCCCCCACAGCGTGAGGGAACAGCAAGGGAGGAGCGGTGAAGGCCCGACCGATGCTGTCCGGCTAAAGGTAACAGGGGAAGAAGAGAAAAAAAAAAAAATATTATACTGTAGTTCGCCGGCCACCACAGCATAGGAGAAAAATAAAAAGGAGAGAAGCTCCGCGTCACCGATAAAGTAGGTGCTCTAGGGTAAAAAATAGCACATGAGAAGAGAGTAACCCCGGCACACTACAACTCCCAGAAAAAAGGCAAAATGCAAAAAGTTGTATGCAATATTTTTATTAACACAATAGTTCCTTGAATGCTTTTTTTCAGAAAAAATGAATATGGTCCAACAAACTGAACTGGACGTTTCGGCCACAGGCCTTCGTCAACATGGACTATTATCTGATAAATATACAAAAATTACAGTCAAAATTACATCCATAAATAAAATGAAACAGTTTTTATCTGCCTTCCAACATCATTTCTACTAACAGACAAGGACATATTATAGGGGTAGAAACATATTGTGATACATAGTAAAATTGATCCCATATGTTCATGAATTGGTAGGTACAGGTGAATGAGCGGTGCATAATCTAGGACCTGGATGATTATACTAATGCCAGTGATGGAAGTGTGTGCCCATCAAAGTCTATGGAAGTCCGACCAAAGGTAGAAAAAAAGTTTAGACAAAAAGAGAAAAGGAGGAAATAAAGAGCAGGAAAGTGAAAGTAAAAGAACAAGATAGAGAGAAATACATGCAAAAACTGGAAAGTCTCTGTAATAGCAGAACAATATGTTCAATATGCAGCGGACGATATTGTTCTTATGTGTAACGCATACTTGCATTATGTTTCACTAATACATGTCTTTCATTATAGTGATAAACATATGAGACTCTACTCATTTCCATAACTCCTAGTCCTTTACTGAATAATCGCATACATTTGATTGTGCATGGTGAGTGCTATTACAGAGACTTTCCAGTTTTTGCATGTATTTCTCTCTATCTTGTTCTTTTACTTTCACTTTCCTGCTCTTTATTTCCTCCTTTTCTCTTTTTGTCTAAACTTTTTTTCTACCTTTGGTCGGACTTCCATAGACTTTGATGGGCACACACTTCCATCACTGGCATTAGTATAATCATCCAGGTCCTAGATTATGCACCGCTCATTCACCTGTACCTACCAATTCATGAACATATGGGATCAATTTTACTATGTATCACAATATGTTTCTACCCCTATAATATGTCCTTGTCTGTTAGTAGAAATGATGTTGGAAGGCAGATAAAAACTGTTTCATTTTATTTATAGATGTAATTTTGACTGTAATTTTTGTATATTTATCAGATAATAGTCCATGTTGACGAAGGCCTGTGGCCGAAACGTCCAGCTCAGTTTGTTGGACCATATTCATTTTTTCTGAAAAAAAGCATTCAAGGAACTATTGTGTTAATAAAAATATTGCATACAACTTTTTGCATTTTGCCTTTTTTCTGGGAGTTGTAGTGTGCCGGGGTTACTCTCTTCTAGGAGAAAAATAAAAACCTCTCCATGCCCCATGGGGACAGGAAAGACACTGGCTGTGGGAGGTGGGAGGGTCCTTTTAAACCTCTTGAACTTCCTGTCCCAATTAGGGCGTGGAGAGACAACCTCCTATGCTGTCGTGGAAGGGACTAGAGAAATATGCAGTGACAAGGAACACCCTCTGTACAGCAACTCCATTCTAGTTTTCTCAGTACAGAGATTACTAGATCGGAGTTGCTGCACTGAGGTTCATGATGTCTGATCTCACAGTACTGTCTATAAGGAACGTCCTCTGTACAGTAACTCCATTTTATCTCTCTACAGAGGTGACTAGATCAGAGTTGCTGCAATGAGGCTCATGATTTTTGTGCACCCTGTACTCTCTATAAGGCTATGTGCGCACGTTGCGTATTTACATGCAGTTACGCTGCGATCTGAACCGCAGCGTAACTGCATGCGTCCTGCGTCCCCAGCATAATCTATGAAGATTATGCAGGAGACGTGCGCACGTGGCGTATTAGAGCGCAGCGCTTCGGCTGCTGCCCAAAGCGCGCGTTCTAAGCAGTGACATGTCACTTCTTTCCTGCGCTCTGCATGCAGTCCCTGCTTTGTCTATGGGAAGGGCTGCACTCAGAGCGCATGAAAATCGTTTTGTTTTTTTTTTCATTACGGACTCTTTCTGCAGCGATTTGAAGCACACGTGTGCTGTTCAAATCGCTGCAGATATTTCTGCAGGGACAAACGCTACGTGCGCACATAGCCTAAGGATGTCCTCCGTAGAACACCTCCATTATAGATGTTTCAGTACAGATGACTAGATCGGACTTGTTACACCTAGGTCCATGATTTCTGGGTACTGTTCTGTCTATAAGGATGTCTTCCCTGCAGTGACTCCACTCTAGCTGTCTCACTATAGAGATGACTAGATCAGAGTTGCTGCACTAAGGTTCATGATTTCTGAGCTCACTGTACTGCCTATAAGGACGACCTTGGCCAGTCCATGCATTGCGTTCAGAGATTGTAACGACGTGCATTGATGTTTGAATAAGCCCTTATACAGATTATATGAAGGCTCCCACCCATATAGGGCTAAAGTCGGCAGGATCAGACAATCCGATGTGTATGGGGGCTTCCCGACTTACCTTGAGAATGGATGTCAAGGCAGGGTAGGAACTGGCATGTTGGAATTCCAATTGTTGAAGCTTTTGTTTTCTTCAAAGATAATCCACTACCAGAGGAGGCAGACATCTGCTCTGATAGAGAACACAAGTACATTTGGCCGAGCATTCCTGTAGCTGTCGGCCAAACGATTTTAGGGATTGGTTGTTTATGGGCCTTAAAGGGTTTGCGTAGGGAAAACAAGGCATCACCTATTCATGGGCTAGGTGATTATCTGTCCGATTACTTGGACCCGCACTTATTGATTGAGAAAACGGGGAATTTTTATCCATTGGAGCAACAAGTTGGATGTCTCAGACAATTGCTCTACTCATTCTCAATGTGGCTGCCAAAAAAAACAAACAAACCCCAAAACAGAACATCACTTGGCAGCCGCATAGGACAAGAATGGAGCTCAGACTGAGCATGTGCACCGCTGCTCAATTCCAAAACAGATAAAAGTGCTGCTTTCTGCTACCATATTTTTTCAAAAATAAGACACGGTCTTAAACTTTTTTCGCCGGGGACAGCACCGGATAGCACAGCACCGCCAGGTACATCGCCGGTGACAGGTGAGTATACAGCAGTCTGTGCAGTGACATCATGAGGGTCATCGGAGTTCCCAATGAACTCTCATGAACCCCTGGAAGTCACCATCGTGACACTTGCTGTAGCGCAGTTGTCGCAGGGGTGTCATCAGGAGGTCATCAGAGTTCATTGGGAAATCAGATGACCTCCTGGACGTCACTGCACACACACTGCTTGCAGGATACGCACCTGTCACTAGCAATGTCCCCAGCGATGCTGTCCTCGGCGGTGCTGTCTCTAGTGCGGTCACCGTGATGCCCCTGCTCCCAGCTGCTCACTGCGGTGAATAATCAATGAAAATAATGAGCGGGGTCAGGAGCAGGAGGCAGCATCGCTGGTTACAGGTAAATATAGAAAATATTTTTATTTAAAAACCCATGTTTTCTCCGGTCCGTGTCACACTGATGTCACACGGATCACTTCAGTGTGTGGTCCGTGTAACACCCGTGCTGCCGGAGAAAAAACGAACACGTCTCCGTGTGAAATAGCTGGGCCACACGGTGTGAAAACACGGCCGTGTGAGTACACAATAGGGTAACATGGGTACGTGTGACATCCGTGTTAAAATTAGATATCACACGTACACACACACACACACACACACACACACTTCCAGCGATAAAAAAATGCCTCTGGCCGCAGGGAAAGATAGAAGGAAGTTATGCATTGCGGGTCCTATAAACATTCCAGCCGCAGCCGCAGGTCGTTGCGTTCCAACGCAATGCGTCTCAGCATTCTGCCGGCCAGAAAAAATCTGTATTGCGGGCTATGGTGAGTGTGTGTGTGTGTGTTCGCGATCTGATGTGTGCGATCCACTGCAGGCCATCCCGCTCGGCGTCCGGTGAGTTTAATTGCGGGGTGTCCGCTGTCTATAATGCAGGATCCTTCATTATCTTAAACTTTATCTGCATGGACTCTTCAGACGCTCAGCGCCAAGGAAGTTACGTCCCTTTAAAAAAAAAAAAAAAAAAAAGTTTCTCCCCATATGACCTAAATCAGGCCGTGTGAGCCTGATGGAGTTACCGTATTTTTCGGACTATATGATGACCCCTGGCAACTACAGCCTGAAGTGATCATGTGCGGCTGTATTCACTGCCACCCGCATCATCATCAGCGCGGGGGGCAGTGAATCAGTATACTCACCCATCACCATTGTCTGCTGCATCGCGGTCTCCTGTCTGCCGGCCAGCTGATCTGTGTAGAGAGTGGTGAGCACAGCGATGACATCATCGCTGTGCGCACCGCTAGTCTCCACACAGGTCAGCTGACAGTAGGATGAGCGATGCGGCAGATAACGGTGACGGCTCCACACTCCAGCGGCGCTGCTGCCGGCACTGACAGGAGGAGGAGCGATGCTGCATGGAGCAATGAAAGGTGAGTATAAACGTTTATTATTTTTGTGTGCCACAGGATACAGGCCATTAGCAGGATGGGAGTATATAGCAGGATAAGGGCATATACCAGGTTCGCGCTATGTAGCAGGATGAGGGCTATACCACGATGGGAATATATACCATGATGGCGGTATATAGCAGGATGGGAATATATACCATGATGGCGGTATATAGCAGGATGGGAATATATACCAGGATGGGGTACATATATACAAGGATGGGGATCATATACAAGGCAGGAGGATCATTACCAGGATGGGGTACCTTAGTTAGAGAATCTGGGGACATTACCCCCATAACAGTGTCAGCAGCAGATCCTCGCCCTATAACAGTGTGTCATAACCACATTTTTTGCTTAAAATTTTATTTTCCTATTTTCCTCCTCTAAAACCAGGGTGAGTCTTATGATCCGGTGCGTCTTAGGCTAGGTTCACACTTCCGTTGTTTTCCATCAGTCACATGCATTGCTTGACGCTTGTGACTGATGCGTTATACAACGGATGACAAGAATAGAATTCCAATGTCGGACTCCGTTGTAAAAGAGAGAGCGATCAGCCGATCGCTCACAGCAGCCGGCCGATCAGCCGATCGCTAACAGCAGCCGGCCGATCAGCCGATCGCTAACAGCAGCCGGCCGATCAGCCGATCGCTAACAGCAGCCGGCCGATCAGCCGATCGCTCACAGCAGCCGGCCGATCAGCCGATCGCTCACAGCAGCCGGCCGATCAGCCGATCGCTCACAGCAGCCGGCCGATCAGCCGATCGCTCACAGCAGCCGGCCGATCAGCCGATCGCTCACAGCAGCCGGCCGATCAGCCGATCGCTCACAGCAGCCGGCCGATCAGCCGATCGCTCACAGCAGCCGGCCGATCAGCCGATCGCTCACAGCAGCCGGCCGATCAGCCGATCGCTCACAGCAGCCGGCCGATCAGCCGATCGCTCACAGCAGCCAGCCGATCAGCCGATCGCTCACAGCAGCCAGCCGATCGCTCACAGCAGCCAGCCGCCGAGAATGTGTGCGGGGGGGGGGGGGGGGGGGCAGAGTGGATGGAGCCAAGCGAGGCCATGGCGCTGAGGACATCAGTGCCGGGGACTGCATGGCTGGGGACAGGTGAGCGAGTGAGAGTGTGTGTACACATACCGAGTGCGGGAGGGGGCGGAGCAGAGCGGGGAACTGTCGGGCTCTCTGCAAACGTAGCCAGGGTAAATATCGGGTAACTAAGCAAAGCATTTTGCTTGGTTACCCAATATTTACCTTGGTTACCAGCGTACACCGCTTAGCGCTGACTCCTTGCACACGTAGCCAGGGTAAATATCGGATAACTAAGCAAAGCGCATTGCTTAGTAACACGATGTGTACCCTGGTTACGTGTGCAGAGAGCCAGAGAGCATGCGCAGCAAAATCCTACGGATTGCGCTGCTCAAAAAACCTTACATACTTCGTTCCTGCCGCCCGGCGGTCAGACGTTCCACGACTGATCAGTCAGGCGGAGGATGCAACGCAGCATCATCAGTCACAATCCGACTCTCACACAAGTCTATGGGAACAACAGAATCCGCCAAACGGATTCCGTTGTTTACCAGAGCCGCGGATTGTGACTGATACAAATTGACGGAAATGTGAACCTAGCCTTATAGTCCGAAAAATACGATATGTCGCCACAAAAGGCAGGAAACACTGAGAAACAAGGCTGGGGCCTAATAATTGTGGCATAAGTGAGGATCAGGGGGCTGCTGAAGACTGAAGAATTTAGTAGGGGGATCTAAATGAGAGGACTGTGTGAGTTGTTGTGGAAACTACCTACAACAATGTGTGAATGTAGCCCAATACAGATCCAACCAGCAGTTACTGTTCACTAATGTCACACTGAGCTTTATAACTATAGAAATTAACATTCATGCCATACTTCTAACACAGTTTTATTAAAACAAGTTTATCAATAATTCTAACAAAAAGGAGAAAAATATATTTATAAATTTTTATTATTAGTTATAGAGAACCGTTGATTCTATGCTGTACATGGGAATGGGTTACACACAAAATACAGATGTACCGTGTTTTTCGCTTTATAAGACGCACTTTTGTTCCCCCAAATTTTGGGGGAAAGTAGGGGGTGCGTCTTATAATCCGAATATACGGGGGGGAGAAGTATTATATATATATATATATAAAAATGTATTTTTTGCTTTATAAGACGCACCTGATTATAAGACGCACCCCCAAATTTGGTGAAGGAAAAGATAATTTTTTTTAATGTTAAATGGGGTCCATCTTATACTGCCAGTGTCCGTCTAACAAATCATATAGGGTATATGTCCCTCATAGCCCCCCATCCTAAAATTAGCTCCCCTTAATCTTGATATGGCCCCCTTATATTGAATATAGCCCCCTTGTGCTGGGACACGTCCCCCTGTGCTGCCCATATAGATGGCACACCTCCCCTGTGTTTGATATGGCCCCCATACTGCTGCCCATGGCCACTATAGATGGCACATTTCCCCTGTGTTAGATATGGCCCCCATGCTGCTGCCCATAAAATAAAACACTCTTTGCTTACCTTCTCAGCGCTGTCCCTCCTCGTGTCTCCCTCCTTGCAGTTGAGCTCCGGCTTCCTCCACTTCCTGGTTCTTGCTGCTGGTCATGTGATCGGCACGGCAGAGTGATATCATCTCTGCGTGCCTTATCACAGACAGCAGCAGCAGGAGACCAGGAGATCAGCGCTGGAGGTAAGTAAAGCTTTTTTATTTTACTATGGGCAGCAGCATGGGGGCCATACCTAACACAGGGGGGAGGATCATGTGCGATCAAAAGAGGGCGCAGGCAGATATGTCAAAGGACCATAAATTTGTAGACAAGGGGTGATTGACATAAAAAACCATAAAGAAAAACCCCTAAAATTACAATTTTAATAGTTTCGTTTAAAACAGATAATCCCCACATATAACAAAACACACATGAAGGACAGTAGATCCCCAATAGTTTATCACTTGGCCGCTAACAAGGGTTCTTCTGAAAAAAATCCACCAGTTAAATGATAATTGGGGAAGAAGAAATACCCTATGTGGCCTAAGTAAGGCGATCAAATGTCCAAATACAATTAACCTTACTGCCCATCAATATTTGGTGAAGATATAGTTGTGTATCACTCAATCGCAGTGCAACGAGGGTGTGACCAAGTGGTTTCCTAATCTGGCCCTACCTAGCCGCGGAGGTTGGCACCCTATAGCCAGACGCAAATGGCGCCCCCGCTCAACGAAGACTCACCCTTCTTTCCCTCCGCTGTTCTCAAGTGCAGCTGGACTGGGAAAGGGGGAGTGCGGGGAGGTTGCACTGCATAATACTCAAACAACCAGACACACACAGTACTTGAGGCAGTAAGATTCTATTACAACGGTATTTTGAATGGACCATGTAATTATACGATATACCTCAAAAGACAGTATCAGTTACTATTTGTACGGTACTGAATGCTCTAAATCCAATACATAATAATGCTCCAAATTTCATATATGAAGTGTTGTATTGACCAAATATTCATACAGAATACCAGAAGATAGTTATTGTGCAAAACAATCCTCGATCAAGATAGCAAAACCCTCCTGTAGAAAACTTAAGGGGGTAAACCACCAAATGTCCACAATTCTCAGTGACACTCATAGGAATACACTTAAATCCAAATGAGCCGTAAGACAGTAAACGGGTCACCCTTCACAATCATAAAGGGCTGACATCAAAATATGCCTATATGGTTCATGGCATCTAAAGGGTAGTGGGGAGGGGGATGCTTCATAGAAGATATAAATGCACACACGTCACAGAAGGCAAATACATGATTAGAGCAAACAATGAGGATGAAAAAGGCATGGTTCAAGTAACCACATTATTTATTAGAAGTTCTCATCATCATCATCATAGTGGCGACAGATTAGTAGCGTCACTTCCGGGAACGCTGTTAATGTGCGGCGTCCGGCGCCATCTTTTGAAATACAAGCCGCTCCTCGCAAGTCCGGCTATTATGGTGACTACAAGCTAGTGATCACTTGGCAGATTGCGGCCGGTGGTCTTTGCCCTATTAGGGTGCCCCTGAAGAACCCCGGTGGGGGAGAAACGCGTCCGGCCTTGTTGTGGGACGTCAATTTGGACGATGGGTCACTGAACCCCCGTTTAGACTTCTTAAGGAAGCCAAGTATCACTATGATAACGATGAGAACCTATAATAACTAATGTGGTTACTTGGACCATGCCTTTTTTCATCCTCATTGTTTGCTCTAATCATGTATTTGCCTTCAGTGAAGTGTGTGCATTTATATCTTCTATGAAGCATCCCCCTCCCCACTACCCTTGAGATGTCATGAACCATATAGGCATATTTTGATGTCAGCCCTTTATGATTGTGAAGGGTGACCCGTTTACTGTCTTATGGCTCATTTGGATTTAAGTGTATTCCTATGAGTGTCACTGAGAATTGTGGACATTTGGTGATTTACCCCCTTAAGTTTTCTACAGGAGGGTTTTGCTATCTTGATCGAGGATTGTTTTGCACAATAACTATCTTCTGATATTCTGTATGAATATTTGGTCAATACAACACTTCATATATGAAATTTGGAGCATTATTATGTATTGGATTTAGAGCATTCAGTACCGTACAAATAGTAACTGATACTGTCTTTTGAGGTATATCGTATAATTACATGGTCCATTCAAAACATCATTCTAATAGAATCTTACTGCCTCAAGTACTGTGTGTGTCTGGGTGTTTATTGAGTATTATGCAGTGCAACCTCCCCGCACTCCCCCTTTCCCAGTCCAGCTGCACTTGAGAACAGCGGAGGGAAAGAAGGGTGAGTCTTCGTTGAGCGGGGGCGCCATTTGCGTCTGGATACAGGGTGTCAACCTCCGTGGCTAGGTAAGGCCAGATTAGGAAACGACTTGGCCACACCCTCGTTGCACTGCGATTGAGTGATACACATCTATATCTTCACCAAATATTGATGATGGGCAGTAATGTTAATTGTTTATTGTATTTGGACATTTGATCGCCTTACTTAGGCCACATAGGGTATTTCTTCTTCCCCAATTATCATTTGACTGGTGGATTTTTTTCAGAAGAACCCTTGTTAGCGGCCAAGTGATAAACTATTGCAGATATAATATGCCCCGCTGCCCCAGCCCCTCAGCGCGATGCGGTTTCAGCACCACGCTGATGGACAGTGGCTGTGCATATTATATGAGCGGGAGCAGGAGATCAAACACAAACACACACTACAGAGTCCAGGGGAGGTGGGGGCAGCTCTGGAACGTTGCTGGGGCAGGTGAAAGCTACGGGCGGCAGCGTTTGATCTACTGCTCCCGCTCATAGAATATGCACAGCCGCTGTCCATCACCATGGTACTGAAACCGCACTGCGGCGATGGGCTGGGGGAGCTGCGCATATTATATCTGCCTGTGCTCCCTTTGATCGCACATGCACCCCTGTGTTAGATATGACCCCCATGATGCTGCCCATAGTAAAATAAAACAAACACTCTTTACTCACCTCCTCCAGTGCTGATCTCCCTGGTCTCCCTCTTGCTGCTGTGATCATGCACGCAGAGATGTCACTCTGCTATGCTGATCACATGACCGGCCGAGAACCAGGAAATGCAGGAAGCCGGAGCTCACCCCAAGGAGGGAGTCACGAGACAGGACAGTGCTGGAGAAGGTAAGGAAAGAGTTTATTTTACTAAAAGCAGCAGCATGGGGGCGATATCTAACACAGGGTGCCGTGTGCCAGCCACAGGGGGCCGTGTGCCAGCACAAAGGGGCTATATTCAATATAAGGTGGCCATATCCAGATTAAGGGGGCTAATTTTAGGATGGGGGGGGCTATGAGGGACATATTCCCTATATGATTTGTTAGACTGACACTGGCATTATAAGACGGACCC
Organism: Anomaloglossus baeobatrachus; assembly: GCF_048569485.1. Lineage (NCBI taxonomy): Eukaryota > Metazoa > Chordata > Amphibia > Anura > Aromobatidae > Anomaloglossus > Anomaloglossus baeobatrachus. The sequence continues at coordinate 366,789,377 of NC_134354.1, read as the reverse complement.
CATTTATTAAAAAATTCTCTATTCCTTCACCAAATTTGGGGGTGCGTCTTATAATCAGGTGAGTCTTATAAAGCGAAAAATACAGTAAATTACAGTGAATAAACCAATCCTCACAGACTGGTACAGCGGACCCTGCCCTTGTGGGCTTACAGGGTAATGGGGAGGAGACAGTAGGTCAGGGATACAAATATATAACAATCAACTTTACAAGTCAATACATTACATTTGAAAGGTTTATTGTCACTTAAATATTTCCTTATTTTTGTAAAGAAAAACACATTTTTTTCAATGAAGTTAACATCAAATTAAATAAAAATACACTCTATACACTGTTAATGTGGTAAATGACTATTCTAGCTTCAAACGTCTGGTTTTTAATGCAATATCTACATAGGTGTATAGAGGCCAATTTCCAACAACCACCACTCCAGTGTTCTAATGGTACATTGTGTTTGCTGTGTTAGAAGGCTAATGGATGTTTAGAAATCGCTTGAAAACCCTTGTGCAAGTATGTTATCAGAGCTGTAAACAATTTTGCTGATTAGAGAAGCTATAAAACTGACCTTCCTTTGAGCTAATTGAGAATCTGAAGCATTACATTTGTTGGTTCCATTAAACTGTCAAAATGGGCTGAAAAAGAGAACTTTCATGTGAAACTCGTCAGTCTATTATTGTTCTTATAAATGAAGGATATTCCATGAGAGAAATTGCCAAGAAACTGAAGATTTCCTACAACGGTGTGTACTACTTCCTTCAGAGGAGAGCACAAACAGGCTCTAAGCAGAGTAGAAAGAGAAGTGGGAGGCCCCGCTGCACAACTGAGCAAGAAGACAAGTACATTAGAGTCTCTAGTTTGAGGAATCGACACCTCACAGGTCCTCAACTGGCAGCTTCATTAAATAGTACCTACAAAATGCCAGTGTCAATGTTTACAGTGAAGAGACAACTCCGGGGTGCTGGCCTTCAGGGAAGAGTGGCAAAGATAAAGCCATACCTGAGACTGGCTAATAAAAGGAAAAGATTAATATGGGCAAAAGAACAGACATTGGACAGAGGAAGATTGGAAAAAAAAGGTGTGATGGACAGATGAATCGAAGTTTGAGGTGTTTGGATCACACAGAAGAACATCTGTGAGATGCAGAACAACTGAAAAGATGCTGGAAGAGTGCCTGACGCCATCTGTCAAGCATGGTGGAGGTAATGCGATGGTCTGAGGTTGCTTTGGTGCTGGTAAAGTGGGAGATTTGTACAAAACAAAAAGGATTTTGAATAAGGAAGGCTATCACCCCATTTTGCAATGCCATGCCATTCCCTGAGGCAGCTGGTGTTCAATCTGTAATTGAGTGGCCAGCCTAGTCACCAGATCTCAACCCTATTGAGCTGTTGTGGGAGCAGCTTGCTTGACCGTATGGGTCGCAAAAAGTGCCCATCAAGCCAATACAACTTGTAGGAGAGGCTTCTGGAAGCATGGGGGGAAATATCTCCAGATTACCTCAGCAAATTAACAGCTAGAATGCCAAGGGTCTGCAAAGCTGTAATTGATGAAAAGGAGCATTCTTTGACGAAAGCAAAGTTTGAAGGAGAACATTATTATTTCAAGTAAAAATCATTATATCTAACCTAGTCAATGTCTAGACTATATTTTCTATTTATTATGCAACTCATTTGATAAATAAAAGTATGATTTTTCATGGAAAACACAAAATTGTCTGGATGACACCAAACTTTTGAACTGTAGTGTACGTAGAATTAAGCCATGTTGGAGATTAGCGACAATAAAAAAAAAAATAATAAAAAAAAAATCATCATCCTTTGTACCAGAGTCCCGTCTCTTATAGGTGTAAAAATTATATTTCTGCATCTACCATAAAAATCTTCTCTCGTTGAATACATTGAAGGACACAGGATTAGACCACACTGTTCTCTCGGTCTCTAAGGTGGGACGACGAGGAGCAATTACACCCAGTTGCCAGTAGTCACAACCTGCATTTGAAAAACAAAGGAAGAAGATTAAATAACCCACAATTCCTTGTGCAACCCCCCCCCCCCCATGTTCAAAACGGCCCCCTGCCCAGCGGGAGCTTTCCCCAACGTTCAACATGGCCGCCGGTCAAGCGCGAGCCCCCCCCGTCAAACATTCAGTATTGCCGAGCTCAAGCATCGCCAACTTGCAACGTGAGCCCCCTGCCCAGCGCAAGCCCCCCCAACTTGTAGCGTAGGCCCCCTGTCCAGCGCAAGCCCCCCAACTTGTAGCGTCAGCCCCCTGTTCAGCGCAAGCCCCCCCCCAAACGTGCAGCATTGCCAAGTTTGAGCCTCACCAACTTGCAGCGTCGCCCCTCTGCCCAGTGGGAGCCCCTCCCAAACGTGCAGCATTGCCGAGCTTAAGCCTCACCAACTTGCAGCGTCGGCCCCGACCCAGCGCAAGCCCCCCCCAACTTGCAGCGTGGACCCCCGCCCAACGCAAGCCCAACTTGCAGCGTGGACCCCCTGCCCAGCGCAAGCCCCCCAACTTGTAGCATGGTCCCCCTGCCCAGCGCAAGCCCCCCAACTTGTAGCATGGTCCCCCTGCCCAGCGCAAGCCCCCCAACTTACAGCGTGGGCCCCCTGCCCAGCGCAAGCCCCCCTCAACGTGCAGAATTGCCAAGCTTGAGCCTCACCAACTTGCAGCATTGGCCCTCTGCCCAGTGGGAGCTCTCCCAAACGTTCAACACAGCCCCCTGCCCAGTGTGAGCTCCCTCCAACGTGCAGCGTCGCCCCCTGCCCAGTGCGAGTCCCCCCAAACGTGCAGCATTGCCGAGCTTGAGCCTCACCAACTTGCAGCGTCGGCCCCCTGCCCAGCGGGAGCTCTCCCAAACGTTCAACACAGCCCCTTCCGCAGTGCAAGCTCCTCCAACATGCAGCGTCACCACCTGCCCAGTGCAAGCCCCCCCAAATGTGCAGCCTCCCCCCCTGCCCAGTACGAGTCCCCCAAACGTGCAGCCTTGCCCCCTGCCCGATGGGAGCCCCCCCCAAACGTGCAGCCTTGCCCCCTGCCCGATGCGAGCCCCCCCCAAACGTGCAGCGTCGCACCCTGCCCAGTGCGAGCCTCCCCAAACGTGCAGCGTCGCCCCCTGCCCAGTGCGAGCCACCCACAAACATGCAGTGATGCCCAGGGGCAGATTAAGGGTAACCAGGGCCCCGGGCTGTTCTGGATCTATGGGCCCCCCCATCCCTATACACGGGTCATGTGACGGGTCCATCATCTTACACCTGAAACAAATAATTTCTAAAAAATAGTTGGCGAAACTATAACCTAAAAAACATCCACTTAATAAATATTCCCTTCAGTTTAAAAAAAACAAAAACACTAAAAGTGGCTTTACATGCTGCAACATCGCTAACGATATATCGTCAGGGTCACGGTGGTTGTGACGCACATCCGGCGCCATTAGCATCGCAGCGTGTGACACCAAGAGCGACGTTCAACGATCGCAAAAACGTCAAAAATTATTGATCATTGACACGTCGCTCCTTTACGAAATATCGGTGGTGGTGCATGCCACTGCTTGTTCGTCGCTCCTGCGGCATCACACATCGCTATGTGTGACACCGCAGGAGCGATGAAAATCTCCTTACCTGCGTCCACCGGCAATGAGGAAGGAAGGAGGTGGGCGGCATGTTACGTCCCGCTCATCTCCGCCCCTCCTCTGCTATTGGGCGGCCGCTTAGTGACGCTGCTGTGACGCTGAACAGGTATGTGCATGTGACGCTGCCGTAGCGATAATGTTCGCTACGGCAGTGATCACCACATGTGACACGTATGACGGGGGCGAGTGCAATTGCGCTCGACATCGCTAGCAAATCGCTAGCGATGTCGCAGCGTGTAAAGCACCCTTTAGGCCTAGTATTGAACAGTCCAACTTTAATCTGTAAACAACACTTTTGCAAAAAAAAAAAAAAACTGAGCAAAAACTCCGTGTGAACATAGTTTAACAAATACTGAAGGAAAACACTCATCAAATTCTCAGTGTGTGCACGAGGCCTTACACATACCGAGGTTAAAAAAACCCTCACCAATACTGAACGGGGCACGTGATATGACCCTAAGCTATGTTCACACCGGGTGTATTTATCTGCAGCAAAATCTGAGAAAAAGCTGCATCTTGTTATTAGCATGTATTTACACTAATCCAATGAAAGAAAAAAGAAAAAAAACTGCAAAACCGCCCTATGTGAACATAGCTTAACAAATACTAAGGTAACAAAAACTCTAATACTGAACGTGTGCACAAGACCTTGGGGCATATGCACACATTGAGTATTTGGTGAGTTATTTACCTCATTATTTGTAAGGTCACGTGCACATGTTGTATTTGGTGACTTTTCTACCTCTGTATTTGTAAAAAATACTGAGGTAAAAAATACTGAAATAATGTGTGCAAATATCCTTATTGTAGTAGTGAAAATATATATGGGGTATGGGATTGGTGTGGACAGATGTCCCTGCCCTGCACTCTGTGTGTGCCCCTCCATTATATCCACTACATACATCATGATACATGCAGAATATCCTGATGGAGGGGCACACACAGTATGTGGAGGCAGACACTGGAAATATCCAACATGGAGGGAGGGCCAGTGGGGCACAGTGTTCTGGGGTGAGTCACCCATGCAGTTTCAGTCCTCCATTCCTAATCCATGCACTATCTAGATATATAGATAGTGCATGGATTAGGAATGGAGGACTGAAACTACATAGATCAGATGCCCCAGAACACTTTGATAGAGGACAGCCTCGTCCCCCCCACCTTACAGAAAATTACATTCCCCCTTTCACATAGTGTGCCGCCGTTGATTACCCCTAGTGAACAGGTCGGCAGGCAACTCCACAGAACAGGTCACCACACAATGGTCCATCTTCACAGGGGCGGACACTGACAGTTTGGGGCTCCTGTGCAAGAAATTGTGCCTGTCTCCTCCCCTCCGTTTATGGCGACAAAGCTACAAATACAGATATAGATACAATATATTACATAGTTCCCTCTCTTGTTATGTACATTAGCATACCTTACATATAATGAATTGTGGAGTGGGGAGGACACTGAGGACTATATAAAGGATTGTGGATTAGGGAGAACACTGAAGACCCCGTAAAGAATTGTGGGGTGGGGAGTACAGGATCAGGGCCATATTATGAATTGTGGGATGGGGAGGACACTGAGAACTATATAATGAATTGTGGGGTAGGGAGGACTTCCCCACATACGTAACATCACCCCCTTCTCCACATATGAAACACTACCCACTTCCCCACATAAGTAACCATAATCCTTCACCATTCAGCCCCACCAGCACGGAGCCCTCCACGTGTAATATAATCCCCTTCCCTATATAGCCCCATGCATATAACATTACTCCCTTCACCACACAGCCCCCAGCAAGAAGCATCACCCTCTTCTCCATGCAGCCCCCCTAGCTTGCAGCCCCAAGCAAGTAAATCTAACCCTAACCCTTCCCCACTCAGTCCGTTAGCAGGTAGTATCCCAGCATGAAGCCCCAGAGTACGCAGCCCCCTAACAACTGTAACATCACCCCCTCCTTCCCCAAGAGTGTAACATCACCCCCCCCTTTCCTGCACAGCATCCCAGTACGCAGCCCCACACATGCAAGATCACCCCTTTTCCCATCCAGTCCCTAATATATATATCACCCTTTCCCTGCACAATTCCCAATATGCAGCACTTTCACTGTACAATCCCCCAATATACAGACCCATACTGTGCAATCCTGCAATATGCAGCCTCATACTGTACAATACCCAATATACAGGCTCATACTGTACAATCCTTAAAGGGAACCGGTCAGGTCAAAAAAGTTTTGTTATAACCTACAAGCAGGAGCCTGTGTGAGCTATTAACCCCTTCCTACCCATCCCTTTCTTTTAATATTGTACATTATGAAAGTAATAAAATATGTTTTATTACTTACATACTCCTTATGTAAATAAAATAGGTCTCTAGCCCCATGGGCGTTGCATCACCCAGTGTGTGTCAACATGCTTTCCATGATATCACGCTCCTGTCTGCGTGATACCATGGATTTACATGAGCGACGTCATGTCTTTCAGAATCTCGCGTGCGTGCTTACCATTCTCACTGCCGCCTCATCCTGGTGTTTGCTGGTCGGTTTCTGACGCGCATTGCGCATAACAGGAACCACAGGAGTCTTCTGAGCATGTGCAGTGCGCGTCAGAAGCCGACATGCAAACACCAGGATGAGGTGGCGAGAATGGTAAGCGTGCGCACGCACAAGATTCTGAAGGAGCAGATGTGACGTCGCTCATGTAAATCCATGGTATCACGCCCACAGGACGATGAGACATGGGGTTAGAGACCCTGCTCATTTACATAGGGAATATGTGAGTAATAAAACGTTATTTTATTACTTTCTTATTACACAATACAACAACACAGGGATGGGTAGGAAGGGGTTAATAGCTCACAGGCTGCTGCTTGCAGGTCACAATGATTTTATGCCCTGACAGGGTCCCTTTAATATGCAGGCCCATGTTGGAAAATCATGCTATACTGCGACCCCCCAAAAAACAAACACCTCACATTACTCACCCTTACTCCTGTGTATGAAGAGTAGACCCTTGGTCCATGGTGCAGCCCCTCACCCTGTCCAGTCTCCAGCAGCCACAGTACACACAGTGATCATAGCTCCCGCGCTGGAGGAGGAAGCCCCGCCCCCTTCGGTTACATCATCACCTCAGAGGAGCAAAAACATTCTAGCAACAGGGGGATTCCTCCGGCTTCGCTGCTTCTACCCTGCAGAAGGATCGCTCCTGGCGTGGCGCACCGCTGATAACAGATGAGGGCAATCTGGGCATGGCCCCCCCGGAGCCTAAGGCTCCGAACACCTGGCCAGATTGCCATCATTACTAACTGCCCTGAATGGGCCCCCTGGAGCCTCGCGCCCCAGGCTGTAGCCCAGATTGCCCTCATTATAATCCGCCTATGGTGATGGCCCCTGCCCAGAGCGAGCCCCCCAACCGTACAGCGTCGCCCCCTGCCCAGTGCAAACCCCCCCAAACGCATAGCATCACCCCTGCCCAGGGCGAGCCCCCCCAAACGCATAGCATCACCCCTGCCCAGGGCGAGCCCCCCCAAACGCATAGCATCACCCCTGCCCAGGGCAAGCCCCCCCAAACGCATAGCATCACCCCTGCCCAGGACGAGCCCCCCCAAACGCATAGCATCACCCCTGCCCAGGACGAGCCCCCCCAAACGCATAGCATCACCCCTGCCCAGGGCGAGCCCCCCCAAACGTGCATCGTCGCCCCCTGCGAGCCCCCCCCCAAATGTGCAGCGTCGACCTCTGCGACCCCCCCCAAACATGCATCTCCCCCTGCTCAGTGCGATCCCCCCCCAAAAGTGCAATATCTCCTCCAGCAAGCCCCACTCCCCAATCATGCAGCGTTGCCTCCTGCAAGCACTGACAAACATGCAGCGTCACCCACTGCCCTGTATAACCCCTCATTCCTTATGGAAGCCTCCACAGCACCGTGCTAACAGCTTCAGTACATTGCCCGTGAGATATGCACGACCTGCAGCCCCCAGTAGTGACAGGAAACACTTTTTTTTTTTCTGCCCCCAAAATACAGTGTAAAACCCCAGATTTATAACTAATGAGCAAAAGCTGATTTCCCACCTCAGGGTCAGGATCCGTCCGCTCTGCAGGAGGCCGAGCACTGCTGCTTCCCGCTCACAGATCTGCACTGAGGAGGCCCCGCCCCTCCTGGTGACGTTGTTCCCTCAAGAAATCATCTCCTCTGTAGACGCTGCGCTGCCGCCTCTGCGCTGCGGCCCTGACGCTCGGGTTGCAGTGTGATCAGCTGACCTGGTCACATTACAGCCGTGTCTCTGACCGGGAAGTCAGCTCCGGCGTCAGGACAATGGATTAGGACCCGGCGCGCTGCAGTTTCTTGACAGCTGACATCAGAGAATGGACAGTTGGTTTTTTTTTTACCTCAGTATTACGTCCAGTATTGGTGAGTTTTTTACCTCAGGAAAAGTCTACATGCACACATTAAGTAGTTGGTCTGTTTTTTCTCTCAGTATTAGGGTACTTTCACACATCCGGATTTTTGCTCTGCGGCACAATACGGCGTTCTGCAGAAAAACCGCAACCGGCTTTTGTAACGCCGGTTGCGGTTTTTTTTGCATAGACTTACATTAGTGCCGTATTGTGCCGCAGGGGCTTGCGTTCGGTCCGGTTTTTGCCGCATGCGGCAAATTTAGCCGATGCCGCGGCCGGATCGAACGTTCCCTGCAACGTTTTTTGCTCCGGCAAAAACCACCGCATCGCGCCGCATCCGGCCGCTGCGGCGCATTTTCAATGCATGCCTATGGAGGCCGAATGCGGCGCGATGCGGAAAAAACCGCATCCGGCCGCCGCATGCGTTTTTTTCCACAGCGCATGCTCAGTAGCATGCCGCAACCGGAAAAAAACGGACGGGCCGCATGTAAAAACTTATACAAAGGATGCGGTGTTTTCGCCGCATCCATTGCATAGTTTTCACAGCCGGATTGAGCCGCAGAGCTCAAACCGGATGTGTGAAACTAGCCTTAAGGCCCCGTGCACACATTGAATATTTGGTGAGGTTTTTTTTACCTCAGTATTAAGGCCATAAGCAGATGTTTAGTATTTGGTGAGCTTTTTACCACATTATTAAGGCCACATGTACATGTTCTGTGTTTGGTGAGGTATTTTTTACCTCAGTATTAAGGCCACAAGCAGATGTTTAGTATTTGGTGAGCTTTTTACCACATTATTAAGGCCACATGTACATGTTCTGTGTTTGGTAAGGTATTTTTTACCTCAGTATTAAGGCCACGTGCAGATGTTCAGTATTTGGTGAGTTTGTTACCTCAGTATTAAGGCCAGGTGCACTCATTGAATATTTGGTGAGGTTTTTTCTTACCTCAGTATTAAGGCTATGTGCAGATGTCCAGTATTAGAGCTTTTTACCTCGGTATTAAGGCCATGTACAAACATTGAATATTTGGTGAGGTTTTTTTTACCTCAGTATTAAGGCCAGGTGCAGATGTTCGGTATTTCGTGAGCTTTTTACCTCAGTATTAAGGCTATGTGTCCACGTTGCTTTTTACCTGCATTTTTGCTGCTTTTTCAACTGCAGCGTTTAATGCCAAAATGGATGTGTTCTGCTTTTCAAGCATAGTCTATGGGAATTTGGGTTTCTTGTGCGCACTATGCTGTTCAAAATGCTGCCTTTTTGTGGCAGAAATTTGGGCAAAAACTCTTTTCAAAGAAGCAACATGTCAATTGTTTTTGCCATTTGCGTTTTGAACTGCAAAGCAGAGTTTTTGCCCAAATTTCTGCCACAAAAAGGCAGTATTTTGAACAGCATAGTGCGCACAAGAAACCCCAAATTCCCATAGACTATGCTTGAAAAGCAGAACACATCCATTTTGGCATTTAGGCTATGTGCGCACGTTGCGTAAATACATGCAGTTACGCTGCGCTTTGTAGCGCAGCGTAATTGCATGCGTCCTGCGTCCCCTGCACAGTCTATGGAGATTGTGCAGGGGCCGTGCGCACGTGGCGTTTTAGAGCGCAGCGCTTCGGCTACTGCCGAAGCGCTGTGTAAAAAGAAGTGACATGTCACTTCTTTTCTGCGCTTTGCCGGCAGCTCCTGCTCTGTCTACAGCAGGAGCTGCAGGCAGAGCGCATGGAATCGGCTTCACTACGGACATTTCTGCAGCGATTTAAAGCGCACATGTGCTCTTCAGATCGCTGCAGAAATGTCTGCAGTGAACTGTACGCAACGTGCGCACATAGCCTTAGGCTATGTGCACACGTTGCTTTTTTTTCAGCGCGGAAAAAAACGCACCCTCTGGCAGAGGGGAGAATTGTAAACAATGCTTTTTGAGAAAAACGCATCGAAAACGCATGCGGTTTTCATGCGGTTTTCATGCGGTTTTCATGCGGTTTTCATGCGTTTTTTTAGGTGCGTTTTTTAAGACTTGTCAGTGTTAATAAAGTTGGTTGAACACAGACCTTTGGAAAAAAAACCTGTGATGTAATTTCCTTCTCCACATTCTGTTTGGATAAATGGGAGGGCTTGGAATGGAAGGAGCACCATTTGAATTTTGGAAAAGTTCAAATAAACTTCGCACACCATGTCACATTAGCAGGGCCCCTTGGGTACCTATACGTCAGAAAACCCCCACAAGTGACCGCATTTTGGAATCTGCACCCCTCAACGATTTTATTCAGGAGTATATTAAGCATTTTGAATCCACAGCTATGTCACCCAAAATGTTGCTGTAGCAACAATATTCTCACTTTTAGGCCCGTTTCACACATCAGTGTAAAACACTGACGTTTTTCACTGGCGTGTAAAACACGCACATGTCCCTCCGTGTGCCGTGCATCACGGCACACATGGGTTGTCTAAGTGCAATCCGGGCTCCGTTCTCCGTGGCCCGTGATTGCACTCAGTAATCAACTCACCTGTGCGCGCTCCCGCTCTCCATGGTGTTGATCGCTCCCGCGGTGCAGCATCCGGCTGGCGCTGACCCCCGCAGTAGCTGCTTCCGGGTCGGCTGTGTCGCACATCATGAATATGCGCGACAATAATGAGCCGGCTCAGAAGCAGCAGGCTGCACGGGCTGCAGAGGACATCGCTGGACGCCGGGTGAGTTAAAATAATTTTTATTTTAAAAGCACGTTTTTTTCTGGCACGTGTTTCACGGACCACACCACTGCGTGGTCCGTGGAACATCAGTGATGCCAGAAAAAAATGGACATGTCTCCGTGCGGCAATCACGCACACGCGGGTACGCTGCACGGAGACACGTGCAGTGAAAAATCACTGACATGTGAGCAGACCCATTCATTATAATGGGTCTGCGTATGTCAGTGATTCTGGTATGTTTAAAAAAAAGCACAAACGTACCAGAATCACTGACGTGTGAAAGAGGCCTAAGGCTATGTGGCCATGATCCAGCGACACGGTGTCTAGTACACAGTGTCAGCCTTCCTGCAGCTGCCCATGCCCACGATTTGGGTTCAGGCTGCTGTGGACTTTAGCTCTATTCTACCTGCAGAGAACACTCTCTACTCCGCAGCATAAATTGACATGCTGAGGCTCGGGAAGCTGCGCCACCGGTCAGTTTATGCTGCAGAGAAAAGAAGCAAAGTGGGCACGGGATCTCCAAAAATCCTTACACTGTGCTTCTACTGCACAACGCAGCGTTATGGACGCAGGGAAAACACTCAGCGCCCATAACGCTGCAAACCCTGATTGTGGGCACACAGCCTAAAAAGCGTCAATGGATGAATGGATGTCAAATATATATAACGTCCCACCCCTGCCTGCATATTCTAAGCTGGCACCTTTAGTACCTTTCATGTGGCACTAAAGGGTGCCTAGCTTAGTATTTATCCAATAAAAAAAAAAAAAAAACAATGAAAAAAATGGCGTGGGGTCCCCCCTATTTTTGATAGCCAGTCAGGGTAAAGCAGACAGCTGTAGCCTGCAAACCACAGCTGGCAGCTTCATCTTGGCTGGTGATCAATTTGGAGGGCTCCCCAGGCTTTTTTTTTATTTATAAATAAAGAATTAAAAAAAAAAATAACGTGGGGTCCCCCCAAATTAGATCACCAGCCAAGGTGAAGCTGACAGCTGGGGTCTGGTATTCTCAGGGTGGGAAGAGCCATGGTTATTGGACTCTTCCCAGCCTAAAAATAGCAGGCCGCAGCCGCCCCAGAAGTGGCGCATCCATTAGATGCGCCAATCCTAGCGCTTCGCCCCAACTCATCCCGCGCCCTGGTGCATTGGCAAACGGGGTAATAAATGGGGTTGATACCAGATGTGTAATGTCACCTGGCATCAAGCCCAGCAATTAGTGATGTCACGGCGTCTATTAGATACCCGACATAA